>NC_065595.1:32814849-33121649 GCF_024542745.1 Macaca thibetana thibetana | reverse complement strand
TCCAGACCCTGTTTGCCTGGGTATCGGCAGCAGAGGCTGCAGAAGATAAAATATTGCTGAACAGCGAGTGTACCTGTCTGATTCTTGCTTTGGAAGCTTCCTCTCAGGGGTGTACTCCACCGTGTGAGGTGTGGGGTGTCGGTCTGCCCCTAGTGGGGGATGTCTCCCAGTTAGGCTACTCAGGGGTCAGGGACCCACTTAAGCAGGCCGTCTGTCCGTTCTCAGATCTCAACTTCCGTGTTGGGAGATCCACTGCTCTCTTCAAAGCTGTCAGACAGAGTCGTTTGCATCTGCAGAGGTTTCTGCTGCTTTTTTTGTTGTTGGTGGTGGTGGTGTTGTTTAGCTGTGCCCTGTCCCCAGAGGTGGAGTCTATAGAGACAGGCAGGCCTCCTTGAGTTGCTGTGAGCTCCACCCAGTTCAAGCTTCCCAGCAGCTTTGTTTACCACTTAAGCCTCAGCAATGGCAGGCACCCCTCCCCCAGCCTCGCTGCTGCCTTGCTGTTAGATCGCAGACTGCTGTGCTAGCAGTGAGGGAGGTTCCGTGGGCGTGGGACCCTCCCGGCCAGGTATGGGATATAATGTCCTACTGTGCCCGTTTGCTAAGACCCTTGGTAAAGCGCAGTATTGGGGTGGGAATTACCCGATTTTCCATGTGTTGTGTCTCAGTTCCCCTGGCTAGGAAAGGGGATTCCCTTCCCCCTTGCGCTTCCCAGGTGAGGCGATGCCTCGCCCTGCTTCAGCTCTTGCTGGTCGGGCTGCAGCAGCTGACCAGCACCAATTGTCCAGCACTCCCTAGTGAGATGAACCCAGTACCTCAGGTGAAAATGCAGAAATCACCTGTCTTCTGTGTTGCTTGCGCTGGGAGCTGGAGACTGGAGCTGTTCCTATTCGGCCATCTTGCTCCACCCCCCAAAAGAAAATCCAGAATTCTTAAAAACACAGACTCTGGGTTCAGACTGCCTGGACACACAGCCTGTCTTTACTTTCTGCTGCTCACCTGGCCTCAGTTCTCTCACCTGTGAAGTGGGGATAATAATTGTAAATACTCCATAGGGTTAAATAAGTTATTCATTCTGGCACACAGGGAGCCCTCTATAATTGTTAGCTGTTATTGTTGTTAAGGGCTGAGAAGGGAGTGGGGATACATTATCATGAGGATTCTAATGAGGAAGCCAGTGGCGATTTCGTTGTGTGGATTTTAATTGTTTTCCCATAAACTGTAGCTGACAGTTGCCTCTAAATAGAAGGCAAAGGGCCCACAGCCTCCAACTTCCAGAAAATTGGCCCACATACCATCTTTGCCTCAACTGCCAAGTGACATTCATGTACCTTCCTTTTACCTACAAAGTTGAGTTCATACTCTATAGATCTAATTGGTAATCTACTAATATTAATTAGAGAAGCTCATTAGTTTAAGTGATTAGAGCTATGACCCCTATAGTAAATATTATTAAAGACTAAAGACCTGATTAAGATTAAAGTAAGAGAACTGCAAATTTTCACCTGACCTAAGAAAACCTTTTGCTTTCCTTCTTTCCTGCCCTTTCAGAGCTTCTCTGTTTTCCAGACACTATAAAAAACCATAATGCTTGCTTACAAAATTAGATGTGTGTGTGGGTTATCAAAATTTGAAGTCCTTGTGCAATTAGCATACACAGAAGGGATACAAAGGGAAGAGTTCAAAGAAATTGACAACTGCATACAATTTGAATATGTTCTCATGGATTTTGATTTGCTTAATTTTTAATTAGGACAAAAATTTCAAACACATAAACTATTAAAAAGAATAGTACAAGGAATACGCCTCTGCCCTGCACCCAGACACCCAGTTCCAACAATTGTTAACAGGTTGCCATATTTACTTCCTCTCTCTGGGCTTCTCTCTCTCTCTGGGCGACTCTCTTGGGGCTCTTGCCGATGCTCAAATGTGTCTGTCCAAGGTCCCAAGGGGACTCTCTTTCTGGTAATCATTTGAAAACAAGTTGCAGATATGTTGACACTATATAGCTTCAACCTATATCTCCTGAGAATGAAGACATTCTCCTACTTAATCGTGAGATCATCATTATCCCTAAGAAAATTAACAAGAATTCCCTAGTATCATCTAAACCAGGCCTCATCCAGATTTCCCTATTTTTAGAACTATGATCCAATTATGGGCCTGCTAGTATTGTTTTTAATAGAGAGAAGTGTGTGTATGTCTGTCACTAAGCTTATGAAATGTGGTGTGTGTGTGTGTATAGTGCTCATGTATGTTTGTGTGTGGCATGTATAAGTATGAATGCATACATGCATATATGTATGTGTGTGAGCAGTGTTTTGTGTCCACATGTGTGATGTGTACATGTGCTTGTACGTGTACATGCATGTGTGTGTGTGCATGTGTGTGTGTTGAGGAAGGAGATGCTAGCGATTCTCTTTGAGCAAAATGAACCAAGATTTGCTAGAAAGAAGATGCTTTATTGTTATTATTATTTTGCCTAATGCATGTGAAGAAATAAGAGCCAAACTCCAGCAACTATTGAGCAGAATCTGTCTTGGCTGGGGAGGCTAAAGATACTAATGGTTTTGTTCCCCTTGATAGATTGATTCAGGTGTCCCTCTCTCCTATCATCTTGGGAGAGCTCTCTCTGAAAGGGAACAGTCACAAAAGTTCTTTCTCTGCTCAAAAGGGTCAGCATTACCTTCTATTTTCCTCGCCAGGCCTGCAGCTGACACACAAAGAAAAGTGTAATTACAATGTGACGTGCTGCTGATCGCCAGGGTCTGGAAATTTTGAACCGCTCACTCTGCTCAGAATACATTTCAATTTGGTGCTATGAATTTTACATTGAAATGAGTTTTTTCTTTAAAACCCTAGAGAAAACAGACCCTGCACAGAAGCATTAACAAATTGCTTTGCAAATCTAGGCTAAAGTGAGCATTCAATTTGAGGAGGCCAAATCAAGCTCAAGTCCCGAAGCCCAAAGCCTGGTCCCAGCAAGTCCAAGTTGGCTCTGGGATGGATTTGGCCATGGATTTGGTCTTGCTTTAGCCCTTGCCACCTTTCCTCTGTGCTGACTCTCTTGGGGCTCTTGCCGATGCTCAAACGTCTCTGTCCAAGGTCCGAAGGGTTTAGGGCTGGAAACTGCTGAGACTAGAAGCCCTGGGGTGAACAGCCCTTGCTTGGCTGTGCAGTCACATGGGTGAGAAAAAGGATCCACAGAAGCAAAGACTCAGGCAAGCCCAGGCTGTGGACCACACAGCCACTCATTCACTTTACAGAGCGGACACTGGGTAAGAGCTCAATGGTGTGACCAAAGGCCCCCACTGGTCACTGTAGTCATCAAAATAGTAAAATGTATGGAGTGTTAACAATCTGCCAAGCATCATTCTGAGTGCTTTATGTTTTCTCATAGAAGGGTCCTAGGTAGGCTGGGTGTGGTGGCTCACGCCTGTAATTCCAGCACTTTGGGAGGGGAGGTGGGTGGATTACTTGAGGTCAGGAGTTCGAGACTAACCTGGCCAATATGGTGAAACCCCATGTCTACTAAATATACAAAAATTAGCCTGGCATGGGGGTGCACGCCTGTAGTCCCAGCTACTCAAGAATCTGAGGCAGGAGAATTGCTTGAATCCAGGAGGCAGAGGTTGCAGTGAGACAAGATTGAGCCACAGCACTCCAGCCTAGGTGACGGAGTGAGACTCTGTCCAAAAAAACAAAAAAGAAGAGTCTGAGGTAATCCTCTGTGGTAAGGCCATTATTACCCTTTTTCACTTTATATTATTATTTTTATTATTAATATATAAATGTTTTTGTAGAGACAGGGTTCTGCCATGTTGCCTAGGCTGGTCTTGAACTCCTGGGCTCAAGCAATCCTCCCCCATAGGCCTCCCAAAGTGCTGGGATTGCAGGTGTGAGCCACCGTGCCCACCCCCCACCCCCACCCTTTATAGATAAAAACTCAGAGGCACAGAGAGGTTCAGTTGCCTGAATTCATGCAGCCCAGACATGCTCACCCAGGATACTTGTTAGTGACCAGCACTCTGCACTTTGGACCACACTGTCTGCCTACACTTCTGAGCTGTCCTAGCCACACCACCCCAAGCCTGGCCATTCCTGTCTAGTCAGATATGGCTTCTTCAAAGTCTAGGGCTGGCATCATCTTAACCCACCAGCCTGCAGACTCTGCTGCTGTTGTGTCCACGTAGTGGACGAGGAAAGCCCCTCACGCAGGACTGGATCTTAACTTTAGTGAAGACGTGTTCCGGAGCCTCACCCAATACTTTTCAGACCTGTCCTCTTTTCTTTGAGGCCCAGGCCAAGGAAACCCTCGGGGTGCTCATTTGTCATGTGTTTGCCTTGTTTGCTTAATATTTAGTGGCCCTCTTCCCTCACCTTCCACACCACCATTCACTTCATACTCATGCCCTGGGGGAGGGGGATCCAGAACCACAGTGGGTCCACTCTATGACGTGTCTTATAGTTTATTGCACACTAGGTTACAGGAGGAAACAGGAAAGCCTGATGAGGTCAAAAGAGCTGCATGATGCCTGAGGTTCTGGCTAGCCAGCGTTGTGTCTGCCTCTTAAAGCCACTTCTCGGGCAGCCAAGCATGGCCACTTCAGTGGTTCCTGGTGGCGTCCTAGCTGGAGGGACCTTGGCCTGAGAAGGGGGTGCCTCTCCTGCCACCCACAGCACTGCTTCTCCAAAGCCATGGAGATCAATCTGCCCCAAATGAGCATCGGGAGCTGCAGTAAACCCAGTCCCCAGGGCTCTTGCCACGGAGCCTGGGGCAGCCTGGGGACCCGGATTAAAACGATACGTTTTCAATTTGGCCTTAAACGAATTCACCAAATCGGCATCTTTGATGTCAAGTGGAAGTGAATTCCACAAATCTCAATTTATTTTATGGGGAAGCGTTATTGATTTTTTTTTTTATCGTCTGCTTCTCCTTCTTCTTCCCTCCCAGCTGCCAAGCCTCTTCCACCTGGATTGAATTGTTTGATTTAAGAGCGGCAGTTCAGAAAGAGGAAGAGATGCCTCTCCCCTTCCTTCCACACATCCCTCACTCTGCGGTGCCAGGTACATCCCTTCAAACCAGGAGCAGCAGGAAAGGACAGGCCCAAGCCAGGATTCCCTGGCTGGGCTAGAGTGGCCTTGCCCTGTGCCTGCAGCTTGTCTGCATGTGCCCACACTCAGCCAGTTTGGTGCCTGTTTAAAGACTGTATGTGTTGTCATGTCCTTTTTCCTGTGTTGTGCCATTCGTCTCCTTAAGGCCCTGCAGGAGCCGCCCCTTGTTCCTGCCTCATGCCCACACCTGATGACCTAGCAACCAAGGCCTTGTAAACCAGACCCCAACCTGTCTGTTCAACCATGTGTGCATCTGGCCTTCCATTTCCTTCCAGAACGTCTTTTATTTATGGAGGTATTCCTATCTCCAGGCCCGGTGACTATCAGGGACTCAGTACGTGCTTATGCACTGAGGAGGCATGCACGGTGACCCCCATGAGTGCCACTCTCAGGCCCCATCTTTGCTTATGCTCCTCTCTTCCCCTTGGCACCAGCATGAGGCCCTCCCAATTACTCTGCACTGTGCCAGCCCAAACTTAGCACACTTCCAGCAGAGCAATTGATTCCCTGACTCTCCCTACCCCACCAGCCCGTTCTTCCTAAGGGGCTTGCTCTCTGGAACGATGGCTCCATCCTTCACTCAGTTGCTCAGTTGAGAAACCCCGCAGTCATCCTTGGTTCATTTCTTTCCCTCACACCCAAATCCAGTCCAATTCACTCTAATGGTTCCACCTTTTGGTAGGCAGAATTGTGGCCCCTAAAGATGTCCACACTTCGATCTCCATGAACCTGTGAATATCTTCCTTTACATGGCGAAAGGGTCTCTGCAGAAGTGATTAAGATTTGTGGATCTTGAGATGGAAAGATTATTCTGGATTGTTTGGGTGGGCCCAATACTGTCACAGGAGTCCTTTAAAGCAAGGACCTTTCTAGGCTGTGGTCAGAGAGATGACAGCGTGAGAAGGAGTCAATACCCTTTCTGGTTCTGTAAGCAGGAGGTTCTGTAAGCAGGAGGTTCTGTGCAAGAGCTGGGAAGAGGCCTCTGGAAGCTGGAAAGGCAAGAAAATGGATTCTCTCCTGGGGACCCCAGAAAGGAGCACAGCTCAACATCTTGATTTTAGCCCAGTGACACTTGTGTTGGATTTCTAGCCTACAGAACCATAAGATGACAAATTTGTGTTGTTGATAACCACCACGTTTGTGGTTACTTGTTGTAGGAGCAATACAAAACAAACACAACTTCCTTAAATATGACCTGGAAATGACTTCTCTCTTCCGTCTTCCCCCTAGTCCAACTCACCTAGACTCCTGCAAGAGCCTCCTCACGCGTCCTTCCGCCCCCAACCCCTGTAATCAACTGTCCACCAGAAACCTAAGTGGTCTTTTGTTTTTCATCTTCTTATTTTGAAATAATTTCAAACAAGTAGAAAACCTGCAAGAGAAATACAAGAATTCTCCTGCCTTCATCACCCGTATCCATCCATTGCAGATCCAATTGTTTACAGGTGTGTATCTTTTCTTAAGGGCAGGCAGGATTCTTTCATTTTGAAATTCTCTCCTCTCAGGGCTGGGCACATGACAGGACCCCATCTGAATGTTGGGGGATTTTCGTTGAAAGCGCAAGTTCCTTGGTGCGGAGGGCCTTCCTGCCTTCCCCACACACCACCCTAACATCCAGCTCTGTAATCAAATGCACCCCCGATGGAGGCCCTGAGTCATAAGAATGCCTTTCTTCTCCCTCACTGTTTTTCTTTTAGATTTGTCCAAGTGCTGTTAACTTTCTCATCTTGTCTGTTTCCCTCATCTCTGTTGTGGGGTAAACACACAGAGCATTAGCCCCATTTGATGGACATGAAACTGAAGCAAAGGCAGGTTAAGTGGCTTGCCCAAGGTCACACAGGTAATTAACAGCAGGACAACTCCCCTGATCCCCAGCCTGGTGCCTTCTCCTGCAGACCACAGAGCAGCAGCCCCTTGCCCCTCCCCTCAGGGACTGAGGAGCCCAAACCTGATATTATGGGCACAAAGCTTTTAGCAGATGAGCGGAGGGCAGGAAGCTGTGTGGTTAGGTGAGCTCTGGGTATGTGTGCGTCTAATTGCTCTTCATTTCCTTTCCTTTCATTCATAGAGTCATTCATTCACTCAGGCAGACACTCATTCACGAGGCATTCACTGAGCACCTCCCACCTCCTCGGCTTTCTGCTTGGCATAGAGGAGGATGCTGGGGAAGGAGGCAGGGGCCTCACAGGAGCCTGTTCTCAGACATGGGAGACCCAACTCACATGCGGGAGGCGATGAGGTAGGATTGGAGACCCCGTTCCGGCAGGAGTGGCATTGACTTCTTTCAGATGAATGGAGGAACTCAGCACAAAGCTGTGCACAGCCACAAAACACTCACACTGGGATTGACTCCCTCCATGCAGGTGACTACCCCCAAGCTCCCTGCTGCTGTCTTCTCTAACAAGAGAACCCCTTCCCCTACCCTACTCCCCCACCCACTGGGGATGGGCTGAGCTCCCCTACCTACAGAACTTCCCCCGCAGTGCCCAGTCCACAGAGAGGGAAGGAACATTGCCCCAAACCTGTGCCATCAGGATCCTTTCTCAGGTTTAAAAGCCATATGTGAGACAGGCAGCTCTGTTTCTGGGCTGGGGGGTAGCTGTGCTCACTGAAAAGGAGGGAGCATGATTACAAACCTACTATGCTAGATCTCCTACCTCCATTCTTCAATGACAACTTACATTCCATAACTTTCTGATCACTTTCCGTAAGGACAATCCTGTTCAGTTCAAAGTATAACTTCAAGTTCAGTTCGAACGACATCTCTTTGCTTCTCCCCAGTGCAGTCTGAGAGGGACCCCAACTCTCTTGAGGGTTGTCTGGGGCAAGGATGATAGGGGTATGGGATTGGGGAGGAGGAGCCTGGCCAGGCTCTGAGAAAACCCAGGTCCCTTCCCTCCTCAGTGTCCAGCTCCTCCAGGAAGGTCCCAGGGAGACAAGTGTCCCTTGGGTGCTACAGGTGCTGGGGAGTCCTCTCTCTATTGGCTCTGTTGTTTCTCTATTGACCCCTGGTAGGCCAATAATGCCTCAGCCACAACCTTCCAGCTGCTGCTCTCCCATGGGCCCTCATGTGAGTTCCCATGGGTTCCTGAGGGGCCTCTCAATGCCCTGTTCTCTGACCTGGGAGTGTCGGCTGGCTCTGAGTTCCATGTCTTCCAGCCCCTCCAGTTCGTTACTCCAGGGGGAAGGCGGGGTTTCGCCTCCCAACCTCCCACTGCTGGGATCTCACAGTTGGAGAGACAAGATATATCCATGTGAAATGAAATGATTCCCTCCCCTCCCCTCAGCTTCCCTCCCCTATCCTCCCTTCCCCTTCCCTTCCCCTTTCTCTTCTCCTATCTCTCCTCTGTTTCACTTCTCTTTTCTCTCTATCCCTCACCCATTTCTCCCCCTTACTTTGTAGAGCTGAATTCATCAGAGTTGCCTTCAAAGCTGTCCCCAAACACTTCCCTGGCCTGTTCTCTGTGATCATGTGGTTCTTCACCTTCATTTATCTATTTGAGTATTAAGAAATAGGAGGAGTGACATCCTCAAGTTTGGAGTTTTATTGGGGAAGTAAAAATAACACAGATACAACAATCAGGGACCCAGATAAGGTGTCACCACGTCGTGTGCTTCCCCGAATATGGCAGACAGACAGACAGTGCAGATCACAAGGTGGTTGCTAGAGCCAGGTGGCCTGAGTTCAAACCTAGCATCGCCACGAGTGAGCTGTGCAAGTCGGTGAGATCATCTTACCTCTGTGCCTCAGTCGCCTTCCCAGCAACAGGAGTGATAACAGCACCTCCCTTGCATCTTTTTTGCGAGCATTAAGTTAGATAATGTATGAAAAGCACTGAGAACAGAGCCTGGCACATAATAGCTACTCAATAAATAGATGATAATGATGTTCAGTGAAGGGCAAATACAGTTAGGGTTGTAGTTGGTTGATTCTGTGCCGAGTGAACTTGCCATGACTGTCTGTGGGGAGGGGAGCTGCCACCAGAGGGGAGGGACAGAGCCCCTGGGTGGTTGGGGCAGATGTGCCACCCTCTCCCAGAGAAGTGGGGATGCCAGGAACACCCTTCCCTGCAAAAGGGCCATCTGGCCTCAGTAGTCCAGTTGGGGAAAATGCCCAGGGAGTGCAAGCAGCAGGAAGGCACTCTGGTGGCAGTGGTAGTGGTAGCCAGCAGTGGATATGACAGTGGGGGTGTCATCTCTGGCTCCATGCCCAGGATCCGAGGTGTGGAGGGGTGGGGAGCCTCCCACGAGGACTCAGGGCAGCAGCTGCAGGGGACACAGTGAGAACTCCATTGGCAGTGACTGAGGACCGCCCTGCCCTTGCAGGACTCCTGGGCGTAGGGAGCTGACGTGGCATGGCCCTGTCTGGAGGAGCCTGGCCTTAGGATGTTTCTTGACATTAAATATTTTCTATGATTACCTGAGTCTCAGAAAGATATCCACCTTGCCCATAGGACATGGGAGGGTGAGGCAGAGCCAGGTCTGGAACCCAAATCTTCAAACCAAAGTGCAATCTAAGCCTCCTTCACCCCCAGGAGGTAAAGCTGTCTTGGATAACAAAAAACAGTAGACAGGGATAGCGCTACAGGCCAGGATGGCAAACTGTGCAGGCATCCCAGTGCCCGCCAGTCCCCAGAGCTGTGGCTCTGCAACTGCATGTGTTTATGGAGGCACCACCACTCCCCGGGCGCAGCTCTGGAGAAAGCCAGCCCGCAAAGCTTCCCACAGCATCTGCCAAGAATACACCCGACATAATAATTTCTTTGACCTCCACCACATGAGTTTCTGAAAAGAACAAAACAGCATCATTCCCTGGCATTTACAGTTTAAACCTTTCCTATTCAAGTTTCTAACAAAAAAAGCCACCAACCCATTCTGGCCGTGATTAAAATTCATAGGCTTGCTGCAGAGAACAGATGCAGAAGCAATTTTAGGCCAGTCATATCCCAGGTCTGCAAAATTAATTTGACAGGTTTGCATTAAAGCACTGATCAATATCCACTTTAGAGCAGCAGAGGCTAACTGAGAAAAAATAAGTGACCGGAGTGTTACCAGACGAGAAAAAATGAATCTTTGAGACTTTTTTCCCTCTAAGCTTGCACCTACATCAGAAGTCCTGACCTCAATCCATTGATCGGCTGCAGTTAACATGACAAAAGGCCCAGCAGATAGACCGTCTCAGCCTACCAGGGAACAATCACCCGGATACACTAAATGTTTGACGGAGTGACTAGACTGCAGAATTAGTCTTGGCTTTCTGAGGTCGGCCACCAGCCTGGTCTTACTGAATCCTCCCCCTCCCTCCCTTAGAGCCATTTGCAGAAGCTCAACTTTTCCTAAACTTTCTCCCACGGATGGTGTAGGGATGTGGTCCAGGGAAGGTGGGAACTGGCTCAATTCAGCCACCAAGAAAAGGAGGCAATGAAGTCCAAATCTTTCTTCACACAGCACTTTAAAATGGAAGCACCAAGGCTGGCATCAGCAGAGTCCTTCAAAGAATTTGATTCAGTGGAGGCCAACTCAACATAATAGAAAGCCCCAGATGGGCCGGGCGCGGTGGCTCAAGCCTGTAATCCCAGCACTTTGGGAGGCCAAGACGGGCGGATCACGAGGTCAGGAGATCGAGACCATCCTGGCTAACACGGTGAAACCCCGTCTCTACTAAAAAATACAAAAAATTAGCCGGGCGAGGTGGCGGGCGCCTGTAGTCCCAACTACTTGGGAGGCTGAGGCAGGAGAATGGCGTGAACCCGGGAGGCGGAGCTTGCAGTGAGCTGAGATCCGGCCATTGCACTCCAGCCTGGGCGGCAGAGCGAGACTCCATCTCAAAAAACAAAACAAAAACAAAAACAAAAACAAAAACAAAACAAAACAAAAAAAAGAAAGCCCCAGATGGACGGCCATTGCCTGCGCCTGGCGAGAAATGGGCTCCAGCTGGCTATTCTACTTTTAGCATCTTCAGGTGTGTAAGGGATGTAATTTAAATTCAGAGCATCTGCTCCTAGGCCTGCTTGCTTTCCTGCCCTCTCTCCCACCACACAGCCAGGTCACATTTTGGCAATAATTCAACAAATCAAAGATGAGCACCCAGTAAGAATGGAACCTTGGTCAGGCACTGGATACACAGTAAAGAGCATCTCCCTGGAACCTGCATCAAACTCTCACCTTCTCTGTGAGTGTCTTCCTAAGGGAAGTTGAATATTTCCTTTCCCAGCTCACTCGTCTGCTGGGACCCATGTCATTCAGCACTTGGCTAATAAAGTGAGCCGCAAACACAACTACAGATGCAATTTAAACTTTTCTAGTAGCCATATTTTAAAAAGTAAAAAGAAGCAAGTGAACTTAATTTTAATAGTATATTTTATTTAACCCAATGTATTGAAAATACTATCATTTCAACACAGAATAAATATGAAAATGTACTAATTAGATATTTGGCATGCTTTCTGTTTTGGTTCTAGTCTTACGGCACATTTCAGTTTGGACTGGCCATATTCCAAGTACTTAATAGCCGCAGGTGCCTAGTGGCTGTCCTGCTGGAAGGGATAGAGACAGAGACTAACAGTGCTCAGTCTGGGTTTCATTGCTGACATCCATAGGTAGGGACCTCATCCTATCCTTCCTGACTCCCATCCTCCTAATCCCTGACATTAAGGTTATTTAACTCTCATTCATACCACTAGTTGTTAAATAATTTGTTGTTAAAGGAGATGTCACAGTAAATATTTGACATGGAGAGTCCAGTGGAGGATATGGCCATGATCTCACATGGATGCAGGCAGTGGGCAGGTTGTAGGCTCCCTGGGGTCAGTGGCATGTCCTGGCCCTCCATTTGCCATGGTACTAGAACAGTGCCTGGCCCCGAGAGCAGGAGTCCCCAACCCCTGGGCCATGGACTGGTACTGGTCTATGGCCTGTTAGGAACTGGGCCACACAGCAGGAGGTGAGGGGTGGGCAAGAGAGCATTACAGCCTGAGCTCTGCTTCCTGACAGATTGGTGGTGGCAACAGATTCTCACGGGAGTCCTATGAGAACTGCGCATGCCAGAGGTCTAGGTTGTGTCATCCTTACGAGAATCCAATGCCTGATGATCTGAGGTGGAACAGCTTCATACTAAAACCATCCCCCACCCGCTGTCCGCGGAAAAACTTCCATGAAACTGGCTCCTGGTGCCAAAAGTTTGGAGATCACTGCCTTAGAGGGTCCATCATTATTTAACAAATTTAAGTTATTTATAAATAACTTACCACATGCCAAGAACTGCCCTCAGCATTTAATAAGTATTAACTCGCTTAATCCTCATAACAATTCTATGAGGTGGATGTTGTCACAACCCATTTCACAAATAAGGAAACAGGTGAGATTTAAGTGATTGCCCAAGGCCTTACAGCTGGTAGGTGGCAAAGCAGGCTTTTAATCCAGCAGCCAGGCTTAGAGTCCGTGCCCTTCACCCCGCTTCTGTCTGCCTCTTGTTCATGTTCACTTACGTTCAAGATACATGAAGGCATAGGATTGCCCTTATTCGGGTAACCCCAGCAAAGTTCCCCTAGGTTCCCTTCTGATCTCATGTTGGTGCCCAGGCTTTGGCATTTTACCAGGTGTGTTACTGACCAGTGAACTTCACAAAGACCCTTGTCAGGAAACTAGCTTCCTCCAGCAGCAGCCTTGTGCTATGGAAAGAACAGTTGGCAGATCTGTCGGCCTGGGATAGCTGATCCAGAGGTCCAAAGCGCAGCAGCCTGGGGAAGGAGTCATCATTCTGTTCAGAAGGGCTGTGTGTGCAGCAGAAACTCAGGACGTCCTTTCTCCAGCCAGATCCCAACCGTGTTTCCACCACTGCCCAGTGTGTGAACCTTGAGTCGGTTGCTTAACTGCCGCATGCAGTTTCACAAGCTGTAAACCCAGTGCTATGGACTGAATGTTTATGTCCCTCCAAAATTCCCATGTTGAAATCTAAGCCCCAAGGTGATGGAATTTGGAGCTGGAGGCTTTGGGAGGGTAGAGCCCTCACGAATGGGGTTAGTGTTATAAAAGAGACTCCAGGGAGCTCCCTCACCCTTTCCACCATGTGAAGACACAAAAAGATACAACCATCTGTGAACCAGGAAGCAGGTCACCAGGCACTCAATCTGCCAACACCTTGATCTGGACTACCCAGCCTCCAGAATTATGAGCAATAAATTCCCATTGTTTAGAAGCCACTCAATCTATGGTATTCTGTTACAGCAGCCTGAATGGACTAAGTCACTCAGGAAACAGCACCTATTCCACCTTTCATTTGGGGAAGTCAGGATCAGCTAATGATGATGACTATGGAAGAGCCTTAAAATTATACAGCAATATGTAAAATGTGAAGTTTTATTGTATGTGTACCATTTTTGACTGTAGAAACACATGGCTGTGGGTTATGATCCAGGGGTCATAGTGTTTGTGTCTGAACAAATGACTCCCTGATTTTTCATCACTACCCAAGAGAGTGGAGCTACTATTTTAAGCTTTTGACTGAAGACAACTTTACAGAAATTATGCATAGTGTCATTCTAAGAGCCCAAAGAAAAGAAAAGGCTACAGGCATCATCAAATTGAAAGTACTTGGAAAATGAAAATACCAGTAGCTAGAAGAGGGTGTCAAGTCATCAGCTTCACAGGGGTGGGGAATCCCTGCTTCCAGGTCCACAAAACACCTCCATCACAGCCCTTACCTTGTTGCCTGGTAACTCAATGGAAAGAGCTCATTATTTTTACTTTGGTCTCTGTCCCCAGCGTCTAGAACAGAGCCTACCCTATAGGAAGCAGGTCCTAAATATTGAACGAAGGAAAGAATAAATGGATGATGCTATCCCTAAGTTGGGAGGAGACTGGTCAGAGAAAGGGAGTTGTCAGTGAATAGGAGATCTGCAGGACTGCAGTGGGGCTCTGCCTGGGACTTCATGTAAGGCTGGAGAAAGCTCAGTCCACACGCAAAGAAGCAGCCAGATTCTGTGGAGGGTCCTGATGGGCAGAGGACAGAGGGGGTCATCTCTGTTGTCTGCATTCAAACATCCTTTTCCCTCAGCTTTTTGTCATGGAGCTGTCTGGCCCAGCCTTCTCTCTTACATCAAATTCATGAGTCCCAAGGAATCACCAGCTCCCTGTTACCATTCTCCACTCCATGCCTGCACCTCATGCACAAACTGCATTGATACTTTTACTTTCTTTCCCCATCAGGTGCCCTCTTGTTGCCTTTTGCTGCCTAGGACTTACAAAATCTTGTATTTGAGTCAGAGCCTCATGTCACACCTGCTGCATGCCACCTTCCTCCTCTCCAGAGACCCACCTGGGCCCCTGCCCCAGCCTTATTTCTTCAGGGCCCGTCTTCCACTTTCCAGAATCTGAAATCAGCCACATGGGACACTGCATGCCAGCTTAACCCAAGCATGTATTGGGAGGCTTGTTATGCAGTTCCAGAAGATGAGCTCTGAAGTCAGACCACCTGAGATTGAATCCCAGCTTTGCCACTTACTAGCTGGGTAACCTTGGGCAAGTCAAATGAACTTCTAGTTATTATTGATGCACAGCAAATCACCTCAAAATTTAGCAGCTTGAAATAACTACTATATTATGCTCATGAATTTTACGAGTTAGGAATTTGAAAAGGGTGTGGTAGGGATGGTTTGTCTCTACTCCATACGTCTGAGGCCTCACTGGAAGACTTGAAAGCTGGGAATATCTTGAAGACTGGGGCTGGAATCATCTAAGCTCTTTCCTTCACATGTCTGGCTCCTGGACTAGAATGACTCAAAGACTATGATCTGTGACTAGAGCATCTGTCTGTGGCTTCTCCGTGGGATTTGGGCTTCCTTACAACATGGCAACCTCAGAGCAGTGGAACTTCTTACACAGAGGCTCAGTTCTCCAAGTACTTGGGTTCCAGTGAACAAAGTAGAAGTTGCCTGGTCTTCCACGACCCAGCCTCAGAAGTCACAGAGCATCACTTTTTGCCATACTCTATTAGTAGATGCAGTCAGAAGCCCACCCGGATTTGAAGGGAGAGGATGTAGAGCCCCACCTGTCAATGAGAGGAGCATTAAAGAATTTGGGGTCTATGTTTTAAAAGCATTGCAACTTTTCTCAAACTCAGTTTTCTTATCTGTAAAGTGGAGATAATCATGTCTGTCTTCTAAGGTTATTATAAGGCTTACATGAGATAATGTATTTAAAGTGCTCAGTGCAGTGCCTGGCACCACTCAATAAATGTCAACTTTTATTATTAGAAATAACATTAGCAACTAATGTTTGTCATTAGGAGTAAAACGTATTTTCTGCATTCTTTGCACAGTAGGCACATGTACCTAGCTTCATGCTTGGGGATGTAAGGGAAGCCTAGAACCCATTCTCTGCTATCAGACTGGGGAAATAAGATGCATACATAACATAGTTATCAACCAAAAGTCAAACGATGTGACAGAGATTCACTATCGGCAAGTTCAGGAAAAGGAGAGAGAAGAGTAAGCTGATCTGGTCAGAGGAGGCTTTGCAGGGGAAGTGGGACTTGAATTGAATCTTGAAGGATTTTGGATAGACAGGAGGGAAAGAGGCAGAACTTCTAGGTAACATAGACTAACCTACAGGAAGACAGAGACTGGGATGACGTGACAAGTTCCTGAGACAATAAGGACACCACCACCTTACAAGAGTGTTTGACTTCTTTTTGCTTCCTAATTGTAAAATGGGGATGCAAAAGAGTGTCCCAATAGTGGAAATCCATCTGTCTGTTTATCTGTCCATCTAGCCACCCATCAACCCATCCATCCATCCATGCATCCATCCGTCCATGCATGATCCATCCATCCATGCATGCAATATTGCCGAGCCCAGTTATAGATACAGAGGATATGAAGGTGAATAAGAAAACCTTAAGCAGATAAAGAGATTCACTGAGTATCATCTAAATATCAGTTACTTTACTAGGCATTTGATGTTCATTATTTGATGTTTATTGTTAAATTATTATCTTTTATAATATATAAAAATTTTAATTATTAGATATTTAAATTTTAAATATATAAATTATTATTAAATTATTATATTATTAAATCTAATAAAGAAGGCATTTAATAGATGGGAGAACACAGAGTAAGCAATCTGACCAAGGACATTCCGTAGTCAGTGGTGAGGCTGGTATTTGAAACCAAGTGGGTCTGTCTCCAAAGTTCAGGCTGTTTCCTGTGAACCATGTGGTCCCAGGAGCCCCCTGTTGCTACGTTCAGGGCACACACAGACACTTTGATTCTTTAAGGTGACTAGAGGGTTTCGGCTATGCTCTCCTATATAGCTATGATGCTTATGACCTACCATCAGGAAAACATGTCTCATGTTTGGTTGCATTTCCCCTGAATGTGAGCCTCCTGCAGACAGAGACCGGTGTGCCTAACTCTGTACTACCACCACCCTGTGCCCCTCATCCCTATCAGAGGCAGTGGTACTTTGCTGGGCCATATTTTCAAAATGTGTATTAATTTCAGTTGAATTTATCAATGGTGAAGCTGCATTTTCATGAACCCATTCTCATTCTCAGTCCACCTTCACTGTGATCAGCAACTTATTTGTAAGATTTACGTGCATGGGGCTGTGGTGCAGCAGGGAGTCCTACGCCGTGGATAAACAAGGCTTGAGAGCCCCTGGGGGAATGAACCTCTGGCTTCATTTGATTCTCCTGGTTGTCCATAGACTTCACCTGTGGGTGAAGGGCATAAAGAATTGTCAGCCCAGAGCGTTTTCTGGTTTTCTCCCTTCCTGGAGCTCAGGGCACAGTGGACTCCTGTCTTCAGCATCCTCATTAGTGGGCAGGAGACTTCCTCAGCTGATTCAACTCCCTGGGAGCGCACAAAATATGTGTCCTAGTGTCTCAGTGGATGTGGATGGCTGCTTTTGGGTATGCACCATTACAATCATTGTTTAATATTCCAATGGAGCCACCAATTCAATTATTGGTTGTATTTTTCTAAGTGTAGTCACACATCCCTCAGTCTTTCAGTAGAGGCACTAATCTCACGGGGCTTAAAGAGATTCAGAATGTGTGTAGTGTCAGTAACAGGGTCAAACTGGGCGGGTGTCTACCTATTAACCTTCCATTTTGGCAACCAAATGGCCATACCCAGCACATAAGGTGGGCCCTGGAACCTGTCACTATTAATAGTGTCACTGATTCAAGGTGACTGAACTCATCTAAGTTATTTCAATAACAATATTGCTATTGTTCAACCATAGAAGCAGCCAAGTAAGATGTAAAGACTGGGGACCTGTTAGGATTGGGAAGTGGAGAGGGGATGGGAGAGAGGTTAGGGTCAAAAATCTGTGTAGTAGAAAGAGTTCTGGGCTAAGCAGAGGGGTTAAAGGGCTCTGGGAAAAGCCTCTTGCAATTATGTTGTGCATTCATTCCGGCACACATCATTCATTCATCCAACAAGCGTTTATTTGATTCTTAGGATGTTCTAACCCAATTTTAGGGATTGTGCAGGGATATAAAAGGAATAATATTGCTTGATCTGCAAGTCTAGTTGGACAAGAGCACAAACAGTCATAACACAAGGGAGAACGTGTTATGTGTCCTAAGAGCAGCATGCACTGCAGCGTGGGGAGTGTTCCAAGAAGGGACAAATTGCTTCAGCAAGAGGAAATCATCGAGGACTTTTCAGAGGATTCTAAGGAAAAGATGTTTGCCTTAAAGAGCAACTAAAAGTGCTCTACAAATAGAGGGTATTATATTTCATGTTCCCTGCCCACAAAAAAATGGTCATAACACCATCCCCGGTTGGAGTTGATTCTACACTTTTTACCAGGAGCACTGACCTCGGTAACTTTGGCAAACATCCATACACATACACGGACAGCCAGCCAGCCAGACACACACACACACACACACACACACACACACACACACACACACACACACACACAGAGAGAGAGAGAGAGAGAAAGAGATAGAGAGAGAGAGGAAAACCCCCTGGATGGGGAAAGGGCTGTGCATGTGAGGATGGACCCCTGAGAGAATGTGGCCTCCAGGCTCAGGCTTGGCAGACAGTCCCAGGGCTCTGAGGCCATAGTACCTCTGTTCCTGGACCTTCCAGGCTCTAGCTATGACCAGCTGTGTCCCAGAGTCAGGCTGTTTCGTCATAGAGAAATTGGGGCAGGAGATGACCAGTCAGCTGTGTCTCCATTTTTCAGATGAGAAGATAAAGGCACAGAGAAGTGAAGGAGCTTGCCTGGGGTGTTGGGATTTGAACCAGTTTCAGGTTTTAATAAAATTTTTTTGTTGGTTTTACTCCAAAGTCCAGCAAAAGATTGGCCAGACCAGAAACTGGATTTTAAAATCCTCTCCCTGAAATGCCCAGTCCTTCTCCTTCTTCAGCTGTTGTGGGTCCTCCCTGTGATCTGTCCCAGCCCCCATCAACACCCAGCCGCTGACACATAGTAGGGAGGGAAGTCACTGTGCTTCCCTTTACACCTGTTCCACGGTGTGCCCACCCCTCGCAGCTCTTGTCATGGGCCGTAGCTATGTGATTTGTGTGTGATTGTGTTTTTTCGTTTTGTTTTTTGTTTTTCTTTTTTTGAGACGGAGTCTCCCTCCGTCGCCCAGGCTGGAGTGCAGTGGCCGGATCTCAGCTCACTGCAAGCTCCGCCTCCCGGGTTTACGCCATTCTCCTGCCTCAGCCTCCCGAGTAGCTGGGGCTACAGGCATCCGCCACCTCGCCTGGCTAGTTTTTTGTATTTTTTAGTAGAGACGGGGTTTCACCGGGTTAGCCAGGATGGTCTCGATCTCCTGATCTCGTGATCCGCCCGTCTCGGCCTCCCAAAGTGCTGGGATTACAGGCTTGAGCCACCGTGCCCGGCCTGTGTGTGATTGTTGACAGCCTCTGTCTCCTCTGCTAGATGGAAAGTTCTGTAAGGGTTACCTCTGTTTCTCCAGCACAACTGAATGAAAAGTAGTGTCTCCTGTTCAGTGACTTTTAGGCCTTTCCATACAGAAATCCTGCTGCAGAAGCCTATCTCTGCTTGTCTGGGGAGACAGTCCTACCAGAGAATGGGGTGATGTAGGATCAACCCTCCTCACGCCAGAAAGATAGGCCCTACCTAGCATGTACACTATTGATCCAGAAGGACCCATCTGAATGGTGGGAGCTGGGCAGAAGAGAGGCAGGGGAAGTGGAGGAAGCCAGGGAGACAGGGCCTTGGGGTGTGGCAGTGTGCCAGACTGATGGCAGAGGGCAAAGCATCCTGCAGAGGGTGGGGCTAGGGTGACCACGTGCTAAAGTTAGGGAAGGTCCCAGGGAATCTGGAGGGTGGCCATGCTAAGACGGGAACGACTCAGTGCGACTCAATTTCAAAAACTTACACGAAATACTTCCTTGGGTGACTTTGAATCACATGCTTCTGTTGTTATTAATTTTTCTGAGAATGTGATTTAGTGCCAACAGCTTTTTTAGAGCAGGGTCTGTTTTATTAAACTAAAAAGGTCATACTGGCTCTTATTGGGTACCAGACATTGGCTTTCCGCATATGTTATCTTTGTAATCTTCACAACTGCTTGAGTAATTTATTTTATCCCATTTTTCAGATGAGGAAAGTAAGGCTCAGAGGGATTAAATAGCATCCCAAGGGACTGGGATTTGAACCCACTTTGCCAGACTCCAAAACCTACCAAAGGGTCCAGGACAGGACTGGCTGGATGAGAATATGCCATCAGTTCATGCTTATCAGCAACAGACACCTCTCCACTGTCACCCTAAATCCATCCTCAGTAATAAGTCTTACACAAACTTGCCTGGGGTGGCCTGGCTGGAGCAGATCCCCTGGCTGGGGTATACTCTGTGGGGTTGCCTCTCAGTGCTGTTCCAGGTAGGCTTCCGTGCCAGCCTTCAGTTCAGGGGGCGCCAAGACCCTCAAGGAAGGTCCTCGCTGGCTCCCAGTTCTGCCTGGCCAGGCTTTCCAAGAGCTCCCCATTCATCAGTCTCTCACTTCCAGAATATGCATTTGGCAGCTGTTTCTCCCTAGGTGGGGTAGAAGTGAGGGTAGATGTGAAGGAGAGGGTGGTTCTTGCCAAAATAGTCAACTGGGCTGCTCTAGCTGAGGTTACTTGTAGGAAAATCTTTGAAAAATATTCTTAATCAGATTTGAAATACATCACTCCTAGAGGAGGACTGGGACTCTTTGGACCCTGGGGAGGCACATATCCGGGCTCGGGGTCAGGATCTGGGCACCCCCATCCCAGAAGAGAAAAGTTTCTTTGAAAGGAAGGTTTCAGCTCATGGAACCATGACTGTTACCACCAGAAGAGACCTCGGTTCCCTGCTCTGTGGTGAGTATCGTTCCGTTTCACTATCATTGCATTTCACAGATGATCCCACTGAGGTAGGGAGGTCGGACCATCCTGACCTCAGGGAATTGAGGAAAACGTGCAGCTTCAAGGACCACTTCTGGGCTAGTGGCAAGAGCATTAGACAGAGACATAGAGAACGAGCCCTGTTTATTCATTAAATTGCCTGGGTTTTTGTCCCGGTAGGATTTGGAGGTAGATTCACTGTAAAATATGAATGGTTCCAATGCATTATTCTCACTCTTTCTGTAAATAAAAAATACATGGCAAATAACCACGTCAGGCCCAGTTGTTTGATGGCCTCTCTCCTGATACTTAATTTCATTTCATGACATAAAATAAGGAGGGCAGTGAGGGGGGGAAGCGGACTTTTGTCAAAGTACGGTCTCATTGGTTAACACCTGAGGGGAAATGACTGAAAAGAACTTAATTCAAAAAATGCTTTAGGCACAAAGGAGCTTCTTCCAACCAGTAAAAGTCAGACAGCTATGGAGAGAGAGACATCAATAAATAATCAGCCGGCTTAGACTTTTAAATGGGAATCCCAGCCTCAGCACCCAAAGGTAAATTGCATCTTTTCCACCAGCCTCCAAGCAGGGCTTCATGCTTGTGTGGACTGGGAAACTTTGCTTGTCGCAAATGTAGCCTGACCTTTCTTTCTAATAGGATAAATATATCCTGTTCATATATATCCTATATATATCCTACATGTCCCATTTCATACATATATATGGAGAAAGGAAAAGTGTCCAGTCTTAGAAACCCCAAATAGCACTTTTGTCATCTGGTTTCACTGTGGTTTTGGTTTAAGGCACAAATCTCCTGTGCAAACATCACCTCTTGTAAATAGCTAGGGTGGGGTAGTCTCTGGAGCAGGGGGAGGGAGGTGCCCAGATACTGCCCCTGAGTCCCTGAGTGCCCCTGAGTCCCCTGAGATATGTGCCTCTCCAGGGTCCAAAGAGTCCCAGTCCTCCTCTAGGAGTGATGTATTTCAAATCTGATTAAGAATATTTTTCTGACCCTGCCCAGAATAACCCAGCCTCTCCTGGACTTGATTTCGCTTCCAGGGATGTGGATTTGTCAGCGTGACAAAGGAGCAAGCCCCTTCCTGGGTGGGATTTGAGCTCCACCTTCTGCTCCCTGGCTAGGGCCCCCTGCTGCCCAGGACCTTGGTTGACCAGCAGGTCCAGGGACATCAATCACCATCCACCAGTGTTTTATGAGGCCACTTCTGAACCAAAGAGCCAGCAAGGGGGTTTATGGAGCTGGCTCTTTCTGCCACAAACACTGTTTCTTATTGCTTGTCATTTTCTCCCAGACTGTTAACACCTCATCCCTCTAAAAGCAAACTGACCTGTGGGTCTCCCTTGGTGGACACGGCAAAGGATCCCATGAGCAAAGGCTGTTCCTCTGCCTGCAGAAAGCATATGCTGCCTGGAATTTGGAGACAATGGCAGCTCTACATTCTTCTTCCTTGGCCCTTTGCTGTTGGGGTGGGTGGCTCCTCCCTGTGAGTTAGGGTCCCCATCTCAGAGCAGAAAGGAGGGCCCAGATGGGGATAATGTGAGGTTTTTCTGGGGCTATCTTTCATAAGTGGCACAGTGAGAGAGCCCAGTGTTCTCAGCCCACGGGGCCTGCCAGGAAAGGGAGTCTGGAGCCTAGGGGTTTGCCTGCCCTAGTTCACTGGCTAGTCAGAATTGAGATGTGCAGCAAAGGTAAAATACATATGGAGTTTCCCAGACTCGGTGCAAAAAAAGTAAAATAATAATTTTGAAATGTTGATTACATGTTGAAATGACAATAAGTTGGATATATTGGGTTAAATAAAATACAGTATTAAAATAAATCTCATTTGTTTTGTTTTGCCTTTTAACATGGGGCTATGAAGAAAATTTAAAATTACACACATGGCTCAAATTATATTTCTATTGAACACCATATGGGTCCTTTCATTATTCAAGGGGAGACACTTACCAAACGAAGATCAATGTTTCTACCTTGTCATTCTAACATCGTTTTATAATGAAATATATAAATACAAGAAGTATATATAACATAAAGTGCAATTTAAAATATAGTGAAATGATCACCTTCCACCATCCAGTTAAAGCAACAGAAAAACCCATCACATTTGAAGGATTGTGTTCCCCTCTCTGACCACACCTCTCTCCATCCCTTATCAGAGGCAATTGCCATCTGAATTTGCCCTGCCCTTATTAAATCATAATTTTTATTTTGAGAAATTATAAAAATTCAGAAAGTACCAAGAATCCCTAACAAACACCTGTGTACAATAGTAGAGCATTGATCATTGTTAACAAGTTGTCCTGTTTGTTTCTCATTAAATAAAGTAATGAGGGCATTATGGATAAAGCTGGAGCTGTCTTTTAATTGCTGGCCAGCTCACTCCACTCCCAGGTGCTCAGTTGTATTTCTGCAGCAAGGTATTAGTGTATCCTCAAATGACAAGTATAAGGTCAGCCACTTAGCTGACACCAGGCCCCAGAGGGTACAGCAGAGATTCTCATGAGCACATACCTCCGAGAGAAAAATCAGCAGATATAAAAAGTAGCTGCAATCTAGCATGGCCCAATTACTTTATGGAATCATTGTCCTTAGTTGTGGAAAGGCCATTAGAAATCAGTTACAATGGAGGCCAGAGAGGCTGAGTGACTGATATGAAGTCACCAGCCAGGTATGTCAGGGCCTGGACTGAACCTGGGTCTCCCATCAAGCACTGAACTCAAGGTGAGCTCAGTTGTCAGCCGCGTGAATCGTCTGAATCATGACACACTTCACACTAGAATTTCCAAGATAAGTGAGTGGAACTGGGGACTGAGCTTCCTAGGAGTGGAAGATCAAGCAGAAAGCGCTTTCAGGTTGTTAGGAAACAGTTTTCAAATATCTGGGTCCACTTCCCTTGACAGGAAGTCCCTGCTGCTCGACATTACACGTCTTTCTTGGCTAACGATGGAGCTTCTAGCCATTTCTCTGAAGACAGCAGTGCTCACTGTCTAATCTATAACTGGAGGTGAAGGAGCTTCAACTACATTGAAGCCAAACATTGTTTACGTCTTCTTTTAAAAAGAAATTCTTACTTTTTGATGACATTATTTTCTTGTAATTCATTTCTGATCTAAATTGAAGTGATGGAAATATATATATATATATATATATACACACATATATATATATATATATATATTCCTAACCACCAGGAATATTGTTGAGTTCTAGTTCGTGGAGTTTCTACTGGAGTGATACTTACCAGTGGCCTGACTCAGCCATGCAAGGAAGTCCTACAAAGAGAGGTGTGAGAATAAAAGGAAACTGTTTGCCATATTCTTTCCAGGAGCAGACAATTGAGAGGCCTGGCCCATGTATGGGTTTGAACCACCTCAGGACTGAAGACGAGAGGCTCAGTTTCACTAACAATAAGAACAGTGACAAATTCCCTGCCCCATCAAAGCCCTATGGTCCTTATGCAGGTAGAGCCCTCATGTTGAATGTTTGCAAGCTGACTCTTCAATAAGACCATGAGCTACTTGAGACAGGAATTGGGTCTCTGTATAGTGTATCACATCTACCTCAATGCTCTGCTTAGAGGAAGTGTTTGAAAAATTTTGTGTGATAAATGATAATAATAATCCAGTTAAGATATACTGCCTTTGTTATGAAAAACCCTCCATCTCAAGGTGGAGCAGGTGAGTTGTGGTGTGCATTTTCCTTGTTCTGGACAAAGCAAAGCACTATGATACCAAAAGGGGCCAAAATCAACATGGGGGATTGTTTGCTTAGGAGGAGCGGGTGAGCTGGGTAGGGGAAGGCAGGAGGAGAGAAAGAACGCACGTGTGCTGCAGAAACCTTGAAGCAATCAAAGGCACAAATGCCTCTTTTTTATAAACACGGTGTGAGACAGATGTTTACCCAGGACAATCCAGAGTGTAAAAGCCAGCCAAAGCCGGAGAGATTCATGCTCCGCAAACAAGGGATTTCCTGGGGGAAGGAGTGGCAGGTAATGGGTTCTACAAATTTCTCCTCCTGATAACTACATCACAGACCTAGTCCAAAGAGACCGTTCCTTCCTATTGAAACCTTATTTAAATACTGCCGCCTATCTTGGGCGGAATCGCCTTTGTGTTGGCTGGCTTAGGCTATTCTCTCAAAGCTTTATGCAACACTCGAGGAAGAAATAGACAGCATGTCTCTGTGGGAGCAGGGGGCACACCTTTCAGGGAATTTTCTTCCCAAAATGCGTCAGTAGTCAGCACGTCCCAGTTCTGATCAGTGGCCTTCAAACAAGTAAAGGTTGTAGAGAAAACAAGAGCGGTGCCTCTTTAAAACAGCAAAAATACTGTTTGCACAGTGTGGATGCTTTTCAACACATTCATCGTTATGTGATTATTTAAATAAAACCACCACCATGATCAAGGAGACCAACACTGCGGTTGCCTTTGCAATTATTGCTATGTTGGTTCCCTCATGCTTATGTTCTCTCTCTGGATTATTTTCAGGCACAGCAAGGGGGTCAGGAATGGGATCAGGGATTTCAAACACTGGTCCACACATGGCCACAGTTTTCTGTGTGACTTTTGATGAATCAGCCACCCCTTTCTGGGCCTCAGTTTCCCCACCTCTAAAGAGACTGCATTAGATTAAATGAAACTTGATGCTCTGCCTGTTCTGAAATGCCAAGTTCTTTCTCTAGGAATGGGCACACATTTGTGCCCAGCTCTCCATTCGTATTCACATCTTACCAATACCTTTTTTTTTTTTTTTTTTTTTCTGGGAGGGAGGCAGGTCAGGATTTCTTGCATGAGGTCTTAAAACCAAGCAAATTCTACTGGTCCACTTTCCTCAACTAACTCAGTAAGCCATTCCTGTGTCAAATGTGACTGACTGCGTGAAACCAGCAAACTCCATGTAGTTCAGGCCTCAAGGCAAGAACTGGAGTATTTCATTTCAGATAGCTGAGATTGGCTTCTAGCACCTCCATGGTGTCTAGCCAGCCATTCTTGTCTCTGCAACCAGCCTGCACATCTCTTGGATTCAACTAGCATTTATTGGGCAGCTACTCTGTGCCACACACTGTGCTCAGCACTAGAAACGTAAAGAGAACAACATCAGGCCTCCTTGAGCTTACAGCCTCGTGCAAAAACAAGGTTCTAAACCAGAAATTCACCCCAATACAAGATCACACAATGTGATGGAGCCTTGGGATGGTGTCTTCAAAAACATTTTGTGAAAAGCTAAAAGTATTTCTCTCCCATACTTATTTCGGAAAGAGGGGTTGTGGTTGGCAGAAATGGCATTCAGGTCAGTGAGAGGCAGGACTGAGCCTTTGCTTGGAGAATGGCTAAACTTCCTTCCTCACTCCATGGGGGCCTTTTCACTTTCACACATACCTGAAAGATTCAGGAGCCCCTGCCCTTCAGGTGGGAGGGACCTGGGAGAAATAGCAACGGCCTCTGGACATTTCTGGCATTTTCCATGTGGTCTGCTGCCAAATGTAGTGTGTGGTTGGGATGGGAGGACTGAGTACAGCTAGCAAGGTGGTATCTGGAGGGCATAAACAGTGTTTGGGCATGGCCTAGAGTAGAGACCAAGGAGGCTGGGAGTCGGGGAGAGAAGGTTCTGCTTTGGGCAGCCCTGGGCAGGCTGGGTTATCTGGGAGGCAGAGCAGGAAATGGCCCCAGGGCAGAGTCAGATTTATTCACTGTCTGGGCTTGGTCCCAGCCGATCCTTTGCTCAGGCTTGGTAAATCCTCCGGTTCTGAAGTCATTTTTATTAGCGATTGCCTTTTTTTTTTTTTTTTTTTAAGCTTTGAAAATGTGGTTGGACGAAAATGAAATTTCAGATGTGTGTGTCTCAGCATTGATTTTTCTATTTGTAATAACACACCCCGGCATATCTCCTTTGATATCAAGAGGATAAAATGTCCCTAACAGCATGCTCTCCATTCTGGGGTAATGGATAAAGCCTGTTTATGAGATGTCATTTATTCCACAATAGACAGTAAATAAAAGCCATTTCAAGCTTGGGTTAAATCAAAGCTTGTTCAGGATTTCAGCAGATTTGCAAATCACCTCGGGGACCTTCATCAGTTGCAGTTGCTGTTTTCCTCCTTGCTATTGACTCTCTCCCTCTCTCTGCCAAGCCTCTTTCTATCCTTAGCTACCCTGAGCACCTGACTGATTTGGAAAAAGACAACTGGCCTGGTGAGAGACCTAGCATGACATTAAAAATTCCTTCCCTCAATTTGGGGAATAAAGGCTTTGAAAGACAGTAAGAAATTGAGGTTATATCAACAAAAGCCAGAATGGCAAAGGGAAGGAAAAAAAAGTCCGCAGGAAAATAAGATGCAAACCTGAATTGGAGAAAGCCTCTGAAAGGCGGTGGTGGCAGCAGCGGCAGCTCCTTTGAGTCATGTGCAGATTGTATTTCTTTCACTTCCTGGGACCCTGTGCACTGGAGGGAGGGGGAAGAGAAGGGAAGGGGCACCACCTGAGGTGTCCCTGCACTAACCCACGCTTTTGTCTTGCACATTCGAATTCCTATCCTCCGATCCGACCTGTAACCCCTACGAAGCCTGGCCTTTGGGACCCACTTAAGTCCCAGGAAGCCGGATGGCCTGTCCCCTTTCCCTGGTCCTTCACAGCATGTTATTTGGGGTCTTTGACACGTTTCATCTCACCTTACTTCTGCGTGTTCTGGAGAGTGAGTATTGGCCTCACAATTGAAGTGCAGATTCCTCTGAGGTTTGGGACAAACTTTTAAAGCTAGAAGAGTCAGTCCGGGGTCTCTAGACCAATTTTCTCTTCACTGCCGGAATCCCCTGCATGGCATCCTCAAAGACAGCAGCCCCTGCCTGCATGCCACCCAGAGTAGGGACTGCAGATATGGGAGTCCCTTGGTCTTGGAAATGTCTTCATCTATTAAGCTGAAATCTTCCATCCTGGAACGCCAGCTCCTCTTCAGATGCCATCCTGCCTCTCAGAGGCGGAGTGAGTGTGCCGAGTCCTAGCTCCTTACAGCAGCATTTTCCTAGGTGACCTTGGGCCTGTCTCATCTACCTCAACCACACTCCAGCCAGAGGGCTGATTTGGTTTCAGCTTATCACTTGGCCATGAGAATCAGTACCCCAACATTTCACTGGTTAGTGTAGACCAGAGAAGTGTGTTCAAATATTTCTGTCTTAGGATATTTTTCTCATCATTCCCATTGAATATTTACTGAGTAACAGTTTTGTAGAAAATAATATTCTAGGTCTGCGATAGGTTGTATTATTGCTCAAAATATTTACTGCCACCCCACTGCCCCCCGTTAGTCTGCCTTATGTGGGAGGATTATACATCCTTGTCCCTGTCAACCATGTGACCTGTCTGGCCATGAAATGTGAGCAGAAGTGTCAAAGTGCAGATGAACCGCTGAGATTCCATGGGCATCTCATCCACGTGAGTAAGAAACCTCTGTTATTAGAGGCCAGGTGTGGTGGCTCATGCCTGTAATCCCAGCACTTTGGGAGGCTGACGGGGGTGGATCACTTGAGGTCAGGAGTTCAAGACCAGCCTGGCTAACATGCGAAACCCCAACTCTACTAAAAAGACAAAAATTAGCTGGGTGTGGTGGCGCGGCCTGTAATCTCAGCTACTCAGGAGGCAGGGAGACAGGAGAGCAGGAGAATCGCTTGAATGCAGGAGGCAGAGGTTGCAGTGAGCTGTGATCGCACCACTGCACTCCAGCCTGGGAGACAGAGTGAGACTCTGTCTCAAAAAACAAACAAACAAACAAAAAACCTGTTATTAGTGAGTTTTAGTAACAGTGAAACCTCTGTTACTAGAAACACTTGGATCATCATAATTAGACTAAGCTGATGAAACAAGGTCCTGCAGGAAATTTCAAGAAATTCTGAGCACATTCTGTGATGTCAGGAAACTTACAGTCTAATTGAGGAGACCCTGTCCAGTGCCGAAAACATGGTGAAAATAGTAAATGCTTCAGGAACTCAAAGGAGGGAGAGGAGGAGGAGCTGGGTGATTCAGGGAGAACTTTCGGAGCATTAGCTCAAACCGGATGAGGCTCAGAAACTTCATCCACCTGCAGGACAGCCCTGCTGTCGTGGACTCAGAAGAGCTTGGGTATTCCTCAAGCTTTTTTTTGTTTGTTTTGTTTTTTTTTTGTGACAGTCTCTATCACCCAGGCTGGAGTGCAATGGTGCCATCTTGGCTCACTGCAACCTCCGCTACCCAGGTTAAGGTGATTCTCCTGCCTCAGCCTCCTGAGTAGCTGGGACTACAGGTGCCCACCACCAAGCCTGGCTAATTTTTGTATTTTTAGTAGAGACATGGTTTTGCCATGTTGGCCAGGCTTGTCTTGAATTCCTGGACCCAAGTGATCTGCCCACCTCAGCCTCCCAAAGTGTTGGGATTACAGGCATAAGCCACTGAGCCCTGCCTATTCCTCAAGCTCTTAATTCTAATTCCCTCACTTAAGGCTGAGCTAATGAGAGAGCACATTGCATGCACCTAGCATTGTTTCAGGCCTTGAATAACTTTTAATTCAGATAACTTGATAGCAGTGAATCGATGACATCAATAGTAATAGATAATTGAAATAGATGTGCCCTTTTCAGTCTTCTGAAATCAAATTGTGGGAGTAACTGTCTATGGTTCTGTATAAAACCAGTCAGACTGGGCGCGGTGGCACACGCCTGTAATCCCAGCACTTTGGGAGGCTGAGGCAGACGGATCACTGGAGATCAGGAGTTCAAGACCAGCCTAGCCAACATAGTGAAATCCCATCTCTACTAAAAATAAAAAAAAATTAATGAATTAGCCAGGCATGGTGGCACATGACTGTAACCCCAGCTACTCAGGAGGCTGAAGCAGGAGAATCACTTGAACCCGGGAGGCAGAGGTTGCAGTGAGCCGAGATGGTGTGAGCTAGACTCTGTCTCAACAGACAAACAAACAAAAACCAGTCTGGATAGGGGCTGGCTCCTAGAAGTGACCAGAAAGGTCCTCAGCAGCTGAAGCCACAGCTGTCCCTTTGTTCCCCCCTCCTCCCGGTCCTTATCTGTCTCATTTAATCAACTCAATAGCCTTTTGAGGGAGGTGCTGTTGTTATCCCCATTTTACAGATATAAATACTGAGTCTTAGAGTGGTTACAACTCTCACCAAGAAGGATGCACAATCAATCAGTAAGTGTCTGAGCCAGGACTAGGACAGTGTCCTGCCTGAATCCAGGGCTTTGCCCTTCACCATCCTCTGATGCCTACAGCAGTGCAGGCTCTGCCCCGTTGCCCCCTGAGAGGGCCAGGAAAGGGGTCTCCCTAGGGGAGCTGTGATGGCAGGGTCTGCAACTTGGCCATGAGGCTGAATCCCAAAGATGCTGCAGAATAAGCCAGTAGTTAGAGATGCTATAGGAATTATACAGGGAAAAAGCAGCAACGTGGAAGAGAGGAGGAAGAAAAGGGGAAGGAGAGACAAAAGGGAGGGGGAAGGCCCCCCAGGTGCCCTGGTGCCTGGAATACTTGCTCTGTGCCTCTGATTTCTCTCGAGTGGTGCCTGGGTGCGCTTTGTTACAGTTAAAGTTGTGTCAGTGGTTTCATTAGAACCCAGGCTTTGATTTATAACCCTCCCTGCAAAAATGTGCTCCTGGCTGAAAACTGGCATCCGAGGTCTTAGGCCAACAGAGCCATTTCCATAGAAGAGTTACAAGGCAAGGGCCAGGAGGGAGGTCCCTTTCTTGAGCCCAGCTTTCCAGCCAGAAATAAAAAGAAGGGGGTGGGGAGTTGTTTAGATTTCAGAAACAGCCTAGATTTCAGAAGGAGTGCTTAAAGGGTCAGTTTCTTCATCATATGCATGCAGAGACTTTTGTGAAAGTATCTAAAAACTGTTCACAGAAATGGTGCTTTGGAGTAACTCCATCTTGCAAACATCGTTATGAAGAATAATCAACAATAATAATGAAGATAATGATCATGGTAGTAAGACTTTCTTGGGGGATGATGCTTTAACTTTATCATGAAGCATCCACATGCATGGTCACACTAATACAGCAGCCCTGAGATAGTTGAGAAGAAATTATTATCCCTGTTTTGTGACAAAACTGAGACCCAAATCAGCTGAATGCTATGCTTAGAAGCACCGACCTCAGTTCAGTGGCCCTCCTGCCCTAGCGTGCCATCTGAACCAGGACTTCAATAAACAAAAAAGCAAAGCAGGTCCGTATACCAGCAGCTCATTTCAATTTTTTCCACTTTTATTTTAGAAGAATATGCATCACTGGAAACAGGTCCCATTTTAAGCCACATGAGGCTTGAGAAAAATAAATGTGAAAATAAAAGTGCTGTTTAATATGGGTATCATTATTACTATTATTATTGCAAAGAGCCTATTTGGAACTGCCTAAAAACCTAAAGACTGATTAATATTTTTAGAGCATCAGAAGGTATGCTTTTTTTCCCAGTATAAATTCTTCTTTCCCAAATGATTGAAAAATCATAATCATAATCATTATCATCATCATCATTCCTTCCACTAATTTATTGCTTCACACATAATGTCTCACGAATTAGCACTTTTGCTACTCAAGCATCCCCATTTAACAGATGAGGAGCTGGAGGCTCAAGTGCAAATAGCAAAATGAACGGGGCTTGGGACTGAAATTTGGATTTTCAACGAGCTTGCCACCTTACCACTCTGCCTCTTATCGCACATGCTTTGCTGGGCAAATGCTTTGAAGCCCAAAATTGCACCAGGTCAGAAATTAGAAATAGTTCACCATCAGGAATAGAGCTAATGTGGCCAAGGCAGTCACCATCAGGACAGACACTCCAATGACAGGCTCCTTGATGTCTCACCAGCACATTCACTGTGCATGGGATCCTCAGCCCTGTCTCAGTCCCTCCCGCTGGAGCCCTGTCCCGTAAAGGCCTGCCCCAGGGGCTGGGAGCCAGGCAGAGCTTCGTCCCTCCCACTGAGCAAGACTTGGGCTGTCACTGTGCTGTTATTTATGAGTCTCCCTTGCCCAATGAGTGGCCTCGAAGGGGCCCATCCTGGGCCTGCTGTCTGGCCAGACTTGTCACACGTCATTAGATGTTTGGTTGCCACTGACCCCTCTGCCATCTGGCTGAGTGGCCTCAGGGTGAGGAGAGGCAGGCAGCAGCTCCTCATGCAGCCCCCGAGTCTTTGTGGCACTCAGGACATGAAAGGGTTTCAGAACTGTTGTGCTAATCTACTGAGGGGAAGACAAAACTGGAAAATAATCTCTTAAAGAAAGGGACTGTATTTAGAGTTTCTCACTCTTGGCACTACTGCCATTCGGGGCCAGATAATTCTTTGTTGCCTGAGGCTGTCCTATGTATGGTAAGATGTTGAGCAGCATCCCTTGCCTCCTCCCTCTAGATGCCAGTGGCACCCCTGTCCCAGATGTGACAACCAAAAATGATGTCAGACATTGCTGAATTGTCCCCTGGGGGAGGAGAAACATCACCCCCTTTGAGAACTGCTGGGCAGCTCTAAAGGTAAGACAAATTGGGCAGTGAGTTACTGAGCTATGACCATGGCAGGCATGCATGTCCCCCGAACAATAACCATTTCTGGGACAGCATAAACAGATGGCAAATATTTTATGAACACCATGTTGCCTAATCATTACAACCATTTATTGTATCGTTGGAATTCCTGACCCCACTTTGCAGATGAGGAAACTGAAGTTTAGAGAGGGAAAGTGATTTTCTTGAGGCCTGAGAAGTGAGAGCTAAGCTAGGTTTAAAATCCAGTTTTGTTGTTGTTGTTGTTGTTGTTGTTTTGTTTTGTTTTTGTTTTTGAAGTCTCCTGCACATTGCTGCGGCCTTGTGTCCTTGTTCTCAGTGTAAGGGCTTGGCAAACATGGCATGTGGGGCCCTGAATGTTCTATGATTGCATACTGGACCTGCGGCAGAGGATGCTCATTTCGTGTCCTCCCGCTGTTTCCACTGTTACTCACGGCCTCTTTTTCCCCACAGCCCATCTTCCCCAGAGCTCCCCTTTCTGTGCCCTGGAGCAACCCCTTTGCACCATAACAACATCTGACCCACAGGACCCAGGGTGGTGGGAGAAAGTTAGAACCCCTCCTAGGGATGCTTACATTGTAAAAGATCCCTAGGGAGAAAAATCAAACCAGTGCACTCTATGACATTTCAGTCACTTTACTAGGTTGGTGTAGAGCTCGATGGGTGGGGTATTGTAGAGCCCTTTAAATCAGTCTATAAGCTAGGAGATTCCATCTCTATACAAGTGAAATATTTGAATTTTAAAATATAGGAAAGTGGTCAAGTGGTTGCTACTGCTATTTTAACAATTGCATGTAAGTCTTTAATTATAACTTGCCTTAAACCCTCTCTAGAAGTAAGTGGCAAATTTGTGAATATCTTCTGTGCTTATTAAGTAAAACAAGCCTATTCCCAGAGTGCCTGTCCCCAGATTTGTTTTGTAGAATCTGGAGTAGGCATTAAGTTATATATAAGCCAGTAAAGCGGTCCAACCACACATATAAATTGTACGACCCTGAATTCTTCTTGACCCCTTTCCCTGAATTGCATCCCCACTTGCTGTCTTGCAGGCCAAGAGATCCCCAGTTGGTTCTGCTCTGGTGCAAGTTGTGGCTAAGGGTCTGGCTGATGGACTCACCTAGATTGCTTGGGCTTCTTCCCTTCAATATGGGTGATTTATCTGAGTTTCAGGGTCCACCAGCAACTCTTGCCTCCCTGATGTTGTTAAACAAATCACTTCCTTTGCCAAATAATTAATTTGATGACATTTCTAATTTCTGCTTATCTTCCCTTCAGGACATGCAAACTTCATTTTATGACCCGTGTTCCAAAGGAACACATAGGCCAGAAAGGTCATTAGATGTACAGGGAGAGTCAGGAAGGCACAGAAGTTTGCACTGGAGGAATACTAGGAACCTGGCAGCTGGCAGCCTTTTCTGCTTTTTCCAATCCACATTATTCAAGACAAGGGTTTTTGTTGTGGTAAATCTATATTTGAGGTGAAAATTATTGCCAGCTGTATTTAGAAGGAAGGCTGAATGCACTTCCCAAAGCCAAAGAGGAGAAAGGACTATTCGTGGATTCCTGGATTGTATGAGCTATGTCATCTGGGCAGGCTGCAATGGGGACGAGGATTGTAGGCTAGGCTGGAGGTGGTGTGCTTACACAGATAGAGGGGAGAGAAGGTGCATTCAGGGCGAAGCCACAAGAGTAGACGGTGTTGGTCGGGGGCATAGGTACTAATGGGAGTATGTTTCAGGGGTGGTGTTTGGCTGTTAGATTTGATTGTGATCAGCTGGAAGGCTGTCACAAGTCCCGAATACCAGGTGAAGCAGTGGGAACTCTATCTGTGCTCCCGTCAGGAGAGGCAAAAGGCAAAGCCTACTTGAGCCCTTTCCCATCCCATAACCTCTGCTTGCCACGAGACCCCAAGATGCTGCAGCAACCAGAGGGGCTACCTGAATCATCAAATAAACATGTGATTTAATTAAGTAGAATTTTATAATTCATAATTGTGATATTTTTAAAATGTTTTAAGATGATGCTAGTAGCATCATCTTCTTGTGCTGTTTTGTATACAACTTCGTACACTTCCTCTTCATTTATTTGGATCCCAGCCTTGTGAAATGGAAGGAGATGAACAAGCATGTGTGGATGAGGCAGAAATGGTGGAAGTAACCAAAGCCCAGAGGGATGACACCACCTGCCCAAGACCACAAAGCCGGTCACCTGTGGGTCTTGGAACCTGTAGCAATTGCCTGTTACTTGAATGTCAAGCTTATAGGGACAGCCCCAGATGTTGCTAGAAGGCAGAATCCAGGAAGCTTTAGGCCGTGGTAGCTGTCACCGCCTATAGCCTTCGGTCCAGCTCCCTGGTAAAACAGACACCTGTGGGCACCCACAGCACCCTGGGTCTGGGAGGGGGGGACAGGTGGTCACGCGGAGCTGAAACCCCATCAGCGGAAACACTCCACATAAAAGGGAGCCAGGAATGCCAATTTCCATTTTCATTGGAGTGGCTGGTGCTTAGTAATCCAGAAGCTTTATTTAAGGGCTGACCTCTGACCGGGCCTGTCACTCCAGTGGCAGGTGCCTGATAGTCACTAGAAATCAATAGCCTGCATGAAGGTCACTTCCTAGAAAAACTGGGGCTATCAACGTGTCAGTTCCAATGAAAGATTATAACCAACCAGCAGAGAAGTTTATCTGTGGCTGAGAGCTTGTCTGAGCTGGGCTTGTTGTAGGCTGTATACATGCACGTGTGAGTACCTATGTGTGAGTGGGCAAGTGTGTATGCACGTAGAAAAGTGTGCATCTATGAAACAAAGGATGCATGCGCAGGAGAGAATGTGTGTGTGTGCTTTTGTGTGGATATGAATGTGCATGTGGGTGCAATCAGTGTGGATAGGTGAGCAGGTGTGTTTAAGTGCAGATGATAATGTGTGTAAGAGAGTTGTGCTTCTGTGTGTACATGCATTTTCAGGTAAGTTTATGTATGTGAGTTAGTGCTCACATGTGAACATGTCAGGCACACATGTATGTGCATATGTGTGGTTGGGTGTGCAGATGCCCATATGTTTGCGTATAAGGGAGTAAATGTGCATTTGATAGTATGCGTACATCTTACCTGGCCTAGAAGGCCTGAAATACTCTGGCCCCTGTCTACTCATCCAGTCTCACCCCCAGATCCTCTCCTCCCCTCCTTACTCCACACTGGTCCCTCACTGGGTTCCTTCCTCTTCCCTGGGGATATGAACCACATCCTCTCAGGGCGCTGGTACTTCAGGGCTTGCTGCTTCCACCAAGCAGTGTCTCTTTCTCTCTCGTCCTGTACTGCCCCTTCCCTACCATTTGGTTTTTAAATGAAATGCTGGCCTCTTAGAATTACATTCCCAGCCATCCTGAAGGTGTTCCTCCATGTGTTTCCTCCATGGAATTTACAACAACATGTGGGGATCTCAGTTCAGTGAGTTGTTTGTTGTCTGCCCCCTCACAGGCCCCCTTTCCATCTCTGTGTGGCTGAGCCCTCACTGAGGTATCCAGGGATCTCGCTCTTTGGCCTCTTTTCAGACAAGGACAATTTCATCTGCTGAGGAATTCTACACTAGTGCTGTGAACTTCACCTCTTTGGGCCTCAGTTTCCTCATGTGTAAAATGGCAATACCTGCCCTGTCTACACCACAGAATCAAATGAAATAAATACAGTAAAAACCTCTTGGAAAGCATGAACTGCCAGGGCCCTGTCACATATTTTCATTTGGTTAAGGGCTGTTACTACTCAGAAAGAGATGTGCAGAAATGGGTGTCAATGATAAGCCAAGGAATTCCAAACAGATCACAGAATGGTTTTTTCCCTGTCATTAATTCTACTTAGAGGCACTGGCAAATCCTGAGACCTTCTCAGGCCTATATCAGCCAGGATCTTCATTTACTGTCTGGATACCTGTTTCTGGAAGGCATCCTAATCTCTTCCTTTCATAAATGAGTCTGTCTAGGGAGAGTGAAGGGTATACTTCCCCTCAAAGAAAGAGAAAAGCAATATAAAGAATTAATCAATGCTACCCAAAGAAGATGGTTTGTTCCACGTAGTTGCCATGGGAACCTGGAGCTGTATACCAGGGCTGCCTGAGCTCTGTGTTAAGTGGCTCTAGACTATGATTTGGGAGCTGGAATCTTGTCTCCACCCTACCACTGCTGAGCTGTGGGACCTCCTGTCATCATTGCCTCACTTCTTGGGCCTCAATTTCCTCATGTATAATATTAAGGAATCTAAAAGATGATAGAGAATCTCTGGTCCCTTCCTGCTTTGCATAAGTAAAATTCCAAGTCATGTGTCCTATCTGGGTCTCAGCTTTTCTGTCTATTAAGCGGGAGTTGCTTCTTGTAAGTGGTTGAAGGGAAGGGGTAGAAAATGAGAGCCGGGGTCAAATGTAAGTTGTGTCTTCTGGCTTCCAGAATGGTATCTCCTCAGTAAGATAAAGCCTTATGAAATTAATTCTATAGGCACAAATTCCATTATTTTGTTCATTTATTCACCAAACCTGCAATGAGCAACTGCAGCATCATGGTGCCAGGCATGATGAAAGAAGCTGAGGGTTTGGAGGTGACAAAATGCAGCCTCTGCTTTCAAAAGCCCAGGGTCTCATGCAGGAGACAGGGAGATAGCTAATTTCAGAGCAAGGAGGGACAGGCTGTAACCAAGGTCAGTAATGAGTGAGTGACAGCACTTTTGAATCTCGCCTTCAGGGTCATCCCTAAGTGCAGAGTGAGGAGATGACCTACCCTTCTGCCCCGCAATGCCGTCCTACATCTGAAATTCTTCTTAAGGGCATGGTGGAAACCCTTAACTTGAGATGAGCCCAATACCAGCACTAACATATGAAACCATAGAGTTGACACTGGAGGAACCCCCAGGTTTCATTTGAGAGGACACTGGAGTTCAGGGTGGAAGAAAGGCCTGCCCAAGGTCACACAGCCCAGAGATCCTGGCCTGGGAGCCACAGCTGCTTTCTCTGCTCCACACTGGATTTAGAGGTTGGATTCCAGGCAGTTTCCCAGTTCCTAGTCCCACTGGGTGGGAAGTCAACACTCCGGTTCTCTCAATGATCTGAAATCACATGCAGAAATCCACTCCTTAGTCACAAAGAGAAGTTAGTGGAAGTGTGTTTTGTTCCTAGTCACCGTCCTGGACAGCTGTCAAGTGGAAAGCCTTCTGATTAACTCATATTATAATGTAAATGACTGCTAAGTTCCCTCCTGTGATAACTGCATACTGGATAGTGGTCAGGGAAGAAATCCTTCTTATTAATTCCCAGTAAGATGTGAACCACTGACAACTAGCTCTCCAATTGTATTGTCAAAGAGAGTGCCTGGAGGTTCAAAACGTTCGTAATTCCTTTCATTTGTTTGACAATTATAGTTTTAGAACTTTTGCTCAAATCTGGGTTTAGTCACTTAGGAGTTTTGACCTTATTAAAGTTATTTAACCTCCCTGAGCCTCAGTTACCTCACTGGGAAAATGAAGATCATAATTAGACCCCAAAATATCAGGTGAGAATTAACTGGGCTCACAGCATAGCCTCTGACTGATTATAGGTGCTTAATAAATGTTAGTTCCTTTTGAAAGATGGGAGTTGCCACCCATGGAGATTTTAAAACTTGCTCAAGAGCACTGCTGGTGAGAGTTGGGTCAGAAACAGCAGTTCAGAAGCTTCCAGTAGCGTTGCAAAGTCCCTCCTGGCAGGACATCAGCATTGGTCTCATTCATTGCTACATGTCTGAGGCCCATGGCTGGGTACTAGGGATATGGGCAGTATGGAGAAGCTGGTAGGCAGGGTACTTGAGAGTGGTGGCTGCATGGGAGTAGTCACAGAAAATCACTGCTCTGGCGGTCTTCAGCAGACTCCATCGCCGTGGCCAAGCTGGGGAGATGAGGGTGGTTTGAGGTGTGGGCAGAGGCAGAGGCAGAGGTGTGTGGCATTGTTGATGGGCCAGGTCAACTTGGATGGGGTCTCTTGGCATGCATCTCTCCCAGGGGATGTGAGAGTTGGCCTCTGTGGGGAAAGAGCTGGACTATCCATCACCTGTTTGCTCAGGGCACTGTGCCCTTGTGTGAAAGGCAGCTGATGGCCACAGGGCCTCTGCAGCCTCCAAACCTGGGAGACAAAGAGGGGAAGGCTGACTCCCTCTTGGTGAGGGGCCAACTTCTTCTAAGTCAAGGAGGCTGGGGCTGCCACCACCTGACATCAGCCATGGGGACTGGTTTACCCTGTCATGTCTTCAGAGGACTGGCCTCGGAAAGCAGCACGGCTGGAAATCCTGCTGTAAAGCACAGACTTCTGCCACGGAGTCCAAGTCTGTCCAGGTTTTCATGCAATGGGTTTGCTAAAAATGGGACCTATTGTTTTGTTACAGAAACCCGGGCTAAGGACTCACAGCAGACAAAAAGAAATTGATTTCATTATGAAAGTTAAACATGTCCATTGCAAAGGATATAGAAAATACAAGAAAAGTGAAATGTTAAAATCATGCACAGTGCCATCCCAAACTCTTACTAAAATTCTATATATTAGGTTGGTGCAAAAGTAACTGTGGTTTTGCCATTACTTTTAATGGCAAATTAAAAGTTTATTCCCTTTGACGCAATATTGGGACTCTAATTAAAAGTAATGGCAAACTCGCAAAACCTAATATTTTCTTCTACCATTTTTTCCACATACATTTTTGTAGATGTCATCTTAGTTTGTTTCCTGCCATTTTGTCACATGCATAAACATATTTTAAATTATTATAATATGCTTATATATTTCCTTTGTTTACTCTATTTTTCCCCCAACATTTTACTTTGAAAAATTGTAAACATGCAGCAAAGGTAAAAGAATTTTACAGGCGCCAGTCACAGTGGCTACGCCTGTAATCCCAGCATTTTGGGAGGCTGAGGCGGGTAGATCACGAGGTCAAGAGATCGAGACCATCCTGGCCAACAACCTGTCTCTACTAAAAATACAAAAATTGGCTGGGTGTGGTGGTGCGCACTTGTAGTCCCAGTTACTCAGGAGGCTGAGGCAGGAGAATAGGCAGGAGAATTGCAGTGAGCTGAGATCGCACCAGTGCACTCCATCCTGGTGATAGAGTGAGACTCCGTCTCAAACGAAAAAAAAAAAAAAAAAGAATTTTACAGGCAACACCATGTAGACTTAGCCATTATCACTTTTTCTTTCTATAGATAATTATTAAGGGTTCAATGTATGCTGGTCTCTTGTTAAGTGTAAGGATTCAGTGGTTGATAAAACAGAGTCCCCACCCTCATTAATCAGAGTATCTAGTGGGGAGGCAGACAGACAGACCATATACTTATTGTTACATAGGAAACATATCCAAGGTGAGTGGGGCCTGGGAGAAGGGCCACCTCAGGCTGACTGGTGTTCAGAATGAGACCTGAGCACCTTTTTGCTGGCAGGTAAGTTTTCTCTCTTTTCCTCTATAATATGTGGTCTTGATTCAACTTCTTAAAGTCCCAATATTGCATCAAAGGGAATGAACTTTTTAAAAACCGGGATACATGCTTTTTGCCAGGGTGTTTTCCAAAACAACTTGCATTGAAGTGTTGCATTCTGTCTGAAAGGTGATTGAAGGAATCCGTGCCTTCCCTTTGAGCTCTGTGTTGGAGCCAGGCTGCCCAGGTTTGAACCTGAGTTTTACTGCCTTATTCCCTAGGTACCCCTGGGAAAGTTACAGGAGTTCTGAACTACAACTTTCCTAATGTGTAAAACGGGCATTCACCAACACTCACTGATACCGTTGGGATGTTTATCCCCTCCAAATTTCATGTTGAAATGTGACCTCCAATGTCGGAGGTGGGCCTGGGGGGAGGTGTTTGGATCATGGGGGTGAATCCCTCATAAACGGCTTAGCGCCATTCCCTTGGTGATGAGTGAGTTCTTGCTCAGTTAGCTCACGAGAGATCTGGTTAAGAGTCTGGGGCCTCCCTCTCTGCTCTCCTGCTCCATTTCTTACCATTTAATGCACTGGCTCTCCCTTCACCTTCTGCCACAATTGTAAGCTTCCTGAGGCCTCACCAGAAGCCAAGCAGATGCTGGCACCATGCTTCCTGTACAGCCTGCAGAACCATGAGCCAATCAAACCTCTTTTCTTTATAAATTACCCAGCCTCGCATGGCGGCGGCACCTATAATCCCAGCTACTCAGGAGGCTGAGGTAGAAGAATCGCTTGAACCCAGGAGGCAGAGGTTGCAATGAGCTGAGATCCGCCATTGCACTCCAGCCTGGGCAACAAGAGCAAAACTCCATCTCAAAAAAAAAAAAAAAAAAAAAAAAAAAAAAAAAAAAAAAAAAAAAAAAAAATTACCCAGCCTCAGGTATTTCTTTATAGTGAGACAAAACAGACTAATACACTCACCTTGTAGAGTTGTTGTGAGGTTGAAATGAGTTAAGATTAAGTAACATCCACCTTACAGACTTGTTGTGAGGATGAAATGAGTTACTTTATAAATAGGGCTTAGAACAAAGGCCGGCACACAGGAGTGCTCTATCACCATTGCTACCTGTAGGATGAAAGCTCCAAGAGGACAGGGGTTTGTGCTCAACCTTCCATTTCCATGGTCATGGAGCCTGCTTAGCTGATAGACACTCAAGGGCAGGATATGAAAGCCCCTTGACTTGGGAGAGCCCCTGGTGCCACTTCCTGTGAAATAGAAATTGAACCCATGTGTATTAAAAGTGAAGATCCTATGTTATTTCCTCCAGCAGTGTTCAGAGTCCACCACCTCCATGCAAAGCCCATAGTCCTGTCCTAGGAGGACACTGAGCACACACAGAACTAGACTGTGATGGCAGAAAGCATTAGAGCAACCCCAGCCCTGCACCACATTAACCTCTCAGCCCACTTCCTGCCCCAGCCCTGCTGCGGTGGAAGGGAGAGAAGGAAGCAGGGGTGGAGGCAGGGAGGGCTTGCTGAGTGCTTTCTTTGTGCCAGTCCCTTCACATGTGCTTTCTGCTGCTGAATTACCTCCAACATCCTATGAGGATGCAGTGGCAGATGAGAAAACTGAGGCTCAGGGTGGCAAAATAACAGCAAGCCTTAATATGTCAGTAAGCACTCCCCTGTGGCAGACAGGAGAGAGGAGGAAAGAGAAAATGGCTTGTCTGGCCCACAGAAGAATACCAGAAACCAAACAGAGAGGTGGGGGACCTGCTGCCTGCTGGAGGAGAGACCCTGCCAGAGGTGGAGCAGAGACCCTGCACTACTGAAGAAGCTCACAGGAGAGGATGTGGCAGCTCCATCGGCCCTGGAAACCCAAGGCACGGGCAAGCACCAGAGAAACAGGCATGAGAGGCCACCTGGGGAACCTTGGCACCTAAAGCCCTCACTTTCTCTGGAGGTGTACACAGGTGAGCGGCAGGTACAATACCTGATTCCACCTAGATCTTTGGGCAAGGAAAGTCTGGTAGGGGTGAGCAACCACTGCGTCAGAGGCTCACTTAGTTCCTCCCAGCAAACTCACACAAATGCCACTCTTGGGCAGGGTTGGCAAACCTTTCTGGACTGTACCTCAGTTTAAGACACACTTCTCACACTGTGACCAACCACACATGTATATGTGTGCATGTGTGTGTGCATGTGTATGTGTGTACACAGACATAACTGAAATGAGCTTCCTGACACAATCCTTCACTTTACCAAGTGTGATGCATTCCAGTATTTTCCACCATTTGCTTCTATTCCTCTCCTCTCCACTCCTCCTCCTCTTCTTGGTCTCAGCCCATTAAACTGATTTCAGAATGCTGAAGTTTGATGTAGAAAACAGGTGCAACCAGGATAGAATCGAGAGTGTTGTGATGCTTTCAGATTGTGTGAGCTACACGGAGCTCAGAAAAGAGAGATTAGAACAGGCGAACAGGCTGCAGCAACCCAGGAAGGCTTTCGGCAGAGGAAGCAACTAGAGCTTGACCCAGAAAAGTGGCTGGCTCTGTTCAGTTTAACAGACTTTTTTAGATCTATGTGCCAGGCTCTGTACTTTTACGGACAGGTCAAGGTTGAATGGGGGAGGGGAAAGAAAGACGTTGAACACACAACTACATAAATAATTTAGTTATAGTTGTGGTAAGTAATGAAGATTAAAAAGTATACGATGCCATGAAATAGAATAAAAGGGGTCCTAATATAATCTTGGAGATCAGGGAAGGCTTCCTGAAGGAGGCAACATTTACAGGGACATCCAAGGATGAAGAGGAGTGAGCCAGAACCCAGAGGAAGACAATAGCTTTTTAAGCAAGGGCCCGGCACATTCAGGAGGCTATCTGGGGAGATTAGTGACATTTAGAGAACCATTTACCTTCCTTCTGCTAGAGCAGTCGGATCAAAATGCCAGAAACCTTGTCTTCTCATTCTTATGTCTCTATTACCTAGGTGGGTGCTCACTCAGTGTTTGTGGAGTCCATCACTTTCTGGATTTGGGTAAAGATGCCCTGTAGCTCATATACATCACTGCAATGCGCAACACAGGGAATGTCTGTAAACTCGGGGTGGATCCAGCTGATGGGACTCCCTCTAAGTATTATCATCAGAGTAAGTCGGGTCTGAAGACACGCTATCCACACAGCATTTACACATTCTCATTACCTGGGTCTGGTGACCATACGACCCAGCTTGCTCCGGACAGTCTCAGTTCACTCCTGTGGCTCCAGCATGATCCTGCCTCATTTCACTTTCAGACATGTCCCAGTTTGGACGATAAATTGTACGTGCATCTATAATAACTCTGGGCCACATAGAAATATCCTGGTAGCATGACAGATGTATCCAAAGGTGCCACATTGAAAACGGATGTTCTATTTAATGAGTTCCCAGTTCCTTGGGGGTTTTTAGCCCCTCAGTCACTACTGGAAAGTCTCCTCCCTTTCCAGAGTTGTCTCATTCCCTTTAAAGCCAACTTACTCTATTTCCACCTTGGCACACTTGAGTTCAGTGACAGGACAATATTCTTAAGTCTTCCCTTGGGCAGAAGGATGGCATGGGAAGAGGACAGGAATCTTGTGTTATCTGGATGCAAGTCCTGGTTCTGCCATTCCTGGTTCATCGACCCGAGTAAGTCCCTTCACCTGCCTGGACTTGCTGTTTCCCTTTGTTAAATGGAGATAATAAACACCCCATCCAGCTCCCTGTGTCACAAAGGTGAGGTGCTCTATATCAAGGCAAAGAGGAAACATTGGATGTCACAGAATGGGACCTCTGGCTATGATTTGGAGATACTGACAAGGGGGAAAGGTGGCATACTAATCAGGCTAATAATAATAATGCTTTGAAACACCAGGACCTTCCCCTAGGATGCTGTTCTCTGTGCAGGAGCCTGCGCGTTTCTGCCACCCAACAGTGACTGCCACAGCCAGGATTAAGCCAACTGTCAGCAAAGAAGGAGGAAGATAAACCCTGTGTGCAGACGGAACGGGGGATGTGTGGGCTGAGGGCACAAAATATTTCTCCAGCCACCGCAGGAAGCAGCAAGAATACAGAATTCTGGTTGCCTCTGACAATTTTTCCTTTTTTTTTTTTTTCTTTTTGGAAGCTGGAGATCCCTGTGCCAAGCCCTCAAAGCAGCCCCGACTTTCCGTGCAATAAAGCAGCAGTGAGAAAAGCTCAGAGTAATTAAGTGGCTGACGCACAGAAGAAGCCGTTACAAAGAATTGACTAAATTGCCCATTCATTAGCAGCTCGGCATGGAAGGAGAATTACAAATAGACGGCGGAGCCCGCAGTAATTCAATCTAACCTTGTACTTACAGAAAACAATGAGATAATGAACAGAAAAATTACCAGGCACATATTGTATTTTGTTAAAGGGGCGGGTGGGGGGGCCAGGGGGAGGTGGGGGGAGCGCAGGGACGGACTGGCACATGCAATGCTAATGGCCTCACTCAAGCTGAGCAAACGTTTCTCCAACACAATCATAGTTCTCAGTCTAAGGGCCTCTGGGGAGCTGAGATGAGGCAAGATCGCGAACAAAAAAATGTAATTTATAAGGCGTCTGTGGACTGGAATTTATCATCGGATCCGCTCGCCGCCGCTCAATTGATATGTAGTTGATTTCAAACAACACCCCCCAGGCGCCCAGAGGGAACATTTTTTAGATTTTACGCTTGGATATATCTGTTTAACTCGCCATTTACCAAAACAACGGCTGATGACAGCACAAACCAGTCACTCTGGAGAAAACACGCACACACGCTCTCATACACACGCTCTCGCCCGCGTGTGCGCGCGCGCACGCGCACACACACACGCACACACACACACACACACACACAGGCATTCAAGAGCAGCAGCAGCCATAGTAACGGCAGCAGACAAACCTGCTCAGCCCAGAGAAGATTGCTGTGAATCTGGAAACGGAGCAGGGAGGAAGAAAAAAAATACTGCCCAAAGACTGAGCCTTTCTCTGCGGCTTGGCAGGACTAAGTGCTTGTTGTTGGGTTTTTAGCGCTCACTGGTTGGTTTCCATTCCTGATACCTCCTACCTGTCTTGGTTGGGCAGCTTAGAAGGGCTCAGCACTATCCCGACTCACCTCGTCCAGGCTCTGGGCACCGCCAGTCCGCCTCTGGCCTCACCTGGGAACCACAAGACCCCTCAGCAGGTGGAAAAGAATGAGGGTTTTCCTAGAGTGTGAGAAAGGGTAAATGGGCAGAAGGTTGAAACATTGCTGGCCTCTTACCCAGGGCCAGCAGGGCCTCCAGATGTGGATGTTGGCAAAAGCAGTTTTAGAAGGGTGTGAATAAATTCCCTATCAACTCAAGGGCTGAGGCTTCATAGCTGGGGTGACAAATCATTCAGTTTTCAGGGCAATTTTGAGGACACCAATATACCCACCCCTTGGTACCCAGGTTGGGCACAGAAAGAGGAGCCTCAAGTATATTCTTAGTGTTGGAAATAATAATAACTCACTGGACATGTGTTAAAGGCAGCAAAACATTTTATTCAAGACTATTGCAATAGGAGAGAGACTGAACTCAACTCCCCATACACAGGGACCAATGGAGATTTACAGCCAGAGGGCAGGGTGAGGGAGTATGAAAAATTGCTAAGAGGGACTTGGTTGAATGTCAGGGGTGAGGGGGAAGAGGAACTTGATTAGAGATCGAGGATGGAGGAAGACGAGTTTGATTGGATATCAAGAGTAGATTCTTGATAAACTGGCTTAGCAGGATTCTTTGCTAAAGCTGGCTCTGCAGGCCAAGAATAAAGCTTAGTGGAGAAAAGGACTCAAAGGAGCCTGATTCCAGTTTGGTCTGGAAAAGCCATGTGAGTGGTGGCACTCTCTTCCCTGCAGAGTGCCGCCAGCACAGTGCTTACTGATTGCAGAGGGACAGATGGGATAGTTTCCAACTGAAGAATCTGAGAAAGCGAAAATTCGTTCCTCAATTCACACCTTCCACCAAAAGAAACAGATGCCTCGCAAGCACCAGGCACCAGAAGACATTCATGACACTGAATTGCAAGGGCAGCCTTGCAGCCTGTCACCAGCCTAAGTTTGGGGGTGGTTAGAGGGGTAGTTAGTGACCACAATTGACTGACCAGTAGGGGGCAGTCCACCCCAATGGGAAAGACACTGAAATGGATGTCCAGAAAAATCCTGGTTTTGTTACCACTTGACTATTGATTCACTGTGAGGCCCTCCAGCCATCATCACTTCCAGTCTTTGGGCCATAGTCTGTATATTTATAGAATATCCCTAAGACTGCCTGACTTCTGCTCATCTCACAGACATACTATGAGATATCTTGGAAGTAATCAAGACATGAAAAGTCTATGTAAATATTAAATGCATCAAAGAATTCGACCAGTCGTTCTCAGAGTATAGCCCTAGAACCACCACCAGCAGCACCATCACCTGGAAACTTAGAAATCCAAATTCCTGGGACCCACACTCAACCTACTGAATCAGAAAATCTGAGGATGGGGACCAGCAATCTGTTTTCAACAAGCTCTCCAGAATCTGATGCACATTCAAGTTTGAGAACCACTGATATAGCTAATACAGACTGTGTAACTTGCTGGGTGTAGAAAAAGCAGCTGAAGAAAATGGTTTTGGAGACTGGTATATCTTTTGCAGTCAACCAAAAAACTACCCCAGAGATTAAATTCAAAGTATTAATCAAGTGTTAATGTCTGCATTTGAAAAGTGTTGTGTACACAGTTTCATTTGATTCTTAAATTCATTCTGGAAGGTAGATAAAGCACAAAGTCTTTTTTTTTTTTTTTTTTTTTTTTTTTTTTTTTTTTTTTTTTTTTGAGACGGAGTCTTGCTCTGTCACGCAGTCTGGAGTGCAGTGGCCGGATCTCAGCTCACTGCAAGCTCCGCCTCCCAGGTTTACGCCATTCTCCTGCCTCAGCCTCCCGAGTAGCTGGGACTACAGGTGCCCGCCACCACACCCGGCTAGTTTTTTATATTTTTAGTAGAGAAGGGGTTTCACCGTGTTAGCCAGGATGGTCTCGATCTCCTGACCTCGTGATCTGCCCATCTCGGCCTCCCAAAGTGCTGGAGCATTGTAGGTCTTTAAATCTAGAAGGACCTGACAGTTGATCCATCTTCCTATAGAAGCTTTTCCTTCCTATAGAAGCATCTTGCTATAGAAGCTTTTCTCATTGTTCCCCTCTCTTCAGCACACTCCCATTCATGACCATATTTCAGCTCACTATCAAGAATCCACACTGTTCCTTCATCACTGTGAGAATCTGGAGAAGTGGGGAAGCAAGAGGCCTTTGTCCCTAACCTCAAGAGGACCATGAGCCCAGCAATCTAGCAAACACTAAAGGTGCCATTGTTGTCTCCATTTTAAAGATTAGCAAGCCAAGGATCCAGGGGTGAAGAAATTTGTTTAAGGTTATGTGATTATTATTAGAGATAGAACAGAGATTAGAAGTCAGGTGCCCTGACTTTTGGAAAGCAGGATGGAAACTAATATCTTCAAATGTCTGTTGTTAAATAACGGACATTAAGTGTCCAGTGGGCTTTAAGTATTGACTCAATCTCTATCTAATTTTCTATCTCTCAGATACATATATATATGCATTTTGTGATGTATTACAAGGGTCATGAAGTCTTCAAGGTCATGTATTCAATGGCCCATATAGCATAGAAAATCTCACTGTACATAACTGGTGGGTCATTACACCTCTTCTGAAATACCTGCTGTGATGGAGCTCTCACCCTGGCCAAGGCATTTCAGAGGTGCTACACCAAGTCATCAATATGTCTCAGAAAAGGCACCAGCAGTCTGGTGCCACTCACTCCCATCCCTCACCTCTGCTTTGATGTGTTTCCCTCTCCCAGAAGCTCATTTGATGGTGCAGAGTTCCTGGGAAATGTCAACTTGAGTCATCATTGGCTAAATTCTTGCCCACGCTTCATGAGAGAATCCAGGAATTTCATGTCTAGAATTAGCAAGTTGTGTGAAAAGAAGACTCTTGGTCAGGGTCAATGGAACCTTTCATGACTCTCAGCCAGCACATCCCAAGTCTATACACAACTCTCCTATTCCCATCCCTACAGCTGTCAATGAGGAAAATGGTTTCAGGGGCCTGAGGGAGTCAATGACAAGATTTCAGAAAATCACTTGGAATGTGCCTGGAAAGACATAGATGCTCATCTTTGTAAGTGCTTTCATGTTAATATTTCAATCAACTTTGCAATCCCCCTTGCCAGTCCTCGGGATGGAAGCACACACACACTCAATTTAACGGTTCACCCTGGGTGAGGGGCCAGCAATGTACAGACTCTCAGGGAGTGACCATTCCCACATCACCTTGCCCATGAAAAGCCAAAACCAACCCAGTTCTGAGTCAGAAAAGCATACACACAAAATTAATTGAAATTGTATTTTTAATGAAGCTCTCGTCTCATACAAGGATTGATGAGTTACCCTTGATAGGGAGTTAAAAACACCTTTTTACCGAGGGAAGATAAATGGTCTCACTTTGACCCCTTCAACAGGAGGCATCTTTGCACTTCTTCCATGTCCCAGGTTGACTTATGGTGTGGAGGCCCAGAGGCAGGAGGAAGGGAGCTTTAGAGCCAACTCTTCCTACATGATTTGTGTGCCTTCAGCCCCTGGCTCTGGAGGTCTGGAGGTCCTGGCAGGGTTGGCTCATGGAAGGATGATGTGGGGACAACTGAATATACCAGCCAGCCCAACTACATCATTTTCCAGAGTGAAGGTGCCTGGACTATATATGGGGCTGGGCCCCAATCGCACAGCAATGCCTCAGGTACACAAATGAGTTTGCTCAAGGGCTGATATTTCAACTCTGATATATTTTTCAATAATCATTGATAAAAGTGTTTTCAAAATTTATTACATATTCCTTTGTCAGACAAATAACATTTGCCAAGCAAAATTTAACCTTTTTTTACTGCAATTATCATCAATTTGAGTGTGCATTAATGTGCTGGGTCAGAAAAAAATTATATTGAGGTATTCGAAGCTATTTATCCACATACTGAATAGCCCCAGACTGATAACATTCTAGTGTTCTTGGGTCTGAGCTAAATAATCCTATTTCATTACCTGCTGCCACACTTTCACTTGTTACTTTTTGCTGTTATGAAGTACAGTGACATTTAAAAAAAGAATAGAATCCTTAGGCATCCCCAGACCAGAAAGACCATGGGCCTAGGTCACATCTTTTCTTGCTTTTGGTATTATTCAGTGCCTACCATAGTGCCTGGGACAGAGCAGGTGAGCATTAATTCACTGGTGAATAAATGAATATACCACTTAGTGTCTAATTCTGGCTTTACTACCTGCATCACCTTGGGCAAGCCCAGAGTCTCAATTTCCAAATATGCAAAATAAAAAATATAATAATACCTTATTTTTGGGACTCTTGCAAAAATTAAATTAATTGAATCAAAGCGTTGATAAGAAAGTGCCTGTGAACTGTAGAGTGCAATACAAAGCCCCTGTTTGTGGTGTGTGACAAGATTGTGATTATTATTACGTATCGTTGGTTTCTGGGGAGTGGTCTGTCTGCTCTTCTGGAAGTGGGTCTGATACCAAAGACCTTGGCTAGTTAAGGCAGCAGGTTAAGGAAACCAAAGCAGGTGAAATGGGCCAGGAGGCTTCATCCTGGACATAGTGTGTGTGTAGTCCAGCAGACTCCCAGTTGGCTCACCTTGGCAGGTGACATGTTTACAGGACCTACTCCTCTCCTGCCCTGTCTTCACCTCATTTCTCCTCTCTGTCCCCAGCGCCTCTATGTGTCCCATCTTCCTAACCTCACCAGATGTGAGGAATCCATCCATGGAGGGCAGGACTTAATATGCTGCCCCTTCTGAGAGATATGGATCGGGATTGCTCCAGTTAGGGGCTTTTCGTAATCAGAATCGACACAGACTTTCATCAGGAACAGAGAATTTGCTAGGAGCCTCCCAGTATCGTCAATCCCCCTAAAGAATTTTTAAAAGTAGAAAATTAACATTTCAAACAGAAAATGAAATGCTTAAGCACCTAAAATGAGAAGCTAACAGTGGATTTCCAGGAAGCCTTAGCAGAGAGACAACACTTGGGTCCTGGGTAAGGCCAGACTCAGGAGGTAGAGTCTCACCTATCACTTCCCAAGTCCCTCAGTGAAAGATGCCACCTGCTTGGCCAGACCTTGCTCACAAAGGTCTGAGAGCTCCTGAGTGGAGCTGCAGATGGCCACATCCCAAATGCCCAGCCTCCCAGTTCACATGGATTCCAAGACAAGCTCAGGTCTCCTGACTCCCTTCCAGTGCATGATGAGTTCCCTGCTCTCCCCTTAGAGGCCAGTTGCAAGGGCTAAAGCTAACAGCCTCAGAATTTTACAACAAACTACTTTAAAGTTCTTATTGTTTTCTCCAGAAGCATTCAGATAATCACCACAACCACTATCAGTACTGGCACAAGCACCAAAACCACCATCACCAGCCCCTCATCACTATTACCAAATCATTACCACCACTACCACCACCACAATCACCACACCATCACTACCACCATCACCACCACTACAACCACCACCACCACTGCCATCACCACTATTACCACAGTTACCATCACCATCACCACCACCACCACCACCATCACCATCACCACAATTACTATCACCACCCCCTCAACACCATCATCACCATCACTACGGCCACCACCACCACCAGTACCACCACCCTCACCACCACCACCATCACAACTACTCCACCACCACTACCACCATCACCACCACAATTACCACCACCACCATCACCATCAGCACTACCCTCATCATCACCCTTACCATCACTACCACCACCACAAACACCCTCACCACCACCATCACCACCACTCTCACCACTGCCATCACCACTGCCACCTCACCATCACCACCACCACCACCATCACCATCACCACTCCCATCACCACCACCATCAACATCACCATCACCACTGCCATGACCACCACTATCACCATCACTGTCACCACCACCATCACCACCACCATCACCACAACCACCCTATCACCACCACCACAACCACTGTCACCACAACGATCACCAGCACCACTTTCACTACCACCATCAATGACAACATAATCACTACCACTGAACCCAGGACTGGGTTTGAATTAGAGTCCAGTCAGTTATTAGCCCTATGACTTTCTAAAACTTATTTAAATTCTCTGAATCTTAGATTCATGATAATAACATTCCTAGAGATGTGTGGATTAGAAACAATATATGAACAAAAGCACAGAACAGCTCCCACATCTATGGTAGCTACTATTAAAAGGGTACATTTGTCAAGAGAAGGTTAAACTAATTGATCAATAGTTAGTCATTTCAGGGAAAAGAGGAAAAATTCTCACCCCAGAGTCCTGGGGGCTCTCTGCCACCTTGAGAAAAGAGTGTGAAGTTAGTGTGTCAGGAGGTCTGGATCTTCAGCCATGCCCTGTCCTAGAGTGTGCCGACAGCTTTGTTTACTCTCTGGTTCTGTCTTCTCCAACCCTGGGAGACACACTGTTAAGAAAGTGGCGAATCGGCTGGAGGAGATGCCTCTATTTTTCTTGCATCACTTGTTGTAGCAAATATGCACAAAATGACAGCCAGATCTACCCTGCCAAATTCCTGGATCCCAGGGCATTTAAAATAGAGAGATGCCAAAAGTTAGAATCCCATCTAGCTTCCTCTAACTCTTGCACCATCTTGGGAACTTGCTGACTGACATTGACCTAGGAGTGGCCAGGCTCAGTCAAGCATTATTGCTGGGAGACATTCTGCCTCCCTCCCTCCCTCTCTTCCTCCCTCCTCCCTTCCCTTTCTTTTCCCATTCCTTGTTATTAGTCCCTAAACTACTGTTGTGTCCATAAGGGCCCAGGACTCAAGGGTACGCTCCCTGTCTACATGCTCTGAGGCATGCATGATGGCACCTCTGCCCCTTTGCTCTTGGCAGACAATTGGTTGTGACCCGCCAGAGGCGCCACTCTGCGTGTGTGCCAAATACCATCTCCTCTCCCTCCCGGCATGCCAGGCTCCTCTGACAAGGAAGGGTAAAGACCCTCCAGGGTTCTCAAGAACATCAATATGTTTTGTATTTAATGTGCTGGCTCTGTTACAGCAAATTAAAGCGAGGGGGCCTGGTGGAAGGGAACACAACCCGCAGTTCCCTGTCCCTTGTCGAGCAGGAGGCTCTGGAAACAGCACTCCAGTGTGGAGAAGGAGTGCACATTACACCCCCCTGCAGGAACAGAGCAGACATTAGACAAAGCCCCGAGTCTTAATGGGACGCATCCGGCAAACATCTGAGCTTGGGCCTTCAATCACAAACGCTGCAGGATTTAAAAATGAATAAACTTCACATTGTGTTTCTCTTATTTATCCTTTATGCAAATTGTTCCTGGGAGGACCCATTATGCACACTGCATGGGGACAGCAGAGGCTGGCTTTGAGGCTTGGAGGACCACTTGCAAGCCATTCCTGGAATGCCAGGCCTGTCTTGGTGCTTCACAGAGAGAGAGAGAGTGATCATAAAAGGGAAATAAACAGATACTGAGTGGCTGGCTCATGCAGAAAGCATAGGCACGCGCGTGCACAATGACACACCACATACACACGAGCCACACATGGGCGACATTGGAGTAGCCTTGCTGCTAGGATGCAAAAGCCTCTGCAAGGAGAGCAGGAGTCATCTCCCCAATTATTTTATCCCATTACTAATGGGAGGAAACGGGCCATTTGTGAGGCTGAGCAGGCATGGGCAGGACAGTGGGGCACAGTCACACGGTAGGAATTCCTGGCCATGCTCTGATTTTGGAGCAGCCCCTGTGGGCCAGACCCTAGGCTGGTGCTGCCACATCCCCTGCCAAGGCCTTCTGGCTCCCTGGGGGCTTCCTGATTCAGGGTGGAGTTGGGGAGCACTGGGTCAGGGAGTCAGGGCTGTGAACTTGGCCTGAGGGAGCCAACAGTCACTGGAGTCAGGCCAGGGCACCCCAGGCCCAAGAAGTACAGGGCCAAATCCAGGGACACAGTGGGACTCACAGAAGGAGGGCAGGACCACGGCAAATGAAGAAAGCTGAGATGGAAGCGGGAGGCAGGGCCCCATTCTAATGGGCGTGGTGCCCTGTTCACTCCACCTCGGGCACCTGTGCAGTAAGAGCTCATCCTCTGCAGCTCCTGAATTGACAAGATGGTGGCCTGTGCCTGGCCACAGGGTGCACCCTGTGCATGTCGGGTTTCAAGGCCCCAGCAGCGGGGGCTGTGCTCTAAACAAACACAGTATTTGTGGGGCACAGACTGGAAAATCGGTGATTCCAACATAATATGATCTTTCAAATTTTCCAGATGGAGTTGGGGAGAATTGAGAGAGATAGGTGGAGGGAAAAATGGCTCCCAGGCAAATATATCTTTAAGATAACGTCTTTTAGGTTATCAAGGTGTATTTTTTGGAAAAGGTATGGCATGATTGTCTTTGACAGGGGTGAACACTCATGGAGACTAAGATGAGCACAGATGAGAAGGGGGAACAGGATTAAATTCTTTAATTCACCTGCCTATGACAGACACCACACTGAGAACTTTACCTTTACAATCTCATGTAAATGGTATAAAATTCCAGGAAGCTGATGCTGTAAAAGGACTTTTAATTATTCTGAGTGATTATTACAGGATGGTGCAGGGCAGGCCAGTGTTATAATTGACATCCTGAGCTCTGGCACCAGATTGCCTGGAATTAAGTGTGGCTCTGTCCCCTGTTAGCTGTGTGACTGTTAGAAAGTTACTTAACTTCTCTGTTCTGTTTCCTCCTCTGTTAAATGGGGATAGCAATTACACCTATCTTTTCGGGTTGTGGTGAGGCTTAAATGAGTGATTATAGACAAAGTACATAGAACAGTGTCTGGCATAGAGCTAGTGCTAGCCATTATTACTGTCCTAAGTCACTTTAGATGTATGAATTTATTTAATCCCCACTGTAACCTTTTGATATAGATATATACCGATTTCACAGATGAGGAAACTGAGGGACAGACAGGTTAATTAGCCTTTGCAAGAACACACAGCTGATAAATGGGGGAACTACAATTTGAACAGGAATTTGGCCTTCAAATTCTACTACTAAGTTCTCACATAGCCAGGGGACAGCTGTAGAGGTCCCTAGGGGGTTGCCAGGGACTTAGGCATCACTGTCTAAGAAGAGCTGCGGCTTTCTAAAACAAAACAAAAAGCATTTATTGAAAAAAACATGGAAGTGTTGCTAAAAAAGGATGTGGAAACCACTGATTTAGTCTACCCTACAGTTTAGAGAGGAAGCAGCAGAGGTGGAGTGACAGGAAGGAATCCATTCCAGGTGGGAGACTTAGCGTGTGGCCATGGGTTGGGTCTCCTTGGAGATGCTCTGGTCTTTCTTTGATGCCATCTCACCCTGATCAAAAGATCTTAAACAGATTAAAAACCTACCTAAATGAACAGGACGACCACAAATGTTAGGGCTGTGATGGGCAAGTAGCTCGTGATGCCAGCTGGGAACTAGGCCTCCCTCAGAGCAGCCAAGAAGGCGAATGAACCTGGGCTTGGCATGAGCCCACGGAGGCTGCCAAGGCCTCTGGGCCTCCACCAGCTCCTCTATGCAAATGCAAGGGGGCAATTTGCATAGGGAAAATGCAATTACCCAAATTGGAACTGGGCCAGGACCTCATCGCCTGGACTGGGGAAGCGCTGGAGGATCCTTCAGAACAGAAAAGCTGCCTCCTTTTTCTCTCCCTATGCCCCTAACCCTCCAGGGTGAGATCAGAGGAGGCTTGGAAATGAGACTGTTCCTACTGAGAGTTCTGCAGAGAGATCCTGGTGGCTTCCCCCTTCCTATAGCCTCAGGACTGGGAAGGCAGGACTTCCGGAGTCACTGCTATAGGTGAGGGGAGCTTGGACTTGTAAGTCCTCACACTCCTGCTGATGTTATTTCACAATGACGATACTTGAGCTCTCAAGTTAATCTGTTCATATTGTTTTGTTTTATAACTTATCATTAAACTGATGCCTGTCTACTGCCCTCACTGGAAAGAGCGTCAAACCACCTGACCTTTGACCAAAACAGACAATGCAGAGGTTGCACATCAACAAACACCAGACCTGAAGGCAGGCAGTAGCCCTCTGAGAAATCAACTTCTGGGAGAGGAACCACATGCCACCTTGGGCACGTTCCTTGACCTTGGCGTTCCCATTCACAAACTGAGGGAGTTGAATTTAGGAACCCCGAGCTTCAGACCACTCTAGCATTCTAGTATTCCATGTCCTCCTAAGAATTCCCCATGAGACTCACAAACAAGTGACCTGCACATGCATCCACATATCATGTGGTGAGGATGACCACAGCCACACTTCCACCAGTAAAAGATGAACTGAGCATTCGGGAAGCCTATGATACTCCAGTCACTCAGTAGCAATACACAGAAAGGCATTAATCCATCTTTTTATTTAATCAATCTGTTTATTCCATCCCACAAGTAAGAAAGTAAGTAAGCACATATTTGGCTTACTGCATATTGGGTGAGAAATACAAAGGTAATTAAGATCCGTCTTGGCCTTGAGTGCTCACCTTGAGTGGAGCCAAGCTGGCTTCCCAGAGCTTCCATTAGCATAATATTCCTGCAGGTGTTGTCCTGGGGCAACCCAGCTCTTAGCTATTCTTTTGCTGGAAAGGAAGTGCTTTGTTGAAGGGCTCCTGTTTGATTTCCGAAGCCGGGCACAGGCTCTTACAGGAAACAGTGGGGGACTGCTCCACGCATGGAGAAGTGCCTTTGCTCAGGGCAAAATCTGCTGTTTGGTGAACTGCTCTGCCTTGCCTTTGTGTCAGTATGATTTGATGGAACCATTAAGCTTTAACAATGCAGAAAATAAATCCCTATTAAAATATATACACCTTAAAGTGCTGAGTTCTCAAACCAAACTGCAGAGGAAAACTGCAAGCTGCTCCTCCCCTTCTCTGCCTGTCACTAGTGTTGACTAAAAGAGCCAACTCTGTAAAGTATTTTTAGAGATTTCTTCTAAGCCAAATATGAGTGACCATGGCCCATGACACAGCCCTCAGGACAAATGGTATAAAATTCCAGGAAAGAGAACATGTGCCCAAGGTGGTCGTGGTACAGCTTGATTTTATATATTTTAGGGAGGCATGAGACATCAATCAAATACATTTAAGAAATGCATTGGTTTGGTTCAGAAAGTTGGGACAACTCAAAGCTGGGGGGAGGGGGGCTTCCAGGCTATAGGTAAATTTAAACATTTTCTGGTTGACAATTGGTTGAGTTTATCTGAAGACCTGGGATCAATAGACAGGAAATGTTCAGGTTAAGACTGTGGTGACCAAGTTTTATTGTGCAGAGGAAGCTCTCAGATAGCAGACTTCAGAGAGAGAGAGCAGGTTGTAAAATGTTTCTTATCAGACCTAAAAGGGTGCCTGGCTCTTCGTTGATTATCTCCTGGATCTGGAAAGGAAGGAAGGAAAACAAAGAGGAAAGGGAATTCTCTATAGAATGTGGCTTTTTCCATCAAGAGGCTTTGCAGGGCAACTTCAAAGTATGGCAAGGAAATATATTTGGGGGTTAAATATTTTGATTTGTTTTTCTTGTCTTATAATGTTATGCCAGTCAGATTGAAAAGTAAGTTATGACATGTAGGGTCAAATAAAACCCATCTGATGAGCATTTACAGTTTGTAGGGCATGACTCCCTAGACCCCTTAGATAGAAAGTTGGGCAAGATAAAAATATCAGACCTTAGTCCTCACTAGCATGACTGTCCTTCAAGGCCAAGTTAGGAAGTCTCTTGTTCCACATCCTGGCTGGGAGTAATCTCACCCTTCAACCAGCCATAGACATTTACTCATCAAACACCTAGGGTAGAATTTGATTTCTATGATAACCAGATTGGATTACAAATGTGAGTGCCACAAGAGTGGCTATTCCGTGCCCTTCAGCTTTGTGCTCCCATTTTATATCCACTGCCCTTTCCTAGACATGGTAGGGGCTCCTGTAATTTTTTTGGATTGAGTGAATGCACTTGGCTGCAGAATCAGACACCTTGTCTCCCCAGCCATAGCCCAAATAAAATCCATAGTGCTCAACATCTCTAGCAATGGCAATCCCCACTGAGCCCTCAGGAAAATTCAGCTAGGCCCAGCTCTTAGAGGGCCCCAGCCCTCAGAAGCCCCTCCCCTGGACTCTAATCTCATGTGATTGGGACATTTGTTTGACTCCGACCTCCATCTTATAGACCTGTAATGTCATTTACCTCCTGCTATGCCACATGCTTTTCATCTGATTATACTACGTCTCTCTAGCTGGAGAACAAAGTCTGTCACTAAAGGCCAAGACTTTATTTCTCTCCCTTTCAGAGACTAAACCTGTGCTGAGTACAGATGGATGCTTAACATATATTTGCCAATGGACTCACAAGCTCAGGGCTTGCAATTTGGTCTAAACACCTAAGCAACAAACAGGCATGGACTAATATTTTAGAACTGAGATATTTCTCCAGTTGGCCAAACAAAAATGGGCTCTGGGACCAGGAAGATACGAGAGAAATGCAGGAAGACCTGACTGCAAAGCTGTTTATTCCATGAAGGACCTTGTTTTCCCTGAGTCAACCGATGGCTGGCCAGGGCTCTGGTATTAGCATCACTTCTCACTAGTTGTGGATCCTTGGGTGAGTAATAATCTCACTTGGCCTATTTTCTTATCTGTCATTCTTTTCACATTAAGTGCCAGGTCTTGTCTTAATTCCTGGGGAAAGAAAAATAAATCAAGGGGAGTCCATCCCAACCCTAATAAACAAGTTTCTAGTTAGTAGCAAAAATAGACATGGAATAATGAAATTACAGGGCAGTCTGGTGCTGCAAAGAGTTAGCAAAAAATATATGACATGGAAACCCGTGGAGACCATAGCCACTCCTGCTGCAGAATCAAACATTTCTGAAAGGGGCAACATTAAATTGGGCAAAGCAATTTGAAAAAGAGCTTTCCAGGCAGAGAATATAGCAAACATGTTAGTTTTCTATTGCTGCTGTAACAAATTATCACAAATTTAGTGGCTGAAGGCAGTGCAATGTATTCTCTCACAGTTCTGTAGGTCAGAAGTCTCACATGGGTCTTACTGAGTTTAAGCCAAGGTGTCAATAGGACTGCATTCTTTTCTGGAGGCTCTGGAGGAGGATCCATTCCCCTACTTTTTGTGGCTTCTAGAGATTGCCCACATTCCTTGGTTCACAGCCCCTTCTTCCCATCTTCAAAGCCAACAACACCAAGTTGAGTCGTTCACATATTGCATCACTCTTACCTCCTCTTCTGTCTCCCTTCTCCAACTTTAAGCACCTTGTGATGGCATTTGGGCCCACTTCAATACTCCAGGATAATCTCCCTATTGCATGGTCAACTGGTCAACTGATTAACAACCTTAATTCTGAGGACTCTGTTCTGTTCCATTGGTCTATATCTCTGTTTTGGTACCAGTACCATGCTGTTTTGGTTACTGTAGCCTTGTAGTATAGTTTGAAGTCAGGTAGCGTGATGCCTCCAGCTTTGTTCTTTTGACTTAGGATTGTCTTGGAGATGCGGGCTCTTTTTTGGTTCCATATGAACTTTAAAGCAGTTTTTTCCAATTCTGTGAAGAAACTCATTGGTAGCTTGATGGGGATGGCATTGAATCTATAAATTACCCTGGGCAGTATGGCCATTTTCACGATATTGATTCTTCCTATCCATGAGCATGGTATGTTCTTCCATTTGTTTGTGTCCTCTTTGATTTCACGGAGCAGTGGTTTGTAGTTCTCCTTGAAGAGGTCCTTGACATCCCTTGTAAGTTGGATTCCTAGGTATTTTATTCTCTTTGAAGCAATTGTGAATGGAAGTTCATTCCTGATTTGGCTCTCTGTTTGTCTGTTACTGGTGTATAAGAATGCTTGTGATTTTTGCACATTAATTTTGTATCCTGAGACTTTGCTGAAGTTGCTTATCAGCTTAATACCACACATCTACAGCCATCTGATCTTTGACAAACCTGAGAGAAACAAGAAATGGGGAAAGGATTCCCTATTTAATAAATGGTGCTGGGAAAATTGGCTAGCCATAAGTAGAAAGCTGAAACTGGACCCTTTCCTTACTCCTTATACGAAAATTAATTCAAGATGGATTAGAGACTTAAATGTTAGACCTAATACCATAAAAATCCTAGAGGAAAACCTAGGTAGTACCATTCAGGACATAGGCATGGGGAAAGACTTCATGTCTAAAACACCAAAAGCAACGGCAGCAAAAGCCAAAATTGACAAATGGGATCTCATTAAACTAAAGAGCTTCTGCACAGCAAAAGAAACTACCATCAGAGTGAACAGGCAACCTACAGAATGGGAGAAAATTTTTGCAATCTACTCATCTGACAAAGGGCTAATATCCAGAACCTACAAAGAACTCAAACAAATTTACAAGAAAAAAACAAACAACCCCATCAAAAAGTGGGCAAAGGATATGAACAGACATTTCTCAAAAGAAGACATTCATACAGCCAACAGACACATGAAAAAATGCTCATCATCACTGGCCATCAGAGAAATGCAAATCAAAACCACAATGAGATACCATCTCACACCAGTTAGAATGGCAATCATTAAAAAGTCAGGAAACAACAGGTGCTGGAGAGGATGTGGAGAAATAGGAACACTTTTACACTGTTGGTGGGATTGTAAACTAGTTCAACCATTATGGAAAACAGTATGGCGATTCCTCAAGTATCTAGAACTAGATGTACCATATGACCCAGTCATCCCATTACTGGGTATATACCCAAAGGATTATAAATTATGCTGCTATAAAGACACATGCACATGTATGTTTATTGCAGCACTATTCACAATAGCAAAGACTTGGAATCAACTCAAATGTCCATCAGTGACAGATTGGATTAAGAAAATGTGGCACATATACACCATGGAATACTATGCAGCCATCAAAAAGGATGAGTTTGTGTCCTTTGTAGGGACATGGATGCAGCTGGAAACCATCATTCTTAGCAAACTATCACAAGAACAGAAAACCAAACACCGCATGTTCTCACTCATAGGTGGGAACTGAACAATGAGATCACTTGGACTCAGGAAGGGGAACATCACACACAGGGGCCTATCATGGGGAGGGGGGAGGGGGGAGGGATTGCATTGGGAGTTATACCTGATGTAAATGATGAGTTGATGGGTGCAGCACACCAACATGGCACAAGTATACATATGTAACAAACCTGCACGTTATGCACATGTACCCTACAACTTAAAGTATAATAATAAATAAATTAAAAACAAACAAACAAACAAAAAAAAACAACCTTAATTCACCTTTACCATAAAAAGTAGCAGATTCACAGATTCCAGGGATTAGAACATGAACATCTTTGGGTAACCATTATTCTTCCTCCTATAGCAAGGTCAAAGACACAGAGATGTGTGAGGACTTATTCTGTCTTATTCTCTGTCTGGGGACAGAGAAGGGTTCAGGGGCAACATGGGGTATTGACAGAGGAAGAACCAGGTTATAAAAGTTCTTGTATACCAAGTACATCACTTATTCTTCTCTGTCTTTCCCTTCCTTCCTTCCTTCCTTCCTTCCTTCCTTCCTTCCTTCCTTCCTTCCTTCCTTCCTCCCTCCCTCCCTCCCTCCCTCCCTCCCTCCCTCCCTCCCTTCTTTCTTTCTTTCTTTCTTTCTTTCTTTCTTTCTTTCTTCCTTTCTTTCTTTCTTCCTTTCTTTCTTTTTTTCTTTTTTTTTCTTTTTTGAAACAGGGTCTCACTCTGTCATCCAGGCTGCAGTACAGTGGTGCAATCATGGCTCACTAAAACCTTGCCTCCTGGGCTCAGGTGATCCTCCCACCTTAGCCTCCCAAGTAGCTGGGGCCACAGGTCCACACCACCATACCTGGCTAATTTTTGTACTTTTTGTAGAGATGGGATTTTGCCATGTTGCCCAGGCTGGTCTCGAGCTCCTGGGCTCAAGGGGTTCACTTGCCTTGGCCTCCCAAAGTGCTAGGATTACAGGCATGAGCCACCGCACCTGGCCTACATTACTTATTTGTTAATCACTATGTCATTTAAGCAGATGAGTGACCTTGTCACCTCCATTTTCTGAGCAATCACTCTAGCCAACGGGATAGAGAGGAAATAGAGAGAAGTGAGGCAGGGAGACTGATTAGGAGGCCACTAGAGTCCACAACGGAGGAGACAAAGTCTGAACTAAGGAAGCAACCATGGAGATGGATAGAGGGTTTGAAGCTACTTTGGAGGAATAATTGCCAGGATTTGAAGATTGTTGTGTGAGGTGTATAAGGAAGAAGGAGGGGTTAGGGACGGTGGAGATTTCTAGCTTAGGAGCCTGAACGGATGATGTTTCCATTAATTCAGGGGAGACTTACAGGGCAGGGGTGATAACACAAAGTTTTATGTGCCAGTTGGCCACTTGGGTGAAGAAGTCCTGTAGGCAGGTCATGAGCTTAGGGCACTAGAACCTCCTGCCCCCTTCCCAAGCACATTGCAAGCTGGACTAAGAACACCTTCCTGCCCATCCAAGAAGTCAGGAGAACATATCATTACTCACCAGTTTATCATAGGCAACAGCAAATATAACCTCCTCCTCTGAAGACACCCTAGTGTGGCTCAGAAACAAATGTTTCACTGCCCTCTTTGGTGTGTACACTGGCCTAGGTTTTCAGAGAATGAGAGAGATCTCTGAGGTGCTCCTACAAATTGAGAGACGTCAGGTATCATGGAAAGCCAGAACACAGGAGTCAAGAGAAATGCAATAACGCAAGGGCCAAAGAAGTAGCCAGTCTGGCCCAAGCCAGAAGCCTGGGTGTGGTGTAGGTGTCTCCTTGCCTCTTACCTTCATATCACTAAGTCCTTTTGATGATATCTTCTAAACACTCTGGATTCTGCTTTTCCTCCTGCTTAAGCTCAGCCTTTCATAGTCTTCATTTGAATCAGTATGAAAGCTTCCGAACCAGTTCCCTGTCTCTGGTCTTATTCCCCTTCCATCTGTTCTTTAAATGATAGCCAGAAGGAAGCATTTCTCTAACTTTAATCTCATCTTAACACTACTCAACTTGAAATAATTCAATAAAGCATAGAGAGAACTTTTTAAATATAGGAAGGAAGGCCTTTCTAAACAGGACGTAAAACAAACAATCCGTAAAAGAAAAGAATGATAAATTTGAATACATTAAAATTAAACTTTTCTACTAGGAAAATAATGCCATAAACAAAGTCAAAAGACAACAAACTAGGAAAAAACATTTGCAATATAAATGACACGGTGCTAATAACCTAAATATATAAATGGTGTCTAAGATCAATAAGAGAAAAACTTAACTATCCAATACAAAAACTGGCATGGGAACATTAAGAGAAAATAAAATATAGATAGTTTTTATATATAAAAAGAAAGCCTAACTCACAATAAGAACAATGCCAATTTTTCTAAAATTAGAAACTATCAAATTAACCACATCAAAACGTTTGATAATACACTTAATTGATAAGTTTGTGGAAACAAACACTCTCAAATGCTATTGATGGGAATGTACTGGGATTTGCAAACTGTAAATATCTGTCTTTTTAAAATATTGTATTAAATATATTCTTTGATGAATATATTCAAAGAACATATTGTTTGAAATTATATATGTATAAAATTATTTCATAAACCCAGATATAGTTACATATATGTAAGCACAAAATTATATATAAGTGCATTCACTAAAAATATCTTAAATGTCAAACAGAGAACTGCTTAAATAATCATAGGTTATGTGTAGTATAGAATGCTGCATAACTATTAAAAAGAATAAAGCATAAAAAAGAATGAGGTAGTGCTACATGCTTACTATGGAACAATCTCCAACATAAAATACTAGTGATAAAAGCAATACTTACATAGCATCTACTGTATGTCAGGCATTATTCTAGAAGCTTTATATATTTAAATATAGTTTTATATTAATAGCATATTTCTATATATTTAACTCATTATTAAATGAGTTATGACATTTAATATGATATTATTAAATGAGTTATGACAACCTTATAACATGAATTATTATTATTATTCCCATTTTATAGATTAGGAGACTGAGGCACATTAGAGTTTAGTGATTTGTCCATTATGAATATATATATATATATGTGTATATATACACATATATATGCACGTGAATAGCTGTGATTTTTTTCTCTCTGTGCTTTAATGTGGATATTTACATGTAATCTATTTTCTAGTTCACTAGTTATTCTCTTCAGTATGTATAATTCATTGAGTTCTTAATTTCAGTTAATATATATTTTTTCAGTTTTAGAATTTTTATTTGATCTTTAGTTCTCTACTGAAATGATCAATCTTTTCTTTTAATTCTTTGAACATATTATCCATAGTGATTTAAAGTCCAAGTCTGATAACTGAACCCCCTGGGTATATTTCTAGTGTCTGTTGTTTATCTTGGCTTTTCAGTCAGCTTTTTGGCCTCAGGCTTCACTTACTTTGGTCTCTTTCTCTGGTCTTCCCTCATCTTCTAAATCTTGGCTTTGGAATTCCTCAGCACCTTGAAATCACTCCAAACCTTCCAAATATATATAAATATATATTTATATATATATTTATTTGTATATATTTATATATATTTATATATATTTATTTGTATATATAAATATATATATTTTTATATATATATTTGTATATATAAATATATATATTTTTATATATATATTTATATATAAATATATATATATAGGTTTTGGTTTTTGTTATTTTTTAAAAAACAAATTTGTTTGGCTTTTCTAGTTCTCAGAGGACAAGTCAGTTGAAAATAGCTTAGTGCCCATCTGCCAGATATTTTTTTAAGTGGAAAAGAGAAAAGCAAAGGCAGAATCCAGTTAAAACATTCCAAGCTAGACAATTTAATAAAGAAAACGTACTATAGGAAACTCACGTTGAATGTGTTGATTGAGTTAAAAGAGCAAGGAGAGGGCAGTGAGGAGATTTAGAGATCAAGAGCATCAGATTTAGGGGAACAGAGGAAGGAGAGGAAAGTATCAAGGCTCAGGAGCCAAGGCCACCTGCCTGGAGCTTGCCCAGCAAAAACTGGGACCACAAAGCCACAGAGTACCAGGGATGCTGCTCAAAGGTGGAGGATGAGGAGTGTAGCCCGATTGCCTGACTTCTCTGCTCCTCCTGCCCTCCACTACTCTCCAATGCCGCCACTTGACCAAACTTATCAGGGAGGCAGTGGCCAAGGGAACCTGGGAAAAGCAGAGGAAGGCAGGGAGTGAATCTGAGATCAAATAGGCAAATGACTGGACACCCGCCTACTTGGAAAGACACCTAAGGAATTAGTCATTATTGTGGTTGCTTCTGGGATAGGAAGAGGTGGAGGATTGATGGGCTGAGAAACTAGAGTTGAAAGAGACTTATCACGTGCATGCGTTACATATTAACAATAAACATATATCAATGAAACGTCAAAGCAAACCCTTCAATGGCTCTCACCTGCCACAGCATTTCTCAAACTTCAGGGTGCATTAAAATTACCCATTATAATGGAGAAAATGCATACCCCATGAATCAGTGGTCTGATGTGCATCTCAGGAAACTGCATTTTAATAACCAGCTCGTGCAATTCTGGTGTGGCTGGTCCATGTGGAATACATGGTGACCAGTTGGGCAGAATTCAATTTTCATCTAAATGACCACAAGTCCTTTCATGACATATGTGACTGATTCCTCTTCGAAACCCTTCTTAACAATGAGGGTAGAGGTTGGCCCTTGCCGCCTTCCTGCCTCTAATCTTTCTGCACAATGCCCTCCAAATTCTTACTGCATTTAGTCCTGATCGTTGATTTGTGTGTCTCTTTTTCTCATTAGTACCTGAGAGCAGATGACTTTTCTTATTTATATGAAATCCTAGAAATGCCTTGCATTGTACTTTTCACATAGGAGGTGCCCAATGAAGGTGGGTTAAACGGACTAACCGGTGGTTTTCAGAGGAAGAGGGAATCTGAGTCGGCTGAGATGACCAAGAAGGGCTTCCCAGAGGATAAATCGCCTTAGACAAGCAGAGTAGAAGGGAAAATACATTCTAGGCTGGGGAGAGGGAATACACTAAGGTACTAAAGGCAGGCAGACTCATTTCTATTAGTGAACAACCCTGGCAATGAATATAAAGTGCTTTGGTGTTTCTTTTTTTTTTTTTTAAGACAAATTCCCTAAAACCATACTCGGTAGGTTACGTATTCCAACTGTCTGGGGCCATAACTTCCCCAGATGTTAATGAGCACTTCCAGCATTGATCAAGGGGAGAGAGACCCCTATGGGTTTATAAAATATGCAGATGACTGGTTTTTAACGAATGCAAAATGTCAAACAAAAGCAGCATCACAGGCCAGTTACTCATGCATAGTAAAGTTCCCAGGGAAAAAGGAGCAAATAAATAGGGAAAAAATACCTTGGCTGGAACCATTTCTAATAGGCAATGGACAATTGGGAACAGCGGGGGTTTGCAGGGACACGGGAGCAAATAGCAAATACATTTGGAAGATATCAGCAACAGCAAGATCAAGTTCGTACCAAATAACCCTCTGGCTTTTGTTTTTATTAGGGAATAGGGCTTGTATTCAGCCCTCCCATGATAAAAATGTACAGGGCTAAGCTTTTGTTTGTTTATTTGTGGGAAGGGGGAAGGAGAAAGAGTTGGACATATGTACAGCAAGAAGAAAACAATTCTAGTAATTCTAGAAATTATAGAAATGGTGGTGCTTAAATGGGACTTCTCTGTGTCCCATTTGGGCTTGAAGCCACTGACTTGATCTTTGCCTTCTTTGAATATGAACAGGACTTAGCTTGACCCTAGAACTTATATTCTCACATAAACTCAAATTTGGGCTTTTCACAATATTTCCAAATTTCACAATATTTTCAAATTTCCACTTTGATCATATACAAAGTGCCTTCATTTTTTAACAATACCCAGAGCTTCAAACCCTGAATGTAGCCTGGGCCTCTTTCAGCCTTGTCTGCTAGACTGGCTTTCTGCTTGGGTGGTGCAGAGGGTGTGATCTCAGAAGCACTGGGAGAGCACTCAACCCCCTATATTCCCCTGCAATCCTCACACACCTGCTTAATGATGCTTGGAATCCCTTTGTCAGGGAGCACTGTCTTTCATTCCATACTGGTAAATGAGCCTTAAGTTGCAAACTGTCTAGGGAGAGGAACTCCAAGTTCTCACATTGGCTTGGAAGTCTCATTGGATATCTCTGAGCCTTTCTGGGGGAGCAGGTAGTGCTCCTCACACATTTCACCAAAGTGGCCTTTTGTCAGCAGCAGGGAAAGATTAGCCCATTCCACAGGGTCTGCAGACTTCCCCAGAGAGGCTGTAATAGGTAGAAAATGTCCATGAAGTCTCATGTTTTATCTTCAAATTTTCTGCAAATATTGGACTCTATTTCATCATATATCCACGTTTGTTTTAACATGAAAGTGTTTGTAGTGGACACTTTGGTGTTTCACCTGGATCCTCTTTACAGGCCCAACATACCCATTACCCAACTGTCAGGAATAGCAGCCACTGGTGCTCACAGCTGTGGCACTCACTGGGTATCAACCTAGGCTACAGGGAACTGCCATGCCTAAGGTTAACTGCCCAGGGATCAGCCTCCTCTTGGGAGAGGGCCTGTGGCTAATGACTGCCTAATATGGAAGCCCAGGTCCCTCACCCCAACTTGGGACAACTCTAAAGGGCTATCTCCTAGCATAATCTGAGACCTTCCTTCATTGCCACCGCATTGCATTGTGGCCAGCCTCTCCCTCTGCCCATCCTGCCTTTCTCACTTCTCCCATGAGCACCCCCCAATCAGCCTCTGCACATTGCTCTCTGTCTCAGAGTCTAGTTCCCCACTCTAAGATGGGGTAGCAGCTATAATCCTCAGATTTAGACTCTAAAATGGGGTTTGGGGGCTGGATGTGTCACTGGCTGGCTGGCAACAAGGATCCCATGACTGCTGATCAGTAGAGTCTGGATAGTGGTAGCAGTGCATGTCTTAACAGTGCATTTTTTGCTAAAGTGTGTGGCAGTGGTGAATTGTTATGAGATCCCCTTGGAAAGGGGATACATAGGCTAGAGTAACATCTGATGCTTGAGAGGGAGAATAAACATAACTACAAGGTCTATGGAATTGGGTGGCTGTTGCTAAGCACCATTGACCTATCAAAGAGAGATAATGGCAGGCTCAGGGTGATTAATCAGCAATCTCAAGCAAAATGTGAAAACTAGAGGGCCTTCTGGACAGAACCAAGGAATCCAAAAGCTTCCACAGACAGAACAGAGGAGCAGGCACAGAATGAATCCTAAGAGTAGAAGAACATCAGAGGTTGATTGCTCAACCCAACATGTCTCCTGCCCACAGGTCAGGGCCTCAATACATAAGAAAGGGGACCCTGAAACTTGGAACAGGGATATCTAGGTAGATGCCACTGAGAACCTTGAACTCCCAAATTCTACTGAATCTGTAGGACCTGCAGAAATGGCCCACTCCCCCATTTTAGAAGATATGGGAGATAGTGATTCTTACCACCCCCATATCCACCCCACCTCTTGCTTAAAAATCAGGCTCAGGCTTCAAATGAGACAAGTGCCTTACGAGATAATGCTTGTCCTTCTTGAGTTCTATGGTTATAGGTGTGCAGTCTTATGTCTGGGCTCTCTATTCTGTTCCATTGGTCTATGTGCCTGTTTTGGTTACTGTAGCCATGTAGTATAGTTTGAATTCGAGTAACATGATGGCTCCAGTTTTGTTCTTTTTCCTTAGGATTGTCTTGGCTATTTGGTCTCTTTTTGGTTCCATATGAATTTTAAAATAGTTTTTTCTAGTTCTGTGAAGGATATCATTGGTAGTGTGATAGGAATAGCATTGAATCTGTACATTACTTTGGACAGTATGGCCATTTTAATGATATTGATTCTTCCTATCCATGAGTATGGGATGTTTTTCCATTTGTTTGTGTTATCTCTGATTTCTTTAAACAGTGTTTTGTAATCCTAATTGTAGAGAACTTTTCCCTCCCTGGTTAGCTGTATTCCTAGGTATTTTATTCTTTTTGTGAGAAATGCTAGAATTTCAGTGGCAGATGGTAGGGGAAGAAACCATGAGAGTCAAAAGAGAAAGTAGTGTGTAGTAGTTTCCTCAGGCTGCCATAACAAAAGTACCACAAACTGGGTGGCTTAGGATAACAGAAATTGATTGTCTCACCATTCTGGAGACCAGAAGCTGAAAATCAAAGTGTTGGCAAGGCCACGCTTCCTCTAAAGGATTGAGTGAAGGGTATATTTCAGGCCTCTCTCTGGCTTCCAGTAGTTCCTTGGGTTGTGGCAGAATAATGTCAGTCTTCAAATGGTGTTCTCCCTGTGTCTTCACATCATATCCCCTTTGTGTGTATCTCTCTGTGTGTCCAAACTTCCCCTTTTAATAAGGACACCAGTAATATGCATTAGGGCTCACCCTACTGATTTCACCTTAACATAATCATCTTCAAATACTCTATTTTCTTCTTCTTCTTTTTTTTTTTTTGAGATGGAGTCTCGTTCTGTTGTGCAGGCTGGAGTGCAGTGGCACGATCTCAGCTCACTGCAAGCAGCTTTACGTCCCGGGTTCACGCCATTTTCCTGCCTCAGGCTCCCGAGTAGTTGGGACTACAGTCACCTGCCACCATGGCCAACTAAGTTTTTTGTAATTTTAGTAGAGAGAGGGTTTGCTCCTGACCTTGTGATCTGCCACCTCGGCCTCCCAAAGTGCTGGGATTACAGGAGTGAGCCACCGTGCCCGGCCGAAAGACCCTATTTTCAAATAAGGTCACATTTATAGGTATTGAGGGTTAGGACTTCAACATATCTTTCAGGAAGGGGGACTAATTCAACTCCTAAGAGTCTGCTATACTACATGAGGCTGGGAAACCCATTATTCAGCTTTTTTTTTTTTTACAGGAGGGCCTGGAGGAAACTCTGTTTGCCAAAGTAATGAGAGTGCCCTGGTGAGAGGCACCAGCATCATAGGGAAACTCGGTGGTGGTTGTCCACTATAGACCACCAGCGATGGTTAGGAGATGGTGTTACAGAACTAGAGTCCCTGATAGCAACAAGGATGATAGGATCCTGAAATAACAGAGTCCAGGTTGCACTCAATTGTCAGAAGCAAGATGGCACAATTATCACAATAGGCACCAAGATAGGACTAACAGCTCCAGGGGCTCCAGCTGCCGGGAGATATGGTTATGGTGACCCAAGAAGCAAGATAAATGGGCAGCTAAGAGGATTGATTAATTTTTACAATCAAAATAAAATCAGGAGCTGAGGGTTGTCACTATAATAAAAAGTTATGATTTCTTGCCCAGTTTCTGCACCTGAACTAGTTTTCAGACTCAGAACCTCCTGACTGAAGGAGAGGCTAGGTTTCTATGAGAAAGGACTCTAAAACACTGTGACAAATATATTAATATAGTCATTTCCCCAGTTGCTTCCCATAGTGACTTGTGGTGATTTACACATGTAACTGTGTATTGGAGAAATAGAAAAACCTATACCTTTCAAGGAGTCTGAGTTGGCATTTATATTCAGGGATACAAAGTGTGGCCATGGACACCTTGTTCAAGAAAGGATTTGGCCCAGAAAATAAATGAAGTCTTGGCCATAGACACACCTAGTAGACACTTCTCAAGTCCCTGAATGCATCATTGATATGGACACACTTAGCAGTTGTCAGATTTCTTGGTCCTTGGAGTAAGGACCAAGTGTTATGATTCTCCCTCTAGCAGGTGAATCAGTTTCCTGGTCATTGGAGTAAAAGCTATGTTAGTGGAGAAGGCCAAGTTGAAGTTCCCGAAACTGCCTACTGCACCCTTTCCCCAGGGTAATAAAGATTAAGCATACTACTATGCAGAAGAAATGGTGATGAGTGCTGTCTTCAAAGACTTAAAGAATGCAGAGGTTATAGTTTCCCATCTTATCTCCATTGAATTCCCCAGTCTGGCCCTACAAAAGCCAGATGGGGCATGGCAGATGACAGTGGGCTGTCACAAACCTTACCAAATAGGAGATCCAAGTAGTTTCTGGCTGGAGGTAGTGTCTTTGCTAGAACAGATTAACAAGGACTCTGGCACATGATATGCAGCCACTGAGCTGGCAGATTTTTCCTTTCCCATTCAATCAGAAGGAAAATCAAAAGGAGTTCACATTCACACGAAATGAAGAACAGTATACGTCCATGGCCTTGCCCTAGGCTGTATTACCTCCCCTCCGCTTTGTCATAACATCCTCTGAAAGAAGCTGGGACCGCTGGACATTGTACAGAACATCACATTAAATTGGATGAGCAAAGAGGGGAAGTGTGTTGGAGGCCTTTGTAAGACATATGCCCCATCCTACAAAGATTTGGGAGCCCACCACATCAGTAAACCTTTTCGGGTACCAAAAGCAGCATATTATACTCTTAGGATGACAACTTTTACTCTTTTACCATGTGACAAGGAAGCCTGCCAGTTTTGAGTGGGGCCCAGGCTCTGTAGCATATCCAGGTTGCACAGCAGCCCTACCACTTGGGCCATATGAGCCAGGAGACCCTATGGCACTGGGTATCTGTGATGGAAAAGGATTGCATGGGGTGTCTAAAGCACCCCCTAAAAGGAGAATCATAGCACAGATCCCCAAGGCTTTGAGCAAGGTCATGCCATTTTCAGCCAAATCACACATTATTGGAAAAGCAGCTCCTGGCAGGATACCGGACTCTGGTAGTAACAGAGCACCAAACCGTAGGACATCAAGTGACAAAATGGCTTGGCTGCTCATCATGAGCTGGGTTCTGTCAGGCGCAGACGCACCATATCACAAAGCTGGGCTAGCTAGGTAATGGCACAAAGTGAGATGGCAGTGATAAACTGAGATTGAGCTAAGTGTAACTAGAGGGCACAAATAAACTGCACAAGTAAACCTCCAAGTAAACCCCCAGGTACCCCTATTGCACTTCCTCACACCAGTGGTCTCAGCAAATTCCTTGCATCCAGCTAACAGAAGAGGGGGAAGAAGAAGGCAAACAGTGCAGGAGAGCCACTGCCCTGCAGGAGGCTTGGGAAATCCTCCCAACGAACAGAGCTTCAGGAGTGCACTTGGTCATCCACTTTTTATGGAAAAGAGGTAACATAAGATGAAGATTATACATCATGGGCAGTGATGCACAGCCTGTTAGAATCCTGGAAATATATAAGGGATAAGGATGTCTAGGGAGAGGAAGTGGATAGATTTATGAGAGAGAGTAAAGGTCTAAAGGTTTTGGTATCACATGTGAATGCCCGTTTGAGAGCATGCCCCATGGAAGAGGTCTTAAACAGCAATGTACACAGAATTATACTGCCAGTTAACAGCCAGTCTCTGTCATTAACTATACCAGTTCTCACCTCAGTTCATAATGGGCTCATGAATGGAGTAACCATGGTGGCAGAGATGAAACCTACAGTCCCAGCAGCATGGGCTCCCGCTCAGGAAGGCTGATCTAACTACTGCCACTTGAATGTTCTAAAAGTCCAAAGCTACGTTCCTGATACTGCATCATCTCTTGAGACCAACCAGCTACTTAGTGGCAAGTTACTACGTTGGACCTCTTCAACCCTTGAAGGGACAGGGATCACCTTGACAGGAATTGATACAATTCCTGCCCATGGTGCCTTGACCAGTACCACTACCTAAGGCCTGATCCACAAAGCTAAGATTCCATATTACACCACCTCTGAGCAAAAGACCCACTTTATAATAGAGAAAGTGCAGTGGTGGGCATGTGCCCAGGGGATCCAGCAATACTATCAGATACTGCATCACCCGAAGTCGCTGGTCTGATAAAGTGATGGAATGGCCTCTTAGAGATGAAGCTGAGGATATGAGGTTCCATGGTGTAGTGGTCAGCAGTCTGGACCCTGAATCCAGAGATAAAGCTGAGGTACCAGCTTGGAGATGATTTTCTATAAGAATGGAATGCCATTCCCAGCAGGTGTATATATCCTAAATCAATAAACATTATATGGTTCTGTGTTCCACAGGTATAATGCATGATCCAGGAATTAAGAGGTGGAAGCAGGAGTGGAACTGCTTACCACCAATTCTAGTGACCCCCTTGGAGAATTTGTGCTTCTTGACCCCATAACTCTAGGCTCTGTGGCCCAGTGGTGCTGGTTTCTAGAGGAGGATACTTTCACCAGAGAAAACTGCAAGTGTTCTATTGAATTGTAAGCTATGGCTGCCACCTGGTCACTTAGGACTCCAAGTACCAAGGGACCATCAAGGAAGGAAGGGATTCATGATCCTGGAATGGATAATTGACCCTAACCATCAAGAGAAGGCAGGGCTGCTGTTGCACAGTGGAGATAGAGAAGAATGCATATGGCACCTAGATGATCCACTGGAGCATCTGTTAATCATTCTTGGCCCAGCTTTGATAGCAAGTGGACAAGTGCAGTGGCCATGGCCTGAGAAGGGCACGATAACCAAAGGACTCAGACAAGACACCTCAAGGGTGAAGGTCTGGGTCACCCCACCAGATAAGCCTCCTATATCAGCAGAGGTGCTAGACAAGGCTGAGGATAAACTGGAATGGATAATAGAGTAGGGAAATGATGAATATCAGTTGTACCTGTGAGACCAGTTTCACTTTGTAACACTTTGTCCCATAAAGTTTATCTTAAGTTTCCCCAGGAAACAAGACCAGATGGGATGCTCTTGCTATAAGAAGCAAGTACACAAAGTAGCAAAAGGAATAAACTATAATGGATGTTGGGTGATCCAGCTGGATCTCCCCTTTAGGACCTTCCTACCCATCCCCCAGCTGCTGGGTAAGTCAGCTGCTGAGGGCTAACATCTGTGTTTCTTCCTGGACATTGCCCTAGCTAGCTGCAGGAAGCCACATTGCCCAAAGTTATGCCCCCTCCCAGGGTCAACCTATGTTGTAAATGTCCAGCCCGCATGCCTTAATTTGTACCAATTTAAAGGGCCATTCCAGCTCCACACCTACCTATGGCATTGGCTGAGAGCTCAGTTGCAACTACAGAGCAGGTCCACTTTCCTCCCCAGTGCTGCCTTCACTTCCTTATAGAGGTATCTCCTGAGAGCACTCCCCAGGAAAACTCTTTCTCAAAGCCTGTTCTCAGGGAATGAATCTAGTACAGTATTTGAAACACAGATTTCTTTACATCTTACATCACCAGAGATCTTAAACTGTCTTAGTCAGGTTCCTGGCAGTAAACAGAGGGGACCCTCAGCTGGGATTTTGAGGGGAATTTAATGAAGAGACTATTTACATTAATATGAGCAGGGTTAAAGCAATTACCAAGGAATGAAAGACTTGCAATATCAACAAATCATTGCCACCACTTTTAGGTCTGCAGGGACAAGAGGCAAAAATGGTTTAATGAGAGCCTACGGAGTTGTGGAGGCTGCTTCCTATGGGGCTGCAGTTGTAGAGGGCTGTACCCACTGCCAAAATATGACCCTGAGGAACAGAGGGAGCAAGGGAAGAAATACCCCAACCTCTCTCTCCTCTCCCCCTTGATCTCCTGAAGATGCTTCCCATTGTCCAAATCCACCTGTGAAATGGGTAATGCCTTCTGTAAGAGACAGCCCACCACAACACAGAACAGGGCAGAGAAGAGTAGGAAATGCATAGGGTCATGGAGGAGGTGGGAAAAGGAAGATACTAATACAAGTTCCAAGAAGACACACCGTTTATTAGCAACAGCACATACCCTCTGGCCTACTGCTCTGAATAGAAGACTCTGACCCTTATGACCACATTGGGGGTACCCATAAGACCCTAGGGATCTGTAGGTCACATGTGAAGAGTCACGAGGCATTCATGATGACTTAGGTATTGCTTAACAAGGACGAGGGTTAGAAAAAGGAGTTGGATGGCGCGGCTTGAACCTGAGTTGCAAAAATAACACTTGCAAAAATAAATACTGCTGCACACATGCTTTCATGATTTTTCTTCCTTCCCAAGGGGGAAAGGAAGGCCAGAAGAATTTGAGGCAAACAAGTTACCTTGGAAGAAAGCAACATACAGATGAGAATCAGCCAGGGTTCTGAAGATTGGGCAGAGCAGAGGAACACCCCCTCCCTGCAACCACCACGAGTTTGTCTTGGAGCAGCCAGATTAACAGGAGATGATAAAGATGAGGTCAGCACTCTGGTCATTGGAGAAAGCGTGTCATTAAAGGTTTCTGAAGCCAAAGTAGGAGTGAGGTGGGGACCCCAAAGTGACATTTTTCACTTTGAATACTTCCAACCTGGTCCAGGCTTATAGAGCCATTTCTGGCTTGGCTTTGTCATTTTGTTATTTGAAACTCTGGATGTCATTCAGTCCATTGACATCTATCAAGCACTGTGCCTGATGCACTGGGCACTTTGCTGCTCTGACATGAGTCTGTGCCATTCTGAAGAGCTCTGCCTTGGTTCATATGGTAGGCCATGCATCCTGTGGGACATTCACTCTGTGGGGGGAACTGCTTAGACAGCTAGAAATGAGGGCAGGAGGAAAGTAGGCCTGAGCACCCAGCACCTTCAGCCTGTCTAGTCTTGCCAGAGGTCTGAGGTCAGTTCTCCATGTCTCATTTTGCTGTTCTGCCTTCAGGGGTCTATTCTCAGTCTCTGTCAATCCACTGCATTCATTTCTTAGCAACCGAAAAGCTCCAGAAGCTCCAGATGGAAGACAGCAGGTGAACAGCCTAAGTGGGGAAGCATGGGAATTATGCCAAGGCATCGCTGCTCACCATGTCTTTATTCTCCTAGTCAGCCTGGGCTTGGGTTACACTTTCTAGTGGACAGTGTGTTGGGGTGGTCATGTGGCTGGTCCTGACCAATGGGATATAGCAGAAGGCATAAGTTGTCACTTCTAGAACTGGACCATTGATCTCCCAAGTGATTCACATTCTGTTTCCTCTTCAGGAGGCTGAATAGAAGACTCTGATAGCCTGGAGGAATAAGAAGCCACAGGTGGAATGAACGAGAGTTCTGAGGACTGGGCAGAGCAGAAAATCTCCCCCTCACCCCTACCACTGACTCACTGTCACCTGAACAACAAATACGCTCTTACTGGCCTATGCCACTAACTTTTGTGCTTGTGGAAGTACTCAACCAATCTTGATAAAGTATAAAGCTGGAGGAGAAAGAAGGTAAGGCTGGTCTGTTTAGGGGCCTGAAATGGAAGATTAAAGAATGTTACTTTCTTTTAAGAAAAATGGGCTGCTGCAGTCTGCTGAGCAAGAGAGGGGCCTAGTGTTCCATCAAAACTGCACCCTGGCCTGTGAGAGGGATTAGAAGGATCAAGGCTGGTGACTAGAGGTGCTAGAGTAGTAGGAGGCTATCATCATCATGCAAGGGGGAAGAAGGAGGCCTGGACAGAGATGGCAGGAGAAATGGGCTTGAAAGATGAGATAGCCAAGAGGCTGAGTGGGAAGGGTCTGCAGAGCATGGTATCTGACAAGATGTGGAGGATGAGGGAAAGCTTGGAGGGCCATCGCAATGGCTTGAATGTGTTCCCCAAGACATTATGTATTAGAAACTTACTCTCCAGTGCAACAGTTCTGGGACACGGGGCTTAGTGAGAGGTGATTAGGCCATGATGGCTCTGCCCTCATAAATGGATTAATGCTGTTATCACAGAAGCAGGTTTGTTATTGCAGGAGTAGCTTCCTTATAAATAGATGAGTTTGGGCCCCTCTTGCTGTTCGTTGTACCTCTGCCCTCCACCATGAGATGACGCAGCAAGAAGGCCCTCAGCAGATGCTGATCCCTCAATCTTGGACTTTCCAGCCTCTATAATTGTGAGACTATAAATTTTTGTTCATTATAAATTACCCAGTCTATGGTATTCAGTTATAACAGCACAAAACAGACCAAGACAGCCACCAAGATTATTGGGAGTCTTGGAGGAAAAGCCAGTTTGGGAGAAAGATTTTGCCTTCATGTTGGAATATATGAGCTTAAGCTGGCTGAGAGCTATGGGAAGATTCCCAGGTACAACTGGAAATGTCACCCTGGAGCTGAGGAGAAGACCAGAGCTAGAAGTGACTGTCCAGACTGAAGCCCACCCTGCCTTCCCTGAGCCAATCTCTAAGACCCCTTAGGAATAGATACACCAAAAAGACTCTGATCCCAGATGCAGACCTGCAATCCAGCGTAAATTCAACTTCACAATTTTTCAACATTCTCAGAGGTAGAAACGGACTAAAAGATAGAGTCAAGATTTACTGGAAAAATGCTTGATGGGTGCTGAGGAGGTGACCCTCATCGGACAGTGAACCCAATCTGGTCTCAGTATTCACACTTTTGACAAAAAGGAAGAGACAAAGGAGAGACACATTACAGCATGTGGTTGGTGCAGAATGACAATAGGCAATTCAATCACAAAAGACAGGAATGTGATCTTAGCCCTGAGGAGAAGAACAGCAAATACTCCTTGACTCTGGGTGAATTTAGAAATGAAAGAGAAGACACGTGTAAATTTCACTAGCACTTTCACAGTGATAAAAGAAAATACTTTCACAATAAATGAGGTGCTACTAAATAAACAAATCACTTGAAATGTACTTTGGGATAGCTGAGATAAATTAAAAAACAGGTTAAAGTAACATCTGTATATTAACATCGTCATAAAACGAGTTGGTAATGGTGAGAGCATGCAAAGTACTATGAAACAATAATCAGAAACATTGTGTCAATTATTGAAAACCATGCCATTTATTGAGAAGTACTAAGTCTCTAATGTTTCTGCAACACGTTTTTCCCAACTGGGTTTATAAGAAGTGTCTATTCAGCGCTGATAAATGCCCTTAAATTCTATCACAAAATAACCTGCCTTGGGAAGACTACATGTTGAATTGATTCTTATGACATGATGGCTCAATGAGTTCTCACTGTCCTAGAGTGGTTGAATAGCCATGTTCATTAGAAGATAATATCTGATTTCTTGGAATACTAACCATAAAGATGGCAGTCATTAACCTTTTTATCTGTAGACCTTTATAAAATAAAATAAAATAAAAAATACTTTTTAACCTATTTTCCTATCTTATCCTCTTGGGATACCTATACAGTTGAGTTATCATTTAGAATATGAGAAGACTTAGGCCGGAGCATTATGTGGCTTTTCCAAAATCACACAGCAAGAGGGTGATAGGTTCTGCAAGGGAACGTAGGTCTCCCCCAGCCAGACCCTCACCTTCAGCACTTTCTTTCTCTTTGACCTTCCCGAGCCCTCCCAGCCCATCTCTCCCCTGCCTCATTTGTTCCCCTTGTCAGTCCAGGCCCAAGGCCATCACCCTCATCTTCTCACAGATCCTCCTGCAGCCCTCAGCTTCTCCCTCAGGCATGTTTGCATTTTCCTTTTATTTGGTCCCATAAGATGCCCACCCCAGGGCCGTTTTGTGTTCCTCTGGCCACCAATTCAGCTCTGTGTTACCTATGTGTTGAAAATTTCCTCCACTACCTCTAATGCAAGCCATAGCCAAGAGAGAGGAGGCGTTCTACACCTTTGCCTCCAGTGTTCTCCCACCCTCCCTGCCTCCCCTCAAGTCCCAGATGAGCCCCACCTCCTCTCCTTGCAGACCATCCTCCAGTGCCCTTGTTGTTTCTGCAGAAATATGCCTTCCATCTTCTTCCTTTCGCCAGAATTTCCCCCTCCCCATGGGCAGCTTCTTCCTCACATCCCAATCCCATAAGTCTTCCTTGTCCTGCAAAACCACTTCTTTCTGCCCTGGTTGTGCCCTTCCTCGGAGTGCTGCCCTACCCCTCCTCCCACAAGTTTATGGGACAACTACTATAAAGAGGGGCAATGCTGGAGGTCCCATCTGAATCATTCAGGGAACTTGTTAAGAATACAGATCCCTTGCTCTCATTTAAGAATTAGAATGTCTTGTGGTGGCTATGGAGATCTGTTTTTGTAACCTGTTCCCAAGGGTCTCAGATGAGAGCTAGGTTTGGGGAACTTCAGCCCTCAGGACTTCCACAAGATCCCTTGTTAGAGATGAGAGTAATGCTATGGGGAACTATGATAGATGGGACAGGAGTGTAGGACCAGGTCTTAGAGGCCCTGAGTGCTGAGCAAAGAGTCAGGATTCAGCAGGGGAATGAGGATGGTAAGAGGGATCCCATGCAGACTTTTGAGCAGGGGAGACCTTAGATTCTGTGGTCTAGCCATAAACAACTGATGTGGCTTCCCTGTGATCCCTTAGCCAACTCCAGGGCAGCAGTCAGAGGGCCTATGTGAACAGAGTGGGGTGGGTGGTGCTAGTGTGCAAGAGGCCAGCTGGGCAGCCCTTTCCAGGGAGAAATGTTTGGCCACAGTAGGGAACCAGCCAAAGGCACAGGCCCTGTTTTGGAGCAATTGCCAATCACTGTCCTCTACTCTCTGGAAAATGTTGCCTGTTCTGCCAGTCTCCAGGGCTGCCCCAAAGTCACTTAGAAATTCCCAGGGGCTGCTTACTCTGCTCAGTTATTCACTTGCACAATGCACTTTCCCCAGATGGGATGTGTTAGTTTCCAAGGGCTGCCATAATAAGTAGCAAAAACTGAGTGGCTTAAAACTACAGAAATTTACTCTCTCACAGTCTAGAGGCCAGCAGCCTGAAACCAAAGTGTTGGCAGGGCCATGCTCCCTCCAAAGCCTCTAGAGATGGACCTTTCCTTACCTCTTCCAGCTTCTGATAGCCCCAGGTATTCCTCAGCTGTGGCAGTAAAACTCCAGCTTCTGCCTCCATCATCACATGGTCATTTTCCATCTGTTTCTCTGTGTCTGAATTTCCTCTTCTTATCAGAACACCAGTTATATTGGATTAAGGACCCACCCTACTCCAGTATAACCAGATTATAACTTTAATGACAACTGCAATGACCCTATTTCCAAACAAAGTGACATTCACAGGTATTAGGGGTTAAGATTTCAACATATCCTTGGTGGGGGACAAAATTAAAACCATAATAGATGTTTCATGGTTTAACATACATTTAATTTCTGTCTTTACTGATGAGACTTCCATTCTGGGAGAGATGAAGAGCCCAAAGTGTTTACACTACATAAACAGCAGGTTAATATGCCCTGGCCTGACTATCTGGCTATTTCCACAGCCTGCTTAGGATACAGGTAGAGTAGACTTAGTATAACATGATGGGGTAGAAAATATCTGCAACCTATTACTATACTGGTGTTTCCACCACTAAAAGCAGCCATTTGAATTAAAACATTATAGGAACACTTCTGGCACTAGCCAGATGGAAGTCTGCTACACCCAATCTCTCCCACTAAACGCAGCTAAGAACACTGGACAAAATACAAAAAGCAACTACTACCTGATAATTCTGGAAACACAACATCAGGAGGCTTGGAACCAAATCTCGGTAAATGACTTGTAAAAGGGGTTAGATACCATTTTTCCCCTATGTTATGAACTACTTTGATCTGTGGGTGTTCCCATTGCTGCTGCACTGCAGTGTAGGCAGCAGAACTCTGGAAGAGGTGCTACTGTTTTTCTGGTCAGATGATCAGGAAAAGGGCCCCACAGAGCTGGAGGACATGGGAGAATTCCCTTTGTTTCCTTTTTTCCTCTCCTGGCCCCTCACCCTAAGGACAACCATTGTCTCAGACCCATACTGCATGGTGATGGCAGCTTGAGTATCTAAAATTCCAAAAGAAAATCCTTCTGGTAAGGAGAACAGGGAGACTATGGTCCTGTATTCTAAAAAGCACAAAGAAAATCCCATTCATTTTTCTCTGCTTGCCCCAAGGGCATCTTGTTTCACAGAACTGTGTAGAATCTTGGGGCAGATGAAGTTCTGAGACATTCTGTGTCCCTCTAGCCTGAGGGCTGGGAAAAGTGGCCACTTGGAGGAAGCAGGAGAATATGGTGGAAGCTCCAACAGCAGAGAGAGCTGAATAAAAGAATGCCACCAATTCTGTGTCTAAATTGATACAAGTCTTGGACCTCACCATAAGCTGCACAGGTACAGAAGAAAACAAAAGCACAATAACAAAGAATGTCAGAACTGAATATAGGCCAACACCAAGTCCCAGACTAACCCCCAAGAAGCTCACACATGGGAAAGGCCTAAGGCAGATGTGAGAACCAAACTGACACCAGCACTTCCTCCCACAGAAAGTGAGACAGAACTTGTGGAATGAACCTAACTGGTTTGATTGACTACTGAGACAAGAAAACTTAAGGTTCTCCAGAGGATTTTTAACATGACCCAGAGTCACACCATAAAAACTCCAGACCAGAATTACTTGACATATGGAAAACTAGGAAAATGTGATCAATTCTCAAGGGAAAGATAGTCAATACACACCAATGCCAAGATACACAATGTTGGAACTATCTGACAGAAACTTGAAAGCAGCTATTATAATCACGCTTTTGAAAGGATAGAAAGAGAAAAGTTCTCAATAAAGAAAACTATTTTAAAAAGCCAAATGAAAATCTTAGGACTGTGTAGCACAATATTTGAAATGAACAACCCACTGTGTGGGTTCAATTGCAAAATAGAGATGAGAGAGGAAGGAATCAGAGAACTTGAAGACAAATGAATAGAAATTATCCAATCTGAAGAACAGAAAGAAAAATAATTGACAAAAAAATGAACAAAGCCTCAGGAACCTCCAGAACACTATCAAAATGTTGGCATTTGTGTTATTAGAGTCCTACAAGAAAAGAGTAGAACAAGATTGTAGCAGAAAAAGACTATTTGAAGAAGTAATGTTTAAAAACTGCCCAAATTTGATGAAAGACTTAAATTTATAGATTCAAATTCAGTGAACCCCCAAACAGGATAAAATCAAAGACAACTATACCCAACATATCATAATCAAACTATGGAAAACCAGAGATAAAGAACAAAAATTCTGGAAACAGCCAGAGAATCATGCTATATTACATGTAGGGGAAGCAGAATTTGAATAAGTACAAATTTCCATTAGAAACCATGGAAGCCAGAAAACAGTGAAACAACATATTTAAAGTTACTGAAAGAAAAGAACTGTCAACTCAGAATTCTCACTGAAAGCATCCTTCAGGAATGATGGTGAAATAAATACATTTTCAGACAAAGGGAAATCTGTTAAATGAATTCATTATCAGCAGTCCTACTCTAAAAGAAATGCTTTAAAACAAGAAAGTTGTTCAGGCTGAAGGGAAATAATACTAGAGGGAAGCACAGAACTTCAGAAATGAAGGAAGAGCAACAGAAATGGAAAATGTTTGGGTAAATACAATAATTTAATTTCCCTTAGGTTATTTAAAATATGTATGATTGCAAAGAGCATAACATTGCCTGGTAGGTTTTCAACATATGCACCTGTAGCACATGACAAGTATACATTAAAGGTGGAGAGAGTGAAAATATCTATGTGGTTGTAAGAGTTCTATATTTTATTTGATGTTATAACGTGTTCACTCTGTACAGACTGTAAAATGTTATCAATATTGTAACCCCCAAGACAGCACTAAACAAAAAGAATGCAAAGAGATCTAGTCTAAAAGACAATAGATAAACCAAAATGGAATGCCAAAGATATTCAAATCACTTCAAAGGTGGTAGAAAAGGCAGAAGAAAGGAACAAAGAAACAAAAAGAGAGAGAACAAATACTAAACTGTAGACCTAAAGTCAGTCACTTCAATAATTAAATTAAATGTAAATGAATTAAAAGACAGATATCATCGAATTGGATAAAAAATGAAGACACAACTAAATGCTGTCCAAAAGAAAGCAATTTAAACAAAAAATAGAAATAGCTTAAAAATAAAAGTATGGGAAAATCTATACCATGTGAATACTAATCAAAAGAAAGATAGAGTGGCTGTATTAGAATCACACAAAAAGACTTCAGAATAGTAAAATTTCCAAGGATGAAGAGGAATATTACATAATTACAAAAGAGCCATTGTCAAGAAAATGTATATCCTAAATGTATACACACCTAACAGCAGAGCTTCAAAATACATGAAGCAAAAATTGACAGAGATTAAAAATAAGCAGACAAATTCAAAAGTATATTTGAAGACTTTAATATTTCTTTCAGTAATCCACAAGCAAGTAAATAGAAAGTCATCAACAATATGGAAGAACTAAAGAACTCTGTTAACCAACTTGACCTAGTTGATATTAATAGAACAGTTCATTTAAAAAAACAGAATATACATTCTTTTCAAGTGTATATGAAATGTTCTGTGATATAGATGGTTCCTTTGATAGTAAAATAAATTTTGACAAATGTAAAAGTATTGAAATCCTACAAAGTATGTTCTTTGACCATAGTGGAATTAAACCAGAAATTAGTCATAGGAAAATATCTGGAAAATCCTCAAATATTTAAAAATTAAACAACACACTTTAAAGTAACCCATGGGTCAAAGCAGAAATGTCAAAGAAAGTTAGAAATTATTTCAAACAAGAGAAAATGAAAATACAACATTTTAAAATTTTTGAAGTGCAGCTAGACAGTGCTTAGAGGAAAATGTATATCAGTAAATGCTTAGAAACAAAAAGGGGTCTCAAATCAATAGTCTAAGCCAGTGGTTGGCAAACTACAGCCTGTGGGCTCCAACCTATCATCTCTTTTCATAAATGAAGTTTTACTGGAATATAGCTATGCCCATTCACTTACTTATTGTATATGGCTGCTTTATTTCTAAGAGGCCAGCATTACTCTAATATCAAAACCAGACAAAGATACTACAAGACAAGAAAACTATAGACCAATGCCTACAAAGAACCGAAATTATACACAAAATTTGGCAAATCAAAGTCCAGCAATAAGGCTGGGCATGATGGCTCACACCTGTAATTCCAACACTGTGGGAGGTTGCGGCAGGTGGATCGCTTGGGTTCAGGAGTTCAAGACCAGCCTGGCCAACATGGTGAAACACCATTTCTACTAAAAATACAAAAATTAGCCGGATGTGGTGATGCACACCTGTAATCCCAGCTACTCTGGAGGCTGAGGCAGGAAAATCACTTGAACCACAGGAGGCGGAGGTTGCAGCAAGTCAATATCGCACCACGGCACTCCAGCCTGGGCTACAGGCAAGACTCTGTCTCAAAAAATGATAATAATAATACATTATGAATAAGTAGTATTTATCTCTAGAGTGCAAGCCTAAGCCAACATTTGAAAATCAATTAATGTAATTTGCCATATTAATAAATGAAAGAAAAAAACATGATCATCTCAATAGGTGTAGGAAAAGCATCTGACAAAAGAAGAGAACTTTCTTAACTTGATAAAGGGCAACTCTACAAGGTGATACTACTACATACCCATTATATGCTAAAATGAAAGAAACTTGCAATACTAATTGCTTGTGAAGATGTGGAACTCCTGAAATTCTTAAACATTGCTTATGAGAATGCAAAATGATATATCCCATCTGTTAAAGAGGTTGGTAGCTTAAAAGAAAATAAAGTTAAACATACACTTATCATACAACTCAACAATCAGTTATTTATCCAAGAGAAATAGGAACATTGGTTCACAGAAAAACATGTATGTGAATGTTTGTAATGGCTTTGTTCATAATTGATACCCAAACCTAAAAGCAAGCCTTTAAGTAATGAATGGATAAACAAATTGTGAAACATCCATACAATGGGATACTACTCAGCAGTAAAGAGGAATACATTATTAATACAGGAATCAACATGAATAAATCTCAAATGCACTCTGTCAAGTGAGGGAAGATAGACTCAAAAGACTGCATATTCTACAAGTCCACTGATATGACATTCTGGAGAAAACCAGGCTATAAAAACAGACTGGAGGTTGCCAGGGCCTGGAGGTGGGAAAGCAGTTGACTCCAAAGGAAAATTTTGGAGAGGTGATAGCCATGTTTTGTATCTTTGTTGTGGTTACCTAATTCTAGGCATTTGTAAAACCTCAGAACTATACACCAAGAAGAGTGCATTTTACTTTATGTAAAGTAAGAATAAGTAAAATTAAAATTAACACATGCAAATAGAACAATATCTAACATTATGAAAACATAATTTTTTTTTTAAATTGGACTGCTTGGAAAATCAGTGTTTAAACATAAATGGTTATGTAGAAGAGCTATATCATATTTTATATTGCTTATAGACATTCATTGCTTAGTCCATGACTAGTTAATCATATTATTTGAAAGAAAAGACAGTTCTTGAGAAAAGGAGCATTGTCCAACTGAGACTTGATGGGGGTAGAGGAGAGGTGAGGCAGTCTGGAATAAGGTACCTCCTAGGTAGGGCAGACCCTGAAGATTTTCCAGGCTTCTGAGGATCTTGTACTTTACCTGTTAATCTCCTCTAGACCTTGGGTTCTATTTTTGTTCTTTTTATAGGCTTGTCAAAAACTCAAAACTGCATATTTGGTATTGATTCAAACAATATAGCTGCAACTTAGGTATTCATATTCCCATTTCACTGATGGAGAAATTGAAGCCAGAAAGACTAAGCGACATATTCAAGGCCTCAAAACTAATAAGGGCTAAACTTTAGTAAGATCCTAGTCTGCCAATGTCAATGTCTATGAAGTTGTAACAGCTGGGAGCAATCTCAACATTCCGGAAGAGCTTTTTGTTTGTTTGCTTGCTCATGTGTTGATTGTGAGAGCTCCACGAACAGAGCTGAACTTCTGTGTTCGATGCTTTGGATGGGACAATCCAGTTAGTTAAACAGTGTATCACCCCCCTCTTTGGTTATTAATAAGCTGGGTATTTCCTGAGAAGGAATTCTAATTCTTACCTACTCCAAAGAGATGCCAGAAAGATCAATTAGCTGATGCTCATCTGAGACAGAACGAAAACAAAAATGGAAAATTAAAAGCTCTATAAATGATTCTTTCCTCAGTTATTATCATTGTTATTATCACCACCATCACCATCATCATTATTTCGGCTGAGTTACTGCTTCATCAGACTATTCCTACATCTTCAATCAGGAGAGAAGCAGCCTGAATGAAACCTAGAAATTAAGGAATTAGGAGAGACATGCATCTAAAGGTGGGGTGGGAGCTTTCCGTGCTTAAGCATCACATCGCCCCTCAAACTTTCCATTCCTGCCCTGGGTCTATTAGACACAGGGAGGCCTAACATGAAAATGGGATAAAGGTCCCCCTCCCTTCTAGTCCAGGCTTCAATGCCTTCCCTTCCCTCAAATTCCCAGACACCTGCATTGATGCTGTTCTTTCTCCTTCTGCCTTCAAATTCTCACCTTTTCCATCAAGCATGGGTATTTTCCACTAATGCACTATCTCCAGAGGCTGCAGCTGAAATGGTCAAAGATTAGGTGAGAGTACTTTCAGCCTTCTGCCCTGTTGGCACAAGTGTCAGGGGTCACCAAAGGCCTGGCCCGGGGTAGGGGGGGATACCGAAGGGGAGAAGTGACCCAAGGCGCACTGATGACAATGAGGTCAGAGGAGTGCTAGGGGAGCTGTCCAAAGTGCCAGGACCATGGTCCAGCAGGGAAAGTGTGCTGGGTGGTGAAGCAGGGGAAGAATATAGGACGGTGGCCCTCAGGGGAGAGTTCTACATATAAAGTTTGTCTCATCCCCCCTTCTGTCTGGGACAGTGGCGTCCCATGACTTTCATAGTCACGGTGTGTAATGAAGCTGCAAGAGGGCCTTGGAGAGCATCAAATTTGATCCTGGTGTTAGAAGCTTAAATGGAGTCACCGAGTTGTTGCCCAGGGACACACAGAGCCAGGATTCTGAAGTGTTCCCAAGTCCTTCCTTTTTCAATAAGCCCCTCCTGATCTGATTTCTCCCTCCTGTTCAAACTTGTAATTACTTATTCAGGAGATGTCTTCCCTTCAAGTCTGTAAGCTCCATAAGTGCAGATATTGTGTCTATCTGGCTTAGCATATATCCCTAGTGCTAGAGTAATGTGTGATTCTGTGGTATATGTGTGTGTGAGTGTATACATTGCATGTTTGGCTGTGTGCGTGTGCATGGTGTAAACATGGTACATGTAGCATCCACCTTTTGTTCTCTTTCCTTGTCTCCTTCCCTCGAAAGCACCGAAGCTTTTTCTGCTTCTTTTTTTCCCCCGCTGTCCTCAGTATTTTGTTCAGAGTGAGCATTTGCTCTATGTTTGATGACAATTTGTTGATTCCAAAAGAATTCACAACAAAGCAGTGATAATCATACCTACAATGGTCTAGCTCTATTTAATTTTAAGTGTCTTTGTATAAGTGAAAATTAATTGCTTATTTTTAGTATTGCACATTTCAAAGCTCTTTTAAATGCACATTAGTTAGTAAATAAATTCAGCTGGTAGGCATTTTTTATCTGTTAAGGAAAATGGGAAGATGATCTACTTAGTAGAGAGAAGCTTTTTTGTCAGATTCTATTTGAAGAAGTCTATCACTCTTCCTTCTAATGGGGTAGAGGAGAAAGGCAGAGTTGAAATGGAATTCATGCCCTGTCACCTACTGGCTTGCCCTCTCAACAACTTTTGCAAACTCTCTGTCTCAATTTCCTCATCTACAAAAGCAGCATAATAAAACTTCATTACTAGGGCTGCCTGTGAGAAGCAGGGAGACCATCTGGGCTGTGCCTAGCACACAGAAGGCATTCTGTAAATGTTAGTTTCCCTTCTCTCCCCTTCTCATTTGGGCTAGACTTCCTGGAAGAGCTAAGATTTACAACTCTTCTGAATAATAAGAGCGGATCCAGACATTGACCTTGTACTCATTTCCATGGTTTCCAGAGTCCTTCTCCCCAAGTGCTACTCTTGAGAAAGTTAAAACACGCACACACACACCACACACACACACACACACACACACACACACGATCACCCTCCTCCAGGCTTTCTCCAGCACACAGTCTCTCTTCCCCCTCTGCCCCATCCATTTCTTCCATTTGAAACTCTTGAGAAGGAATCAATCCATCTGCCTCTATTTATGTTTGTTTTTCCAAAACAGCTCTTATGAAATGCAAAGTTTTAATAACAGAGAAATGATCATTTGGTGGATTGCAGAGCAGTAAAAGCTAGGTTGGAAGCTGTACACACACCAAAATACTGGGCCTGCTTGATGTTTATAGTAGGGAAATGTAATATTTACTAAGCAAAACATGCAGGAAATGTGAACCAGGTTTCCTCCTCCCTTACTTCTCCAGCAGAAATTAAACAACTTTTACATCCCACGTAGTCTTCAGTAGAAGATGCTAATGATGTCTCCGATGCCCTCTTCATCTGATCAAACTATTGTCTGTGTCAGGCTGCCAATTAAGGCATGGCTCTCCTATTGCACAAACTTCCCGAGCCACCTTAAAGGTTAATTGAATCATGTACACGCGATGCTCCAGTGGACATGGGGCTGTAGATTTCCTCTCAGACAGTGGATCTGTTGGGAGAACAAATTTAAAAATAGTGTGATTGTTATACAGCCAGAGTGAAGGCTCCTAGGGGGTAGAGAAGAAGTAACCAGAGCCCATCTTTCTGTCTCAACCTTTCTTCTTCTCCATGTGTTTAGCTTTTTCATGGCACCTCTTTCAAGTTCTTGTGAGCATCGTCCATTTCTGCTCTTCTCCATGCAGTGCCATTTGCTGAAAAAGACAGAAGTTGTCTAAGGCAGGTCCATTTGGGGCATTAAATCTGACTGAGGTTGCCAGCTATGGCCTGGCCCCCAAAGCAAACCTTTGACCAAAGACTGGCTGCTTCCAATGCATTTCCTTGAAATGCACATCATAATTCTCAGAGGACTGTCTCTAAGAGAATGTGCTTATGTGATTATAGACCTCCCCAAAGCTAGAAACTATGACCCAGAATAAACCATAGTTTTCAGGATTTGCTGAATGAATAAAAAGAATCATAAAATCATAGACTGGTCAAACTGGAAAGGTCTCTAGAGATCCTTTCCCTCGGTCCCCTTACACTGCAGATGAGAAACAGGTCAGAAGGGATGCATGGCGCTCCCAAGTGTACAAGGACATGGAAAGAAGGAAACTGTTGTAGAATCTTGGTTTCCTGAATGAGGGAAATCCCACAGATAGAACTGGAGCTGTCTAAGCCCGTTTGTGAATCTGCTGTGTGCTCACCCCCATCAGGGACATCCATATATAAATTAGCATTGGCCATTGTGGTAAAGTGCTACAAAGAACTTTATAAATTTATTTGATCAGATCCCTGAGGACCTCCACTTGATAGTATCTTTAGTCCCATTAATGCCCTTAAAAACAATTTGCTTTTCTGATTTTGTTCAGATTGCTGTTTTCCACAATTATTCCAAGTGGGTGAAGTATACTGGTTAACAGAAACTTTTTCTAAGTCAGGTGAGCCTTAAATTGCGGCTTTCTTTAAGAAGAACGCAGCTCACAATAGACTTCTAGATTGTGTACTTTGAAGATTGTGACAGGGAATCCCAGTGTTGAGGGCCACATTACAGGCTGAGAGTCAGAGACTCATAGGATCTCAGGGATGGGTGGTCCTTAAAGGCACCTTCCCCAACTTACACCCTGCACAGTTACTGGGCCTTAATAAATAACTGGTGAATGCACGCAAACAAAAATGAGTGGATGGATGGATCGATGGACCGATGAAGAGATGGATGAACAGATGGCTGAGTTGCCTCAACTTCCACCCTCCCGGCATCAAAAGGGGATCTTTTACTCTTGAAGGCAATGAGATTAGTATCTTCTGAGTTGGCCTGGACTAGTTCAGCCAGTGTAACTGTTAGAAAGTTCTTCCTTACATTAAGCCTAAGTCTGCCAGTGGCTTATAATGTCTGAGGTCCCAGTTTTGTTTTGAGAGACAATGCAGAATGAATATTCATCTCACTCCCACATGTCTCTGGACATGCTCTTGTTTGTATCATGTACACACAATGTCCCCTTGCAAAAAGACCCAACTAGACCAGAATACAAAACTTCCTGTATGGCCCAACAATTTCCTGTGGCAGAAATCACAGCTATTCACCCAAATCCCCTTCGCTATCTTCTTTTTAGGCACATGGCTGATTACATTTTCCAGTCTTCGTAATTAGGTATGGCCATATGGAAGTTTTATCTGATGAAATGTGAGAGGATGTTGATGTATTCCACTTGCAGATTTTTAAGAGAAAAGATATGCTTCCTTTCCAACATGGCTTCTGCCCTCTGCTACCAGTTGGTATAGATTATAACCCAAGGTCAAGGGTTTCATAGACTCTGAAGAGGGAAGGAAGCCGGATACTTGAATTACCATGTGGAAAAGAGCTGCCCAGTGGTCAGCAAATCAAAACTGCACTGTTACTTAAGCAAAAATAAACTTCTGTTGTGCTTGACATTTTGATGTAGGTTCAAAAAATCTAAAGTATGTGGCATTGGCTTAGGGGTCTGGTGATGAGCATCAGAGAGACACTGGAGGCAGGAAAGAAGGAGATCCATGTCAAACAGTTGCAAAATCTATGATAGACCTGTCACATTCCCTAACATGGAAGCCAACAAAGAGCTTACAGAATGTTCAGGTGTAAGAAAAGAATCTGAACAAGAGCCAGAAAGATGGGTTTCATATATATAAGTAATAGGAGATATGAGCTCTGGCATTTAAGACTAGGAATGAAAGGGAAGAGAACATGCCCAGAAGTTAGAGCGTTTACCTCATTCGAAAAGTAAATGGCTCCTGAGCCAAAACTAGCAGGAGATCAGTCTTCCGCCATCCTGCTCCAGCCTGTTGTTTGAGATGTCCACAGTGTAGCCTCCACCAGCTTGAGAAAGAGAGGCGTGGTCTGAGAACTCTGTCCAGCATAGAAGTTCAGTTGTGATTCTGAGCATGAGAGGTTAACCGGAAGTAAACAGGCCAGACGTTTTTGAGATAATTATACAGTTAGAAAGACCACTGACTGTATGAATCCTAAAATGACTCCAGGTCTCTACACTTGCATGAGCAGAAAAAAAAGCTATAAAAGTTGTACAGCACCCAAAGGATGCACGTATCCCCATGCCCACGGCAGAGGGGATGTGGAGGATAATGAATGCGGAGGAGCATCTTAGAAAGTAAAGTCAGGGGCCATGGAGGTCGATGGACAAAGGGCTCTTCCCTTGGAGAAACATCAAGGTCTAGTCAGGGAAATTCCTTCAGGACAGGGGCAGGGGCCCTTGTGCAGGCCAACTGAGCAGGATTCCATCATTGCCAGAGACTCGGGACTGCCATATTCTGCCAATTCTCCTCGCCCCTCACAGAAGTCACTATACTGCTTGCCTTGTCCTGCTCATCTCTGTACACTGCGAGTGTGTGTAAAAGTGGGGAGAAGAGGTGACTTGTTATCAGCCCCAACATAATCATATGCAGACATGTCTCAAGGACTGTCCATCACCCAAAGGTGCTGGCCTTGGGTCTAGATTCAGTAACTAGAGGGGACTTTGGGTTATCTCTCCAGGAGAAACAGAGGGGCTTATATGCAGGACAAGGAATGCTGGAGGATAATCGGTGGCCACAGGAGCAGGCAGATACCCCAGACTGGCCTTCCCTGGCTAATACATGGTCACTCTACTTTGAAACTACATGCATTTGCAAATCTTCCTGGGCAAAGATATAAAACTCCCCATGTGGTCTGACCAGAGTCCTGAAGTAGAAATTTCCACTATTATGGGAGCTCAGTGAAACTGAAGGTACTCACAAGCTTCCCTTCTTCTAGTTAGAGGTGACTTCTTCCAGTCATGGAAATGACAAAACTACTCCCCAAATTACTTCCAAGTCCCACCCTAAGTACCTGGGACACAGACGTGTCCAGATCAGAAACCTCCTGGATCCCTGAGCCTGCATGGTCCCTCCCTCCTTCCCCAGAACTTACTGTTGGGGCCACTCTTTTAGTACCTGTTATATGCTTTGCCTCACATTCTGGTTTTTATTTCTTAATAATAAAATTTGTGAGTAAATTCCATGAACAAGAACAGTTTCTTACATGTATCCTCCACTGAACTGCTCAATCATAAATAATCAAGAAATGTCTGTTTATTAATTGGATGGCCAATTTACATAGTAAGTAGATACTAATTCCTTTTATTTCATAAACATTTCTTGAATATTTGTGATGCGCCAGGCACTGGGATAAGATCCCTCTTTGCCACCAAGCCACTCATGCTCTCATGAGGAAAATAGACACATAAAGAAGCACTAAGTCAAAGACAAGTTGAGATAGAGACAAGCATGGGACACTGTGGTGTCATGGGGAGGGGCACCCGGCCTGGGCCTGGGGGCATTGGAATTGAAAGCTTCTTGGAGGCAGGAGGACAACAATGATTAGAACCCAAGCCCCCTTTTGTATCCAATTGTCTTTTCAATGGGAACTCAAATTCTAAAAGAGATAATCCTTGATCCCTGCCTAATTTATTTTTTTAAAGTGGAGATGTATAACCTGGGTTGTAGGTTGGCTACAACCTACAGTTGCAGGGCAGGCTGGGTCCCTAGCAATTGGCATGGGCTTTATCAGAGTGGCACTACAGTTTGGGGGTGTTGTCTCACCATTCTGACAGCTGATTCCATTTCTGTTGCAACTGGCCCACGTGTCTCACGGCTGGCTGGGGAAGTGTCTGAGTGTTTATCACAGGGACTGTGGTTGGCAAAAGCCTTCAGAGTAACACAGTGACTAAGAACACACCCTTCAATGTTGGACTCTATAAAACTTACTGCCTATGTGACTTAAACTTAACTGCTCTATGCTCAGTTTCCTCACCTTTAAAATAAGGATGACAACAGTGAGGGAAAAGATCAAATGAGATAATTTGAAGTTTTCTGTGTCTGGCTTCTTTCACTCGGCAAATACTTTTGAGACATATCCATGTTGTTGCATGTATAAGTCATTCATTCCTTTTTATTGCTGAGTAGTACTCCAGTGTATGACTATATCAAAAATTATTTATTTTCTCACCTGTTGATGGACATTTGGGTTATTTTGTGTTTGAAGCTATTATCAATAAAGCTACTATAGACACATACAGGCATTTGTGTGGACATGCTTTTTAAATTTTCCTTTTCTGTCATATGGTAAGTGTATACTTAACTAAATAAGAAACTGTCAAAGCGTTTTCCAAAGAGCCTGGTGCATTCTGCTTTCCAATCAGTAATGTATGAGTGATTTGGTAGCTGCACATCCTCATCAATACTTGGTATAAAAGTGATTTTAATTTAACCATTCTAGTGTGTTTGTAGTGGACCTCATTATGGTTTTAATTTGCATTTCTTTTTTTTTTCTTTTCTTTTTTTTTTTTTTTTTTTTAACAGAGTCTCGATCTGCTGCCCAGGCTGGAGTGCAGTGGCACAATCTTGACTCACCACAACCTCCACCTCCCAGGTTCAAGCAATTCTCCTGCCTCAGCCTCCCGAGTAGCTGGGACTACAGGCACGTGCCACCATGCCTGACTAATTTTTATATTTTTTAGTAGAGACAGGGTTTCACTATGTTGGCCAGGCTGGTCGCCAACTCCTGACCTCATGACCCACCTGCCTCAGCCTCCCAAAGTGCTGGGATTACAGGCATGAGCCACTGCGCCCACACTTCTAAGCAAATTTTGACTCTTTTAGAAAAATTACATCCACCTTAAACGTTAAAAAAAATATGAAGGTATCTGAGGACTTATGCCACGATTGTGATGGAAATTGCCAAAGAAGACTCTAGTTATGCTCAGCAAAGTTCACATAGTAAAAACCCACAGACAGCCTTCCAACAAGCTACTTTGAAGGACTTTGTTGTCTTTCCTGGAGAGACAACATTCATTTGAGCATGGTGTTTTGAAGTGATTGTTTTTAAAACTCAATCCTGTTACCTCATAGAGGACTCTTTGGCAATAGAAAATGGTAATTAATAGAGTCTGGGGTCAGTTTGCCTGGGCTCATAGCACTTACTAATTTTTTGACCTCAGTTTCCTTGTCTATACGATTAAATGAGTTACTATACATGAAAGGACTCAGAAAATACCTGGCACATACTAAGTACTCAATGCAAGTTTTCATCATATTTCTTCAGTAACTCTTTTGCTGTTTGTCATTAACATTTTTTGTCCCATTATACTCTTAACAATTCTGAACTCCTCAGATTATCCTAGTTCTAGAGCTTAATGAAATTTGAGCAAGAATCCTGTTGCTATTCAATCCGCTGGATTAGGTACTCCAAGCTTACAGTATGAAGGAATGTGTAAACCTTTCACTGCATAGATAGGCTATTAAATACATTTGGAAAGAGAGGAGGGACTATTGCTTACTGTTCCCAAGGACTTGAAAACCAAAAAAGGGATTAACATTAATTACATGGAGTATTTTCAATGTGTGTTATTTATCTTCCAATCAGTACACTTTTGGGGTTGGAAGATATAAACCAAGACTGTCCCAGATAAACCAGAATGCATAGTCTCCCTAAAAATGTTTCAGGCACTGTGCTTGTGCCATGGCTTAGATGTTTGTCCCCTCCAAACCTCTTGTTGAAATTTGATCCCAATGTTAGAGGTGGGACCTAATGGGAAGTGTTTGGGTCATGGGGGGCAGATCCCTCATGAATAGGTTAACACCCTACCTGAGGGTAAGTGAATTCTTACTCTATTAGTTCCCACAAGAGCTGGTTGTGAAAAAGATCTGGCACTTCCCCTGTCTTACTTCTTCTCTCACTATGTGATCTCTGCATTTGCCATCTCCATGAGTAGAAGGTAAAGGGGAGATGACATGTGCACTCATGATGGAAGGCAAAGGGGAGATGCAGGTGCACTCATGGTGGAAGGTGAAGGGGAGATGCAGCTGCACTCATGGTGGAGGGTGAAGGGGAGATGGCAGGTGCACTCATGGTGGAAGGTGAAGGGAAGGTGGCAGGTGCACTCAGGGTGGAAGGTGAAGGGGAGATGCAGGTGCACTCATGGTGGGAGGTGAAGGGGAGATGCAGGTGCACTCAGGGTGGAAGGTGAAGGGGAGATGCAGGTGCACTCATGGTGGAAGGTGAAGAGGAGACACAGGTGCACTCATGGTGGGAGGTGAAGGGAAGGTGCAGGTGCATTCATGGTGGAAGGTGAAGGGGAGATGATATGTGCACTCATGGTGGAGGGTGAAGGGGAGATGCCACATGCACTCATGGTGGAAGGAGAAGGGGAGACGGCAGGTACACTCATGGTGGAAGGTGAAGGGGAGATGCAGGTGCTCTTACGGTGGAGGGTGAAGGGGAGATGCAGGTACACTCATGGTGGAAGGTGAAGGGGAGATGGCAGGTGCACTCATGGTGGAAGGTGAAGGGGAGATGGCAGGTGCACTCATGGTGGAAGGTGAAGGGGAGATGCCACATGCACTCATGGTGGAAGGTGAAGGGGAGATGGCAGGTACACTCATGGTGGAAGGAGAAGGGGAGATGCAGGTGCACTCATGGTGGGAGGTGAAGGGGAGATGCAGGCGCACTCATGGTGGGAGGTGAAGGGGAGATGCAGGTGCACTCATGGTGGGAGGTGAAGGGGAGATGCAGGTGCACTCATGGTGGGAGGTGAAGGGGAGATGCAGGTGCACTCATGGTGGGAGGTGAAGGGGAGATGCAGGTGCACTCATGGTGGGAGGTGAAGGGGAGATGGCAGGTGCACTCATGGTGGGAGGCGAAGGGGTGATGGCAGGTGCACTCATGGTGGGAGGCGAAGGGGAGATGCAGGTGCATTCATGGTGGGAGGTGAAGGGGAGATGCAGGTGCACTCATGGTGGGAGGTGAAGGGGTGATGCAGCTGCACTCATGGTGGGAGGTGAAGGGGAGATGCAGGTGCACTCATGGTGGGAGGTGAAGGGGAGATGCAGGTGCACTCATGGTGGGAGGCGAAGGGGAGATGCAGGTGCATTCATGGTGGGAGGTGAAGGGGAGATGCAGGTGCACTCATGGTGGGAGGCGAAGGGGAGATGCAGGTGCATTCATGGTGGGAGGTGAAGGGGAGATGCCACGTGCACTCATGGTGGAGGGTGAAGGGGAGATATAGGTGCACTCACGGTGGAAGGCAAACGGGAGATGGCCTGTACAGCCTGAGGCCTTCATCAGACACAGATGCCCAATCTTGAACTTTCCAGCCATCAGAATCATAAGCCAATTTTTTTTCTTTTTAAATACTCAGTCTTGGGTATTCCTTTATAGCAACACAAACAGACTAAGGTAGCTAAGCACTTAAAATATTTTATTTAACTACTGAACTGACCATGTTCATGTAATAGTAAATATCATTATTCTTATTTTGCACCTGGGAAAATCAGGTTCACAAGAGGTTAATTAACTTGCCCCTCAAACCACACCACAGTGGGTGAGCAGGAGAGCTGGGATTCAGACGCAGGTCTCTGATTCGGAGACTGCTGCCTTCACCACTGACCTTTCTACCATCAAACCCTCAAGGCTTCTCCCATGCAAATCTCCTTTGTTTCTCTGCTTCCCATTACTTTGAAGACAGTATTAATGAAAATTTTCAGATGGTATGCTTATACAAAAAAACTGTAGAGACCATGAAGGCCCATATACCACCACCCAACTTGACAAATTTATCCACAGTCCCCTGTGAATCATTTCTCAATGCCATTTGCCTCCCACCTCCAGAGAGGTAGGAACTACCTACTACCTGAACTAGGTTTTGTAATTTTTGTGTAACTCTTTATACAACTAAGGTAATAGATGTACCCACAAAGGGCACACAGTCAGGTTTAGCAGGCTTTTAAACTTGTATAAATGATGTTACGTTGTGTACAATCTTCTGCAACTCCCCACACTCAGCCAGAGAAGCCCTGGTTCATTCATGTTTAGTGCTATGTAGTATTGCACTGTGTGAACACACAGCAGTTAATTGATCCATCCCCCCCACCAATGAATAATAAGAATATTTCCAATTGCTCACAAACAGTGAGCAATTACAAACAACAGTGCTCTTGTGAACCTTCTTATGTAGAGCACAGACTCAGGAGTGGGGTTGCTGGGTAGAAGTGTTTGCATATCTTCAACTTTGCCAGATATTGCCACTGTTCTCCAGAATGGTTTTAGCAATTTACTTTCTCACCAGCACAGAATGTGAGTTAGGTTTGCTTCATATCCTCACCAACAATTGGTGTGTTCAGATTTATTTCTTTCTCTAATAGTACCTTGAATAAATTTTAAAACAGTATCATATGTATTTTATTTCTCTGTATTTCCTTGATTACTCTGATTACTAGAGAGACTGACCTTCTTTTCATAAGTTGATTGACTGCTTGAGTTCTCTCCTCTAGATAGTAACAGCTCTCCCTTTTCATCTCATGAATCCTCTATCCCTCTGGGCTCATCTTCTCTTAAGAAGGCTGCCTTGCAAGAGAGACTTATTATTCTTTCTTACTACCCTTTTGCAAGTGCCAAGTCCCTTGTGACTTAAGGGTTATACTGCCAATTCCACTAGAGAAAGTGGCAAGAGATTATAAACAAAGAGAAGAATGTTATGAGTGTCCCACAATCTTACAAAATTTTAAAACCTACACTTCTGGAGATGGTTTCCCTTACTGGGATCTTTGGACTAGAACCATTGTTATGTTCTTACAGGGTTCTAAAGTTCTCTAGGGGAAAAATTAAATTTGTGTTTTCATTTTGCTCATAATCTTAAACATTTTCTGGACCATCCTGGGTTTTAGTACTACTATGTTATTAGATTGCCTATATTTCTAATCTTGGTACCAGGTGAGACCACTGAACAGAGATGGACCTAATGGGTTCATCAGTTAAGATGTTAAGTCTCTAATAACAGAATACCCATCTAACAGTGACTTTTAAAAAAGACACTTACTACCTTATATCAACAATCCTGGAAGTAGATGGTTCCAGAGCTGGTTCAGAGATTCAATGATATCATCAAGGACCCAGGTTCTTTCTGTCCTTCTGTTCTGCCATCTGATGCATGCTGGCTTTGCAAACTCAGCTGTGTTTCCTCATAGTTCCAAAAGAACTGTGCATGTCCAAGGCATGAGATACTCATATAAGAAAGTTAATGGACAAGAAGCCAGGGCAGGACTGCTAGAAAGCTCGTCAGAAAGAAAAAAGGAAATCTCTGCCCAGAGGTTTCCCAGTCAGACTTTTCTTTATACTCAAATGGGTCACAAGGCCACTCCCAGCTGCAAAGGAAGCTGGGAAAGCCAATGTCTGGCATCCTTTGCCTCTAAGATAGAAGGTGAAGTCTGCCCGCTTGAAAGAAGGAGAGATGGATGACTTCTGGGTAAGTAAATGATGTGTTTGTGCCAAGTTAAAGCTATGTGTTGTCAATATCTACTGAAAAAAAGTGACAATTTTGCAGTAGAATAAGTAGAGAAAACGGTGAAAGAAATTCAATCATTCAAGACATGTTGCTATAGGCAAACCTAACTCAAAACACTATACATAGGTTCAGTAAAGCAGCATCTCCTCTACTTTACCCCTGCCCCCAAACCCACAGACCCACCCTTTGATGCCATGTAAGACCGTGGCATGCTTAGGCAGTTCAAGTCTATGACTCAATTCTTTAAAGAAACAAATTGTGGCTGCCTTCTTGCTCCTGCCTTTCCTGAGTTCCTCAGCTCAACTCCCTGGCCTCTTTAACCCCAGGTTTATGCACATATACATGAACTTCCTTCTAGCAAACCTGGATCCCATCTGGCTTTAAATTGCTGTTAAGGAATTTCTTCCTTAGGACTTCATCTATGACCCCTCCCAGAGACTGCATTTCATAGAAAGAATAGGACTGCCCAGGAGAAAGGGCATAACTTTGGAGTCAGACCGGATTAAAATCTTGGCTCCAATACTACAGACGTCAATTGAATAATAAGAGAATATTACAAGAAATTTTACACCAATAAATTCAACAACTTAGTTGAAATGTACAAATTGTCTAAAAGACACAAATTAAAAACCTGGCTGAACAAAAGGGAGAAAAATCTAAAGAGTCCTATATCTGTTAAAGAAATGTAACTAGTAATAAACAAACAAAACTTTCCCACAAAGAAAATACCAGAAAAAATAATACCAGTCCCTCATAAACTCCTTCAGAAAATAAAGAGGAAGTAATGCTTCTCAAACCATTTTATGAGGGCACATTACCCCTTGTATACCCCTTGTACCAAACCAAAGACATAAGAAAAGAAAACTGCAGTCTATCTCTTATGAATACAGTCACAAAAATCCTTAACAAATAATTAGTAAATTGCATACAACAACATATAAAAAGGCTAATATACCATGGCCAAGTGGGGTTTATATCAGAAATATAACGTTGGCTTAATATTCAAAAATCAGGCTGGGCATGGTGGCTCATGTCTGTAATCCCAGCAATTTGGAAGGCCAATGTGGGCAGATCACCTCAGGTCAGGAGTTCAAGACTAATCTGGCCAATATGATGAAACCCCATCTCTACTAAAAATACAAAAATTTGCCGCGTGTAGTGGCAGGTGCCTGTAATTCCAGCTACTTGGGAGGCTGAGGCAGGGAGAATTGCTTGAACTCAGGAGGCAGAGGCTGCAGTGAGCCAAGAACGCATCTCTGCACTCCAGCCTGGGTAGCAGAGCGAGACTCCGTCTCAAAAAAAAAAAAAAAAAAAAAGAGTCACTATCATTTATCATATTAGCAGAATAAAGAATACCATATGTTTATCTAAACAGATCCAGAAAATGCATTTGATAAAATTCAATACCTATTCATGATTTTTTAAGAAAATTCCTTAGCAAACTAGAAATAAAAGGGAAATTCCTTAACCTCATAAACAGTATCTATGAAAAATTTAGAACTTACATCATACTTGATAGTAAAATATTGTATGTTTTTCCCCAAATATTGGAAACATTGCAAAGATATTCTTTCTTATCACCCCTATTTAACATTGTATTGGGGGTCATAGCTAGAGCAATAAGGCAAGAAAAAGAAATAAAAGTGTTACAAATAAGAAATGAATAAGCAAAAGTGCCTTTATATGCATAGAACATGACCATGGACTTAAAAAGTCCTAAGAAATCTATCCAAAAACTACATACATCCACACAAAAACTTGTATACAAATGTTTATGTAACTTTTTTCAAAATTGCCAAAAACCGAAAAAAATAAATGTCCATCAACAGGTAAAAAGATGAACAAAACAGTAAAAAGACACAAAAATTGATACATGCAAAAACATAGATAGAATTTTAAAAACTACATGCTGAGTGAAAAAAACTACAGACAAAAGAAAATATATTGTATGCTTTTCCTTTTATGAAATAGTAAGACAAATCTAATCAACAGTGAATAAAGCAGATCAGGGTTTGCTTGGGGATGCAGTGAAAATCAATTGGATAGAAACACCAGGAAACTTTTGGAGTCATGGGCAAATATCTTGATTATGGTGATAGTTACATGGATGTACATATTTTTCAAAACTAATCATACTGTACACCTAAAATGTGTGCATTTTACTGTTTACAAATTATATCACAGTGAAGTTGATTTTTAAAACTTCTGTCCTCTTTATTTGCAGAGAGGGCTACAGCAGCTGATTTATCCCTCAGAATCTCAATTTCATAAGATGACAATTTCATAAGTATTTACTTTGCAAATTTGCCATGATTATCTCTCTATGGTACTTACAACTGAGTAAGTAAGCAGTAACTGATTATTAATAAGTCTGAAAACTCAAATAGATGAATCTCTAATGGCAGGGCTTCAGATGTGATAAGAAGTTTGGAAAATACTTTGAGGCGGGAACTATTGACCAGTGCTCCTCAAAATGGTCATTTTCTCTAATGGAAGTTACAATTTTCCCTAATGGCCCAGTAAATTGAGCCATTAATATCCTTCCTCCAAGATAACCCTGGGTTTGGAGTTTAAATGATATATTCTCATATTTTAAAAGAACTTTATTTCATTTGACTCCCATAGCTATCTTTGGAAGTGGGTAGATCATGAACCATATGACTCTAGAGTACAGAAAGTTAAACAGACTTGCCTAAGCTCACACACCTCAACCAAGCCTAAAATCCAGTGACTGACAGTATTTAGTACTTTATCTAGAGAAGATAAGATGGGGTGGTGAGAGGGGGCAAATGTGGAGGGGAGTTCTATTTTTGCAGAACATCAGAACAATCACTCTGTGTGAAACGCTTTAGTAATGAGGGCCCATGTCCAAGGTCACAGAAAAAATTAGCGGCAGAATGGATATCTCCTGAGTTTTCTGGGGTGTTCTTCCTGTATCCCCTGCCTCCGTCTCTCTCTCAAAAATGGTGATGGACCTGGTATTTTCCCTTGACCTTCAATAGAGCTTAACAGCATAAGATGCTCGCCTCCCATGCATTTTTTTCCCTGCCTTTTCTGGGCAGTATGGTCCTCTGTCCCCACTGCATACTCTTGCCAGTGCAAGCAGCTAGGGTTGGTGAAGGTCAGTGGACAGTTGGCCCAGCTGTTCTGGCCAGGGAGGTTGCCCCACTCCTGGCTGCCCAAGGGGAGTAGGAGGGACAGAGTAATTAATTTCTATGCATATCATTGCCAGGATCACTTACTGATCCGAGGAGGGAGATTAGAGATGTCACCCTGTAAATTGAGACAGAGCCTTCACCTTGGTGCTTGGCTGGCAATTTTACACAGTGCCTGACACAGTAACAAACACAGGGTACAAAAAGGCAGCAGCTCCCCTGGGTGATGGACGGGGGGAATTGGCCCAATAAATTGTTCCCTGCAAAAAGCCATGTTTCCGTCATTAAAAGGCAGTGAATTCTCTATTGCTTTTCATTAGCTCCGGCCTTGCTAGACATGAGGTGTAATTGACAGTGTGGTTACAGGAGGTGGGCCCCTAGGTGAGGAAGACAAAGAAACTGAAAAGAGATTCTTATTTATTAAGGTAGAGGTGGCAGGGCTGCTTAACAAGATTTTGGCATCGGGGCCGGGAGTTGGGAGAATGGTCGGATCCTCTGAGGGTTAATCCAAGGGCATTCACTCTACCCAGGAGAATAAAGAGCTGGGCAGACTCAAGGGAGAAGCTGGGGCCACCCCACCAGGGCAGAGGCAAACCCTGGAGCTCTAGGCAGTGGAGGTCGCTTACAGCTATCACCCCCACCCAGCTTAAGGGCATTGTGAACACTGGACTGGGGTCAAAAGACCTGGGGTCTGGTCCTAGATTTGTCATTGACCAGACTACTAAGCAGTTCTAGAAAAGTCACGGTATCTTTCCAGGTTTCCGTATCTCCACCTGAAAAATGGGAAGAATGAGGTCAAGTGAGACTTGCTCTCTGAGAAGGCATTTGGCAGAAAAGTAAAATACTACAGACACACTTCTGATTTCTAGAATTGTTCTATTTTCTTAGTTTAAGCATAGAACCAAGAGTTTTTTCTACTGCATGGGTTATAAGTGATTCATCTTACTATGGTTTTGATGTTCATGTTGTCCCAGAGGTGGCCCCTGGGAACCTTCAGCTGGCCCCTGCATCTCTTCACAGGCCTCCTAGATTCTTGGAGCTCTACCTTACATCCCTGCACAACGAGATGTTCCAGGCTTATCCAATACATCAATTCCCTCCACACGCCAGCCCTAGCTCCTTTACTGGGTCAAAAGCAAAACAACTTGCATAGGAGCTGTCACTGCACATTTAGGAGTGAGATGTGGACTGCCTGTAGGACTCAGCCTCACAAGCCACAGGATGTAAAGGGGTTGAAGTTAAAGTGGCCAAGGATGTTTCTGGAGAGTGAGAGCTGTGGCTGTGTTGTGAGTCCTACAGCCACAGGCAGGTGGGAGGTGTGCTGCTCCCTTGCCAAGGAGGACACTGCTGTGTCCCCAGGAGTTAGGGGCACACAGGGTTCAAACAATCATAGACAAGAGGCCAGGGTAATGGGGAGGTGAGAAGGCTCTGGCCCAGAGTAATGGGGAGGTGACAAGATCACCTGTCTGCAGCTTTCTCCTGGGCCAGATGTGGGTCCTGCAGGAAAGAGAAACACTGAGGTCTTTTCTATTCATGCCCCAGAGGACTGCACAGAGGGATAAGACAGCCCAGTAGGGAGCAGGGGCTGTGGAGACCCTTCCACTAACACAATGGGGAAGATTTACAAGGCCCACTTGGTCACCTGATCAAATGTATCACCCTTCACAGGAAGTGCAGTCAAGAGTTCCCTTTGGGACCTTCATGAACATGTCCCTGAGAGGAATAAAGTTCAGAACATTGGCCAAGTCAGAGACAGTCCATATGAAACAGTTTCCCGACAACAAAACAACAAAATCAGGTTACCCTGGTTCCAGATGGGCAAGACCTCCCCTCCCCTCTTCAGCCTTCTAGGGATCAGGAAGTGCCTCTAGGACCAGGTAGGGGGCAGGAAAGAACAGCTGACCACAAACCCCCAACATGTACCAGCCAGTCCAGGCTGCCAAAGCCACCTGGGCTATGGGAGGGGAAGCAGGATCGAGTATTTAAACAGTAGTTTCCTGGACATTTTAATTACCCTATGAGATTACTCTTCTGATAGGTTGGGTTGGAGAATATAGCTATTTCCTAGCTGAAGCCTAGTGAATTTTTCCTGGGGCTACTGTAACAAAGTCCTAAGACTGGGGGGCTTAAGCAACATACATTACTGTCTCACAGTTCTGGAGGCCAGAAGTCCAAAAGTAAGGTGAGAACAGGGCCATAGCCCTCTGAAGGCACTAGCGAGGGATCTGACCCAGACCTCTCTCTTCACTCCTGGAGTCCTCAGGAGTTCCCTGGCTTGTGATTGGATGTCTTCTCTCTGTGTCTCTTCACAGTATCTTCCCCTGTATGTGTCTCTCTGTGTCCAAATTTGCCCTTTTCACAAAGAAACCAGTCAGATTATAGTAGGGGTCACCCAAATGACCTCATTTTAATTTGATTACATCTGCAAAGGCTTCATTTCCAAATAAGATTACATTCATAGGTATTGGGGTTAAGACTTCAACATCTTTTGGGGGACATTATTCAAGCCAGAACACTTTGTATTACTGTTCATTTGATAAACCCTTCCTTCTTGAGGGCCTGCTGTGTCCAATGCTATGCTGGGCACTGGGATGATGAACACATGACCCAGGGAGACCCACAGTTGTGGAAAAACACAGCAGGACAGTGATTGCTTTGGCGGAGTGGACCTGTGCTGCACCCAGTCGGGAACATCGCTGTGGAGAAAGTCATTCTTGATTTGAGTCTTTTCAAGTTGACTTTCAAGTTGATAGTAGCTTTGAGTAGTCAGGCTAGGCTGGAGGAAGGGTTAGGGTGACCAGCTGTCCTGGTTTGCCCAGGGCTAAGAGAGTTCTTAGGATGTGAGATTTCCAATGCTCATGTTGGGAAAGTCCCAGGGAAACTAGGAAGAGTTGGTCACTCCAGACAGGGAAGACACCTGACTTCAGGAAACAGAGATGGGCATCTGGCCTAAAATCAAAGGTGAGAGGAAGTAAAAAGCTCTTGTTGAAGCTCTCTGTGCAGTTATTTAAAAAAAAAAAAAAAAAAAAAGGAGCAGTGTTGGCTGGAGTGTCTTGGGAAAACTTCAAGGAGGAGATGGAGCTTAAGCCAGGCCTTTGAGGATGGGAGGATTTGGATGGGGGAGAGAGCGGGCTCTCCAAGTGGAAGAACAGAAGGAGCAATATACACAAGAGAGATTCGCACCTGTGGGAGTTTCAAATGTAAGAGGAGGAACAATGCCTGTCCCTGGAGCTTAGAACCTTGTGGAATAAAGACGGAGCAGGGAGTGAGTCAGATCAGGGTCCACAGGAAAGCAGGCATATACAGGCAAATGCTGGAAATGGTGGGCCATGGGGAGAGGGGCCCAAGCGCTCTCCAGACTCCTCCTAGGGAAAGCTTTGCTATGCTCCTATAGAATACCAGAGGCCAAGTTCGGGATTCTAATGAGGCTGAGGCCCCCCAGGGGTACAACCCACTGGGCAACTGAGGAACACCCTTTTCTTCCCTTCTTCCCTACTGACTTCATTCAACCTTCCTTCTACCCATCCAATAATTACTATGTGTCCATTACATTCCAGGCCACATACTAGGGTCCAGGAGCACAACAGTGAGTAAAAGGAGAAATGGCCTCTACTCTCATAAAGCTGCAGCTCTGTGGGCGGAGGCAGACATTAATTAAATTCTCAGATAAATAAACATGAAATCACAAATAGGATCAGTGCTATGAAGATGAGGGCCAGGGCTCTGACTAGCGTATCCAACTTGGTCTGGAAAGCCAGAAAGCAGGGATTGCGTCTGTCTGTCCAGGGGGCATGCCCAGCATAGCACAGAGAGGCACTCAAGGCACTCAATCAATGAAAAAAACAAAGAATAAACCTGAGAACTGGGGAAGTTAGGACAGGGTGCAAATGGTAAGAGCCCAGATCTTGCCTGTTTAGGAAAGAAATTTTAGCACATACAACCCAAAGATTCTTAAGAGGGAATGCCTGACAATTCATCGGATTTTTTTTTCCTGAACAATTTGTCCTCTTCCCGCTTGGCTGTCCAGATAATTGGGGGAACCCAAGAAATTGGATCAAAAGTCATTTCTCCATAGTAAAGAGCATGATTCTCTCTACCAACATTTCTCTTTGGGTTTCTTAATTCTCTTCCTTTTCCTCTTCATTCTCCTACACAGGAATGCCCAAGAAGGGCCAGTCCAGATGCCTGGCATTCCATGCCTTGTTGTCCTCAGAAGAAATACTGGCAAAATGGGAGCCTTAAAATTAAATAGCAGGCAGTGTCCAATAATTAATTTTGTTTTATTCCCATTGTTTATTTAATACAACTTTAAAACTACATTAAGAAGGCAGAACTGCGCAGTGTAGCATGAAAATGAGCTGGAAGCTTTCCAAGTGGAGGCCAGGAATTAGCAAATTGGTCAGATGTGCAGGATGACTTCAACTAAGATGTAATCAAGAAGCCACACTTCTAATGGTTCATCAGCAAGAGATACTACTGCCAAAGCACTAGATTTCCTAATCCCTGGGCTGCAGGATGGCCTGGGTCCCCCAGCCAGCCAGAGTGAAGACTATAGACTTCAACACCAGCAATAGACTTCCAAGGAGACTGAGCTGGGGTATCCCTGAGCCACAGGCAGGGACCAGAGATCTGTCCTGCTTCCCCTCATCCAGATGCCATTTGCTTCAGATTGCTTGCTGCCATCTGGAAGGAGGACCTTGAAAAGCCACCCTGGACCTGGTCTCTGCACCTCCAGAGGTAATTGGGGAGCTCTGGGCATGAGGCAGAGCTGTCTTTGTTAATAAGGGCTAGGTGCCTCTACCAGGCCCATTTGTCTATCTTGCCTGTTTGATTTCTGTGGCTTCCCTGGATCTAACCATCTTATGAGCTTCCTGACCCCCCATTTTACCTGAACCCTAAATACAACATTCACCTGCCTCTCCCTTGCTCCCTAGGAATTCCTGGGAGTCTGACCACAGCCTGAGTGTTAATCCCACCCCCACTCAGTCCCCTTCTGATTTCCATTCACGACATACGACTCTCTGAGCCTTTATGCCCACTCTACCTACTGGCACCTTGGTCTTATGGTCTACAATGGGCATCAGTGCCTGGCTTGACTGCCTAGTCACTGCCTAGTCCCCTGGTTCAAAGCCATCAGCACCGCCTCAGCTACCAGCCTCCCAACCCCATCTGACTTTCATCTTGACCTCCTACTCTGGGATTTCAGCCTTCTTCCATCTCTTTCTTTCCTGCCTTCTCACCTGCTTTCACAACCTGCTGCCCCTTGGATTTGCTGTGGTGTCTGTCCAGAGCAGTCACATCCTGCCTGGATCCTCTAGCTCAGCCACTTGACAGCACCCTTCCCTTTCCTGCCACACATGCTCAACCTCAAGCCAGGCTGTCCTCTCAGTAATGCATTCACTAAGAAGTCCAGATGCCCCTAGGACAGCTCCACTGTGGGGCCTGGACCCCAGCTAGCATTCAGGGCCATACTATTTACAAGGAGGGATTCCTGTCAATGCCTCCTCCTGCAACTCCTATTGCTCATTTGCTATGTAACCCAGCTCCAGCATCCCCTCCCCTCATCCCATGGCTGTCCTGGTGCAGGCTGGCCTATTGCTCTTCCGCATGTGCTCTTGACACTGCCTTCTTCTCATTGGCTGCAACTAGTGTCCAATCCCCACCCACAGAACCTCTCCCCAGGGAGATGTATGTTTCAACCTCCCTGGCTCCACCCAGTCCCAATGACCAACTGGGCAATAATATTTAGTCAAAACAGTGTTTTCTAATGACCAATTTCTATGCCACCGATCAATAAGGCTATAGTATTGAACTAAACTAATGAAAAATGTCATAGAAAACACTTTGCCCATTGATTTTTTCCACCTCTGTTACAATTAGAGAACAACAGAAGGTCACATATGATCAAAGGCTAGATCATGTGTAAAGGACTCTGATAGGCAGAGAGTTAAGAGAAGGAAGAGGAAAGTCAGCATGGGCTTCATCAGACAGACACAGTTTAAGAGATCTTTGGGGCTCTGCCTTTTACTATCTGTGCAATTAGAGACAGGGTATTTAGTCTATTTCTTCTTCATACCTAAAATAGGATTGACATGATTGACTCATATGAGGATATGAAACTAAAGAAATTTTTGTCTGGGTGCAGTAATCCTAGCACTTTGGGAGGCTAAGGCAGGTGGATCACCTAAGGTCAGGGGGTTGAGACCAGCCTGGCCAACATGACAAAACTCTGTCTCTAGCTAAAAATATAAAAACGAGCAGGATGTGATGGTGCATACCTGCATCTCAGCTATTCAGGAGTCTGAGACAGGAGAATCACTTGAACCCAGGAGGCAGAGGTTGCAGAGAGCCAAGATCACGCCACTGCATTCCAGCCTGGGTGACAGTGCAAGACTCCACCTCAAAAAAAATTATACAGATTTACTTATTCATTTTCAATCATTTAAACATTTATTGAGTATCTTCTATGTCCCGGACAAAGTATTGAACCCTGGGTGTATAAAGATAAATAAGACACAGTTGCTCAAAGAACTTGCAATCTTAAAAGGGAGACTGTAGACACTTAAACAGAGTCTGTGTGATGACAGACATATGCAGAAGTCATTATGGGAGCACACAGGAGGGAGGTGGGGAGCAGAGACAAGATGGGGAGTCTTCCTGGAGGTGAAGATGACAGAGGTGGTGGAAATAAATGTGGCTTAGTCAGACAAAAGGGGATAGAAGAACTCCCCAGACAGAAGCAGCAGCATGAACAGAGGCTTCTGGGAGGGGAACAACTTGGGGGAGTGCATGTTTGTGTGTGAGTGGACATGAGAGAATTATAATCCCATCAAGAGTTTTTAGAGCCTAAGGTTAAAGGCAGAAAATAATGACAGATCAGTCCAAAGCTAAGTAGTGTCCTAAGTCACATATTAAGAAGCTGGGAATTTACTTACTCCATGGGAAATAGGAAATTGCTCCATACTTTAAGGAGAGGAATGGCATGGTCAGATTTGGTGTTAGAAAGCTCATTAGGCCTAGAGGATGGGGGAAAGGATTAGAGGGAAGCAGGCTTTGAAGCAGGGAGACAGGAGGAAGGGCTGAGCAGTGATCCAACTGAGGGTCATGAGGACCTGAGCAGGTGAGGGCCCAAGAGCCTGGTTATAGGTCAGAAGATAGCATGGAAAGACAAAAGGATGGAAAATACAGAGAAGCATGCAGGAGCCCCTTGGGACATGGTGACAAAATTAACTTTACTGTAACTGGAGTACCAGAGCACAGAAAATCTTTAAAGCAGCAAGAGAAAAAAAGAAATATTACCTTCAAAGAGCAGCAGTAAGACTTATAGCCAACTTCTCAACAGAAATAATGGAAGCCAGAAGATAGAGAATGATAGATTCAAAGTCCTCAAAGAAAACAACTGCCAACATAAAATTCCTACAATGACTATATCTTTCAAAGGCAAAGATGGAAAAGGGTTTTCTGCTTCCTGGTGGGATACAGTAGCTTGAGGCAGACCACTCTTCCTGCCAAGAAACACTAGCAGGGCCAGATGAAATAGAGAAATCATTCATTTGAAGTCATCGAAGATCTGCTGAGGCAGTGGGAACTGGAGCGGCTCAGATTCTGGAGAGAGAGGGAATTTGGAGAGGTCAGCTGACTTCCCAGCCTGCAGGAGTCTGAGAATGGGGCTTCACACCAATGGCTGCTGCTTGGGACCAGAGAATACAGCAGGACTCCTGATGGAAATTTGGGTGGGGAGGGGAGGTCTCGATCTCATGGCCTCTTTTCCTCTCAAGTAAATCCCCTCACCATAGCTCCCTGCTGCACTTCCTCTGCAGAACAGATGCTTGAGATAATGCTGGATGCTGCCGCCTGGGTCAGAGTGGGGCTGGATCCCTGCCCTCTGTCCTGCCCAGCTTTACATGGAGCTCAGGTGGATGACCTTGGTTCTGGATGGCCTCAGAAGTTATGTAGCTGTACTGGCTTAAAGAGACAGTGAAGGTCAGGGTCAGGGTCAGGGCTGGGAACACAGAAGAAGGGTTGAGGGCAGAGATGGGTCATACCGAAGCCAGGTTTGGGAGGCCACAATTAAGGAAAATCCAGAGACCTGAAACTCCACCTCTTACCTGAGACTGAACTCATGGCCTCTCTCATAAGCATGCTTCTTTGCTTATTATTCTTCTCTTCCTGCCTGGAATATCTTCTTAAACCACCTCTCCTCTCTCTAGCCATCCATTATTTATCCTACAAGCCCTATCCACTACTATGAAGGAACCTGCACAGAGCCCTCCCTCCTCGACACCCTCACCCACTTGCCATTATTCACAAACTCCCTTGTATGATTGGCACTCAATCCTATCATGAACAGTTCCCAATTACCTTACCATACTGTAAGCTCCTTGAGGGCAGAGGCCAGCCTCAGACCAAGGGTCTGCACCTAACACACATCTGAACATGATGCTTTGAGTAAGGAGAGAGATAATGACTGTGGCATTCTCAAGAGGCAAATATCTGAGCACTCAAGGTCAGGGCAAATGTAGATCCTCAGTTCTTGAAGGCAGAGGTCTTGTCTTCTCTTTCATCTCCCAACTTGCAGCCTCCTCACTCCCTAGAGCCTTGCTCATGGAAAGTACATGTTGAGACCAGGTGCAGTGGCTCACACCTGTAATCCGAGCACTTCGGGAGGCCAAAGCAGGTGGATCACTTGAGCATAGGAGTTTGAGAGCAGCCTAGGCAACATGGCGAAATCCTGTCTCCACCAAAAATACAAAAAGTTAGCTGGGCATGGTGGTGCACGCCTGCAGTCCCAGCTACTTGAGAAGCTGAGGTGGGAGGATCACTTGAGCCTGGGAGGTGGAGGCTGCAGTGAGCCTAGATGGCGCCACTGCACTCCAGCCTGGGGGACAGAGTGAGACTCTGTCTCAAAAACTAAAGTACATGTTGAATGAATGAATGAAGCAATTTTTCCAGTTATCTTTATAATGGACTGGTCAAGATTTCTCTTCCTCCTCCTTTTCCTCCTCCTCCTTTTGCACCTCTTCCTTTATCTTCACCAGCCTCAGAGAGGACCTGGACCTCACACTTGACTTTTGGGATATGGATTCCTTTAGGAATCTAAACCCTCTCTCTCTCTCTTTCAAAAAAAAAAAAAAAGGACTTCTCCCTGTACATTGCATGCAATGTTTGAAAGTTCATAGAGCATTCCCAACCCCAAGCTATGTCACCCATACAGTGGCTCTTTTAATACTCTATGTCTTATGAAATGGGATAGTGATTGTCACCAAGGATTGGCTTCTGTGAGGGAACCTGAGGCCACAAACACTCCTCTCCAAAGAGAATCAAAGTGATGTGATCATTTTTCCAGCCCATTCATGTGATTTCCAGCCACTTGTGATATATAAACTGGCCATATATAATCTTGGGCAAGTCACTGAACCTCAGTTATCTCACTACAAAAGAAAAAAAAAAATCTCATTATAAAGAGAAAAAAATAATTAGATGACCAAGGCAAAAAGAAGTTTCCACTTGATTCCATGGATGATCAATTCAAGATCAATAAGATCAATGCCATATTCTTTGCCCCCACAGAGAAATCCCAACATTGAATCCAACAATGATTTTGATGTCAGTTGACACCGGGCTCATTCCCTCTCAGCCTGAGGCCCTACCTTGCAGGGCCACCTCCTTCTTGTTACCAGGTATGCTGGACTGAATAATGGCCCCCAAAGATACCCAAGTACTAATTTCTGGAACCTGTGAATGTTACCTTATATGGCAAAAGGGACTTAACAGTTGTGATTAAGTGTGATTACCTTGAGGTTGATTACCACAAACTTAGTAGCTTCAAACAACACAGATACATTACCTTAAAGTTTTGTAGGTCAGATATCTAACGTAGGTCTCACCGGATAAGGTCAAGGTGCTGGCAGGGCTGCATTCCTTTGGGAGGCTCTAAGGGAGGGCCTGTTTCCTGCCTTTTTCAGCTTCCTTTTCAGCTTCTAATGGCCACCTGCCTTCCCTGGCTGTTGGCCCCATCCTTGGGCCAAGTCCTTCTCATGCTGCCATCTCTTGTATTCTCCCTTCCAATTCCCTTTTCCACTTTTAAGGACCCAGGTGATTACACTGGGCCCACAGGGACAATGCCTGAGAATCTCCCTATCTTAAGATCAGCTGACAAGCAATCTTAATTCTCCTCTGCTATATAGCCTAACATATTCACAGGTTCTGACAGTTAGAACATAGACATCTCTGTGTAGTGGGGGCAGGTGGATATTCTGCCTACCATAGAAAGAGACAGTAGGGAGAACCTTCCAGACAAGAAGGAGAAGTACAACAGAAGTATGAGCCAAAGTTCATAAGAAGAAACCAGAGTTTCAGAAGGAGAATTGTGAAAATAAGGCTAAAGACATAGTTTAGAGTCAGATGGTGGGCAAAGGGCTTTGGAGGCCAGGATGGTGTAGGGCTCTGTTGTATAAACAAGAGGGAGCAGGGTGTCCCTTGCTGGGACTGTGGTATAAAAGTTGCCTGGATGGGCCAGGTGCAGTGGCTCATGCCTGTAATCCTAGCACTTTGGGAGGCCGAGGTGGGAGGATCACGAGGTCAAGAGTTCGAGACCAGCCTGCCCAATATGGTGAAACCCCGTCTCTACTAAAAATACAAAAATTAGCCAGGCATGGTGGTGTGCACCTGTAGCCCCAGCTACTCAGGAGGCTGAGGCAGGAGAATTGCTTGAATACAGGAAGCAGAGGTTTCAGTGAGCCAAGGGACAGTGCAGTGCCTGGGCAACAGAGCAAGACTCCGTCAAAAAAAAAAAAAATCATGGATGTTGTCATTTATTTCTTTGACCTTCTCCCCATCATGGCATCGGGAAGTGAGGAGAGGAGTTCTCCTGGACATCTATGGGCAGCTGTGGACAGGTATAGAATTAATATGACCAAAACATCAGGACACTGAAGAGGGAAAGTGGGAAGAGAGGAGGAAAAGAGAGGGTGAACAGAACAGAGTTTAACCCCTTCATAGCCTGCTCACACCTTTTAATTCCCATTGAATAGGCCTGATTCCGTTTTGATAGAAAACATGCCCAGTGCATGGTTCAGAAGGCTATAGAATTGAGAGCTATTAAATACTAAAAAGACAAGGTGAGAAACAATTTGCAAAATCTCCTCTTTTTATAGACTGCAGCGATTGAGAAAAATTGAGTAAATTCCCCAGCTGCCTCAACTGCAGTCTGTTTCAAGATTCCATCAATTTTTTACGGTACAATCAATATTTATGAATCCCCAAAGAAACGTCGCAAAGAGAAACCCAGCGCAACATTTTCTCAGTGGTTTGCAGAGATGTAACAGGGGGACCTAAATAACTTTTAAAATAATCTCAATGACAATCAAAGACTCTTCCATAGCCAATGCGGTTTAATGTCGGGCTTTATATTAGCGCCGCTGTGCCGGGGGCGGGGGCGGGGAAGAGAAAACGTTGAGAGTTTAATCTGTCCAAAAGATGACACTTGGCTATAATAAGTACGCTGTAATATGGTACTTAAAAATTCAAAGGAAGTGCTATATTAATAAGTCCCTGGATTTTTTGTTTAATGCATTCAAATATCGGTTAAGCAATAGATTTTTTCAGTCAGCTGGAAATAAAAGAGATTTCTGGGGGAAAAAAAAACCAGACAAATCCACATTGCTTTAATGGCTACTTTAGGTTTAATATCTAAACTTATTTAAATAACTCTGCGCCCTCCTGCTGAGAAATATTGAAACTAATGGATTCCTTTGTGCGTAATCTCCATTTAAATGTGGAGTTTAATTTCCCTTTTGGCTAAACCTATGGGAAACTAGTCTTGAAATGTCCCTCTTAAAAAAGAGACGAAAACCCCATATAGAATATTTAGGGGGATTCCTTTATTTTATTTAAAATTGGTTTGGGGCATTAAAACTAAGTAGCCAACGAAAAGTGAGCCCGCAGACCGCCTAAGTTGATACCTGGAGCACGAAGTGGGCGCTGGGCGCCTGTGGTTTCCCAGGTGCGCAGACGCCCATGTGCGCAATCAGAGCGCCTAAGCCCCGCGCAGATCCGGCACCCCCCTTGGAGGGTGCCCCCATCAGGGCCTGGCTCTCTCCACCCCCAAACGCTGTCCCCATCCTTCTCACAAAGATAACACCGAAAATACCACCCCTGGAGCTTCCTCTCTGAGGCTTAAGGCTTTGACTTCTGTTCCATGCAAATCTCCTCAGGCAGAGTCGGACTTCCCGGTGGCTGAGGGCTATTTTGTGTGTATGAATATGCATAGAGACCTGTGATGTCAGAATGAGAACTAAGACCTAGAAAGTAATCCATGCTGCCCTTTCGCTGGCCCAGGAAGGGATTAATCACAGATCAGTGTTAGAGGTGCGATGAGAACCCAGGAGTTCTGATTCCTGGGTCACCATGCTCCCTTTGCCAAGGGTGGAGCCGACACCGACAGACTCTTAGCGCCTGTGCGGTGTGCATCCTGGCGTTAGTGCACGTGCTGCATGGGTGACTCTACCTGAAACTAAGCGTGTGGGTTAAGGTATGATATGCTTCTTATAATCACTCCAAACTGTACAGACATGAGAATACCAGGGTTGTCATTGTCATCAAAGGATTTTTTTAGATGTCTTCTCTCAGTTGTGTAGATAAAATGCAGGTTATAAAGATGCAGCTTGTATATAATTCTCATTACAACACCCTACTGCGTAAAACCATCCACTGGGTGTGCCTGCCTAGTGATAGGCTTCTACATGGCCACTATATTATAATTCATGGACAATGGTAACTACTAATAATTTAAAGTTAAGAGGGAAAAAGAATGAGTTGGACTTTCATACAATATATCTGTGATAGAGAAGAGCCCTGTGACAAAAGTTGGGAGTCCTGGGTTCTGGTCCCAGTTCTTTCTCTTACCAAGGGTGGGAGCTGAGCATCATTCATCTTTAAAATGGTGAGAGTGATAACAATAACTTGTAGACCAAAGGCAGGCCCCTGGAGCAAATGATGTAGGGAGATTTCTCAGGCTACACGACTTGATTATATTACATTATAACAAACATGACAGCAAGCTAAAGACATAAAATGTGATCCAGTTTTAGTATGTGTACACATGCACACGCACACGCACACACACACACCAGCTCTGAAGTCAAGATAGCTTTAACAGACTTGCTTATTATAGGTGACTTAGAAAATGTGAGGGCTAAACATGAACTATAGCCTGAGGTGGTCCTGCTAGAAAGCCATGTGCCTGTCCTGTCAACCTCTCCAAGACCACTTGTAGAACAGCCCAGAATGCCAGATGGCATGGGCAGTGTGATCTGAGGAGTGCCATGAACTACATGATCTAAAAATTTCATCCCCACCAGCCTGTATCGGAATCATGACGTAAAATTGCTCCTATGGATAAAAATGTTTAAAACAAATTGAGTTCAAACACAGAATTAATACCCGGGGAGACATTGCTGTTATTAGCCATTAACTCTTTAGCTAGAACTCGTTTCTAGCTAAATTTCACTTTTAGCTAGAATTCAGTTCGATTCATTTGTCATATAACAGTGTCTGGAAAGATACATAAATTTCCACTAGAAGAGGAGAAAGGCATAAGACAGACCTCAGCGGTCATCCAGGAAAGGAAAGGCCGCCAGTCTGGAGTGACAGCTAGGGTCAGTGGAAGTCTGGGCAGTGGAGAGGGGAATCCTGAAAATAAGTTGCTTACTTCACTCAGAGTGTTCCAAGGACTGGCCTTGGCACCAGCATTGTCCAGAGGCTATGGTCAGCTGATGTATTGTGCTCAGGGCTGTGAGGGCCTCTGAGAAGCAGAAGAAATGACTCCTGCTTTCCAGAGCTTATAATCCAGCTGAGGCTATGAGACATTACAACATTCAGTAGGAACTCAGAGCAGCATAGAGACTCAAAGAAGAAATCAGACTAACTGCACTGGTGGGAAAGGCTCTAGGGAGAAGAGGCCAACTGGAGAAAAGGCCATCCAGGACTGGTCCGACAGGGGTGGGCAGAGGGAACAGTGAGAACAACGGAGAGGACCCACAGCTCATCAGGGCGGCTCCAAAATATCCCACCAGTCACAGGGCCTCCTTCTGAGTTAAAGTGTTATGTGGGTCATAGTCCAAGACTCAGACTCTACCCACAGTGACCAGAGTCCAGACCACAGGCCAGTGGGTAGGAAGCATTCCCTGCCTACCTCCATTCACGGGGCAGCTCAGTCTTAACTCCTGTGCTGTTTAATCAACACAGAAGCCCAGCATGGACAGTCAGAGCCTGAGAGCCTTCAGAAAGCTTCTCCTCCAGGAATTCTTATTTTTGAGGTCATAGTTCCTTTAAGGATCGAGTGAAAAGTATGAACCAATGCTCTTCCATGAAAAACATGCATCTGTGAAATACACATACAATTTCACAGGCTTCAAAGATGCTCTCCTACTCCCTTCCACTGAGAATTAATCCTTGAACCCCAGTTAGTAAGAGCTAGCCCAATACTTTCATTCTGCAAAGAAGAGGATCTAAAGTAGAAGAGTAACATCCCAAGGTTATCAAGTTAGAGCTGGGCCAGAACCGGCTCCCTCTTTCTAGTAGTGCAGTGATCTTTGGAGCTTTTACAGACTCATGGGCATCCTTAGGTATCCTTTCATATTTGTATCGATTGCCACAAACATGCTGTGACAAACCATCTCAAAACAAGCATTCCTTTAGCTCTTGAGTCTGCAGGTCAAAGATTTTAGGCTGGACCTGGTTGAATGATTCACTGGGGTTGCTCCTCTGGAGGCCAGCTGACCTACAGCTTTAAAGTCTTAGAGCTTTATGCTTACCTTCTCCCCATCCCACCTACCAGACCATGCACACATACGTCCATACACACACACACGCACACACACTTCTTTTCCCCTGCTCCAGCCATATCTGACCCACTGTAGATAGACTTTCCTACTTCTGCTTAGCTGTTAAAAGAGGAATATCACTTCTTATCTTAACTTCCTAATGATCCTCCAGCTTTCCATAGAGAATGGGTCTGTAAATTGTACAGGATAATGGGGAGTTTAGCCCACTACATTCATGGTCATCTTCAAAAAAGGTGGCCCACCAGCCAGTTTCTTCCCACAAAACGAGGCATTAGATCTCCTACAGGGCACTTTGTTGGTTAAATCACCCATGCTACTCTAGCTGTAGCAAATCTAATCCAGGTCCAGTGCACAACCTGAAGCAACCACAAATGACCCAGACACCAGGGTGCCCCTAAGGTAACCTGGCTTATATTCTTCCATGCACAGGCACTTCATACTGAACGTTGCAAATTGGCCCACCCAAATCCTCTGTTTGGGAAGATTAAATGTTGGCCGAACAAAGAGAAGATGAGTCACAGGATTTGTGGTGGTTGTCCTTATCCTGAACCACTTTTTCATTTCCCTATAAAAAATGTTTCACATCTTTGTCTTAGAAGAGCTGCATCCTGGGAGAACTTTATGGCTGATGAGAACATATCTTGATCCACTCCACATTTCAGTGTAACCTTGTAATATACCTATAACACTGGAGGTACACATCTCTTCCCTAGCAGTCCTTAAGAACCTGAATGGTAGAGAGAGGGAGGATCACAAAAGTTTGCTTCCAGTTCTATACCCACCCACAGGTGATTCCATATTTGCTTGTTTTGACTGTGTCTTTTTAATTCTTTTTTTAAAACTAATTCATTGTACTGATGTCACTGACTAGCTTACCATGGTTCTTAATTACTTGCAGTCCAATAAGGGTATCATCAAGTTAACTTAGTTTCTGTTTTATGTAATTACAATACCAAACTCCTCTCTTTCATCGTCTGCCTTTCCAGTCTGTTGGCCACAGAGCATTGTCATCCTCCCCATAACCCACAACACACAGAGGGCACTCAGAGTGAGGATGGGTGACTCATTATCTTTGTTGATCTGCCCCAGAGTTAGAATCCCTGCTGGTAGTATTACTTTCCAATATATGGGGCCTGTGTTCACACTGTTGAAATGTTTCTTAATTAAGAATCTTTTTTTCTGTCTTATGCATAAATTAATCAAGGTAATTATTGTAGCATTATTATTATTACATTGTACTTATAGAGCACTTACCTCCAAGTTGCTGAAAGTAGCTTATAGATTTTTTTAATCTAATGAACTCTAGTAGCCTCTAGGCAAGATGGAGAGCAGAGCAGGGATTATTAGAGTCACATTATAGTTGAAGAAATGGGTCAGGCCAGAGGTAGGGGTGGCTGCGGGTTGCTGCAAAATAACTCATTCAGATCCATGTTCTCCCCGTCTGTGGAGGTATGAGAAGCGAGCAAAGGGCTACCTTTGAGGTAGGAAGAGCTCCTTCTCTACCTGCAGAAAGCATAGGCAGAAAGCAGCTTTTGAGCCCAGAGGGCCCCTCCAGCAGGGTTTGGATTTAGAAAACATACAGGAGATACTAGTTGTTTTCTCCCTTCCTCTCCTGATTTCCACCTGCTGTGAAGTCTGACCAGGTCCTCAGACTGCTACTTTGTGGTGCAGGAAGCAAAGGGTATAAGGAGAGAGGAGGAAAACTTAGCACTTGGCATCAGCACCAGTTTACTCTGACCCTGACTCACATCATTGTATTTTCATATGCCTCTTTCTGATGCTGTACATTTCTTGGAAGCAGCTGAGCAGGTTAGATTTAGCCACAGACAGGCACCATCATGGTCTGGTGGAAATTCCTTTGCCGATGGAGATGGGGAAGGGGGTTCCAGCTCACTTTAACTCGACTAGGGAGCAGCAGGAGGTAGCAGCATCATTTAAGAGCCTTGAGCTAAAACTTCCTGCATTAAGGACTGATGAATATAGAATGTGTGATGGGTGACTCAGAGAATGAGGATTGCAAGTACCACACAAAAATAATAATAACAACAATAATATGAAGGTACTGATCTTGCATGTCTATTTCTAGGTATGGATCATAGACTTTCTCCTCTCTCACAAGATTGCTAGGGTATGTATGGCTGTCAACATCCACATTGTTATAACTCAGCAGAATCTAGTGGACACTCATCAGCATACAAGCATATCTTATTGCTTGTAGGGGAGAAAAATGGTAACTGACAGTAAGCAAAGACAATCTCATGATAAATTTGGTAACTATGGGGTCTCTGCTTTCAGAAGACTCTCATCCATTTCATTAAGCAAATCCAATTCATGGTGATCCATGTGCTCCCTCAGCATAGAAAACCTCTTTCCTACCCTTGCATTGTCTGTCTGCCTTAGTCAGTACATCCATTAAGTCTCAACTCAGGCATCATTCTTTCACTTTATAATTATTTTTGACAATAGTGCCCATCCCTAAAAGACCAGGCACTATTCTGGGCACTGGGGTACAGAAGCGACAAAACAGATTGAAAAAAAAAAATCTTTGCCATCACAGAGTGGGGAAGGTGAAAGGACAGATAACAAAGAAATAGCAAGCTATCAAGTAAGTTAGAAAGCTGTCAGTGCTGTGGATAAACATTAATGAAGGGAAGAGGTACAGTTTTAATAGAGTGGTTAATGAAGGCCTTTGAGAAAGGACTTGGAGGGGATGGGAGAGTGAACCATGCAGATTTGTGACAGTATTCCAAGTAAAGGGAACAGGGAGTGCAGGGTACCAAGACCAGAGGATGGTTGACCCCTTCAAGGAAGAGCAAGAAGCAGAGCAGCTGTCAAAAACAGAAAATAACAAATGTTGGCAAAAATCTGGAGATCTGGAACCTTTGTGCACTGCTGGTGAAAACGTAAAATGGGAAGGTGTTGTGAAAAAAAGTTTGGTGACTCCTCAAAAAGTTAAACATAAAGTTACCAAATGACCCAGTAATTCCATTTCTAGGTATCTACCCAAAGGAACTTAAATCAGGGACTTAAACAGATACCTATATACCAATATAGATCACAGAGGGGCAAGGATAGAAGCAGAGACATCAATGGAGAAGAGGCTATTGTGACATTCTGAGCAAAAGATGACAATGGGTTGGTAATGGTAGTGCAGGTGATAAGAAGTCATGTTCTGGTAAAGATAAGTGTAAATACCAATGAATTGGATGTAAATTATGGAAGAATGAGAAGAATTAAGGGTAATTCAAAAGTTATTTGACCTAAGCACCAGAAAGGATAATGTTACCATTAATTAAATCAATAGTAAGATGGCAGGGAAAGCAGGTTTGAGGATAAGAAGATCAATGCCTCAGTATGGAACATGGATGTAAGTGCTTATTAAACATCCAAGTACAGATGTCTAGTAAGTAGTTGACTATATGAATCTTGAATTTGGGAGAGCAGTTCAGACTAGAGTTAAAGTTTTTAGAGTCATCAGCATGTAGTTGAGACTAGATGAGACCACCCAACAATAATAGAAAAGGAGTACCCCAAGGACTGAGCTGTGGGGGGCCAACATCAAGTGGTCAAGGAGATGAGGAGGCTAAGAAGCAGCAGTCAGTGAAGCAGGAGGAAAAATAGGAGTATGGGATATCTCGGAAGCCAAATGAAGAAAGTGTTGTTAGGAGAAAGAGTGATCAACTGTGTCCAATGTTATTGGGACTTCAAACAAATAAGGAAAAAGAACTGGCAATTAGATCTAGAAACATGATGACTTGACAAGAACAGTCGGTGAAGAGGACAGGGCAAGAGCTTAAAGGGGCAAGTTCAAGTGAGAAAGGGAGGAGAGAAATTGGAAACAGCATATGTAGAGAAGCCTTCTGAAGGGTTTTGCTAAAAAGAGAAAGAGAGAGGTGGGGCAGTTGGTAGAGGGGAAAGTGGAAGGAGTTGGGGTCTCAGAAGCTCAGAAGCTCCTCTGTTTCTCTGGTTGGTTAGGTGCCCCTCCTCTGGATTTACACCCTGACCTTTGTGTGTATGCCTTCCCAAGCAGGCTGCAAGCTCCTGGGAGGCAGGAAGTGTGTATCTTAGTCATCTCTGAGTCACCAAGGTCTAGCAATGTGTCTGATATACAGCAGCTCTCAGAAAATATTTGCTGAACTAAGTACAGATTTGATCATAGGCAGATTGATTTGCAAAGGAGTAAAACTTGGTGAAGAAATTAAAAAAAAAGAATATCCAGCAAATCATCTGAATGGGATATGAATCATGAATCAGGTCCTGGCCCTGGGATCTGCTTTATATCTTGGAGGGGAGATTTTGTGCCTTTAACAAACAAGATGGAGCTCTCAAATCCATTTCCCTTCATTTGACACTCATCTCTGCCATGGTCAAGTGTCGATTAGTGTAGCCAATGAGACCAGTGCCACTAGAATAAATGCACCCTATGTTAGCAGGACTCAGCTATGAGGTCAGTACCGGAAGACATTAAAGGCTTGATTCATTGGCCAAAGTAAAGTCAATTGTTTTGAATTTGAATTCAAGTGACTAACAGAAGCTTGCTGGTCCTGCTTATTTCTCAATTTTCTGTGACTTTTATGAAGATTTTTAGACAGTGGACATCCAGATGGAGATGAATTTGTGCTTCCTTTTCTACCCTACAGTGAGAAGCAAAAAGGCTGCCATATCCTTCAGAGAAGGCCGAGTAATAACTCTTAGTCTCCCCTTGGCTAAGTGACAGCTTGACAGTTAACATTTAACTCTGTGCTAAGCACTGTATTAAAGCATTTTACATGTATTAACTCATGTAATCCTCTCAACACCTTCATGGAATAGATTCTATTACTGGTCCTGTTCTCTGGTTGAAAAAATTAAAGCACACAGAAATTAGATTAATTTATCCCAGGATACGTGGCTTATGAGTGGCCATCTGGCTCCAGCATCTGTGCTCTGAACTACACCTGATATGGCCTCTTTCTCCTCTAAAAGGGTCTAGACTGATAAGAAAGGCATCAAAACTTGCTTTTACTCCCAGGTGAGTTGGGTTCTCTATGGAAGGGCTCATTTAATTGGAGGAAAAGAACCAGCTCTTGATTCCACATTTAGCACTAGAAAATTATTCTTTAGAAGACTAAATATCCATCATATGTGTGTGTCCTTAGATGAGTCATTAGCCTCTCAAAGTCTTAGTTACCAACCCAGGAAATGAGAATCATCATACCTGCCCTAGGTAAGAGTGGTTGTCGGCAGACTTAGACTGACGGCCAGTGGGGAAGAGTGTGGCCTAAGAAAGAGGAGATCCAAGACCCGGGTCTGGCTCTGCCTATGACTGCCGATATGCCCAGGAAACATTCTTGAACTTTGTCAATTCTCCTGTCCTCAGCTTCAGAATGACGACATTTGGCCTCCAATAGTCCTCTCCATACTAACACCTTCCATTTTGTGTGAAACGAAGAAAAACAAGGCATTGTTCGGCTTGTTGGTTTCCTCCTCTATGTTGTGTGTTGACACTGCCATTGACCATGGCACCCTAGATTGTCCAGCCTGGGCCCATCACTTAGTGCAGCTCAAGTGGTCCACCTGCCTAGGCCTCCCAAAGTGCTGGGGTTATAGGCATGAGCCACTGTGCCTGGCTGTGCTGCCCCTTTCTTTATTTCACCAAAACTGTAACCAAGTGCTTGACTTTGGGACCAGTGGAGTTCTGGGATGCTCTCACCAGTCTTCCCAGGAGTCTCTCCCTGTCCCACTGTCTACCTGTGCTGCAGTTATAAAACAGCAACATGATGCCTCAGCCTTTACTCCTTGACATGTGCCACAGACATAGGTGGTGATACTTCATTTCCTGCCTCTCTGAGAAGATGCTGCTCCACCAGGCTGTGGGCCCAGATGAGCACCAATACTCGCTTGGTTAAACCTATGGAGATGAAAATCTTCCTAAAGCAGATTAAGCTTCCTTGCCTTTTTTACAGAGTAGTATGAATATGAGTTAGGATTTTTTATTTAGTGGCACCTGGAAATAGACTCAGAGAATGTAGAATGCCCAGCAGAGATGTCTCAGTCCATTTGCACTGCTGTAACAAAAGATCTGAGACTAGGTAACTTATCAGGAGCAAGATTTATTTTCTCACAGTCCTTGAGGCCAGGAAGTCTAAGATTAAGGTGCCAGCACGTTCAATGCCTGGTGAAGACCTGCTCCATCAATGGGCCTCATCTCACAGTGGCATCTTCACCTGGTAGAAGGCAGAAGGGTCAAAAGAAGATGAACCCTGTGTCCTCACATGGTAGAAGGGTGGAACTTGTCCATTCAAACCCTTTTATAAGGGACAAATCCATTCACAAGGGCAGAGCCTTCATGGCCTAATCACCTCCTAAAGGCCCCACTCCTTAATATTACCACAATAGGGATTAGGTTTCAACATGAATTTTGGAGGGGACACATTCAAACCATATGAATCGGCTTTCCAAGTAGATGCTCAAGTTTTGCAGAACCCTAGAGCTAGAAGACCTTAGATTTCACCCAACACAGTGTTTCATCTCCTCATTGTTGGCACCTGGGTGACAACCAAGTGTTCTTTGAATGAAATAATGTGTAAATGAATTAGTACTGAGCTGTAACACACTAATTCCTTTAAACGTTAAGAAAGTGGTTAAGGCTGTTTGCTCCTCTCTCCAGAACCACAGACGACCATGACTCCTTCAGCAGATGTCTGCTTTCTGTAAGTGTCCTGTGTCTTCCTTCTTTGAGGTTTCACCTGCCATGATTTACTACTGTCTGTGCCTGCCTATGTAAGCAACTTGTTTTCATTTCACCAATTCCAGTATGTTGATTAACCAGAAACCAGATAATCAATCTTCCTTACGTGGTACAAGAAGTAAAGGTACCTGGACTCTGAGATAGCACCAAAGAATCTCTCCCATTGGCAAAGGGCTTGAATTTCAGGGCATCAAGAGGTGAAACCTACTTTGACTGGGACTTCCCATTCATTCATTCATTCAATACTTACTTGGTTCCAAGCATTTGGACCACTAAATAGCTAGATTTCGAAAAAGTGAAATATCACTTTAAAAGTGAAATGGGGGCTAGCCTAGCCCATAAAACCAGTTCTGACGTGGTTGACTTGAGGCAAATAGATTTTCAGTGGCCTTTCCAATATAGGCCCTTTATTATATTGTCTGCTGTAGAATCTAGATGAATTTTTTAGCTCAAAGACTGTATGGTTTTATTAAAGTGTTTAGTCCCCAGATTTTTTAATGCTAATTGCTTCCAAGGAGTAAATTGAACCCACTTTTGAATTTTACTCATCTGGCATATCAAGGCAGGACTGAGGCTTAATTAACATTTTTCAGTATTGATACTTAAGGTACACCATATTACTTTGGCCAACAATGGATATTCTCCAAAAAAAGAATTGCTAATAAGGCCTTGGTTCAAGGATTTTATTCCTAGGGCTTTTCACCATAAGGACCTGATGGTATGAGGCAATACAGTCTGTCGAGTACATCCTTATGTGACTGAGAAAGCCAGGCTCATGACTTTAGAGCCAGCCGTCCTCGACTCCTGTGCCTGCTGGCTGCTGTGACTGCGATAGAGTCACATCCTGATGTCTAAATATATAAATGTGCAAAGACAGTTAACTAGGACTTATTTGTGCCTTGGGAATTAAAAAAAAGTAATTAACTGGTATTTTTAACGCATTTTCTCTTTACAGGATGATCTAGTTAAATGGTTCAGTTATAAGATCAGGGAATTTGGTACCTTTTGAAATAGCCCATCTTAAGTGGTTCCAAAGTTATCTTAATGGGCTGATAGCTTGTGCTTTGTCTCCCAGAGAAGCTAAAGGAGAGGGCAGAGTTGATCTAATGAGCAGGTGGAAAAAGACACAAGGACACAGAACAGAGAGGTCACGTTCAGCACCCACCATGGTCAAGGCAGGAGTAAGCAGTTCACTTCCTGGGCTCAATAATGTATTTAAAATATTATCTCAGGTTTAGAAAATAAATTTTCTATCACCAAAGCAATTAAAATACCCAATTTACAATCTGTAAGGAATAAAAATATCTCTAACTTCTTTAGACATCAAGCTACAAATTCTATATTTGGATCTATTGGTCAGTCCACACTGTTAGCTTAGGGGTCAGGAGAGTTCTGGGTAAGGTGCACTGTCCACTAGCATCTACAATGTGTAAAATGTGTATAATAGCATGGGAAGAACGATGCAGTATAAATGTCGCCAGCCTCCAAGATGGCCCCCAGTGATCCCGCCTCCTGGTCTTCGCGCCCTGTGTAGTCCTCTCCTATATTATATCAGATTTGCTCTACATGACCAACAGAATATGGCAGAAGTGATTGCATGGCATTTTTGAGGTTGGGTTATACAAACACTACATTCTCTGTCTCTCTCGCCTCTCCCTCTCTGTTTCTCAGATTATTTGCTCTGGGGAAAGCCAGCAGGCATGAGAGGCCCATGTGGTAAGGAACCGAAGCCTCCTGCCCACAGCCACATGTGTGAACTTAGAAGTTAGAAGATCTTCTAGCCCAGTCAATGACTGTACAATGGCTACAACCCTGGCTAATACCTTAACTTCAACCTCATGAAAGAGTGAGCTAGAACCACTCAACTAAGCTGTTCCTAGATTCCTCACCATCAGGAACCGTGTACTATAAAAATGCTTGTTATTATAAGCCACTAAATTTTGAAGTGTTGTGTTACACAACAATCTGTAAATAATTCGGAATACTAAAATATGAATTGGATCACAAATGTACAGACATGCTGTAAGGAATTGGATGGTCACAGTGGCTCATTTCTGCCCTCTCATATCTCAGAGCGATAACACCCTTTAACCTCTACTTCTCCTGTCTTCCTGAAAATTCTGCTCAGGCCTTAGGCTTCTAGGAAGCTTATCAAAGCTAGCCTCTTTGTTTTTCATTGGCATTATTTATGGGGGCTTATCCCATTAAGGCTGTGGGGGCCCAGCCCATATGGCAGCTTTAAACTTGATGCCTTTTTAGGACCTCAGCTGTCTGAACAGGAAAGACCCTGGGGCCCAGAAGATCTCTCTTAGCACAGTGAGGCTGCTGGGCCTTTAACATTGTGTGCACATCTCTGAAGAATTAGAGTTGGGCAAGAAGGAACAGAAACCCTGCATGGAAGAACCCACCCACTGCTGATTTTTGCTGCTATTTCAGATTAAGTAAAGCAAACCCTATAGATGGGAGAGGTGCTCTTCTGAAGATGACATTTTCTTTAACTAGATACAAGGAGACAAGTGACCTGAGACAGAAAAGCAGGCTAGTCAAACAAATGAGAGTATCAGCCAGAGTTCTTCATGCAGGAAACAAATCATTTAATTTGTGTTATGCAGAAAATGATTTAATATGAGAAAATGGTGCTTAGAAAATTAGTGAAAGGGCCGAAAGAGCCTCCTTTAGGCTGGATCTCTGGGAATGATATTCTGAGCATGCACTATGCCCAACTGACCAACCATGAAAGGTGGGAATCAGGAGGCCCCAGTGGACTTAGTGATGTAATATGCAATCTGGGGAGGCCATTGCTGCTTTCGCCGCAGCTCCCTTCAATATCCGCAGAGCTTAGTGTTTGCACCTGCAGCTCTGCTCAGCAGCCTAAGGTGTCCATGCCATTAGGCAAACCCTCAGGAAAATTGCCCTGGCATTAGTCCCACCTTCCAAATCTCACACAAGTATATTTAGTGGACAGAATTCCATTCTCAACCAGAACCCTAGCTGCCAGGGAGTCAGTAGCTTTTAGATTTCCAGACTCTGAAATTCAGAAAGGCACATTACAAAGAGGTTGGAATTAATACTTAATACAGATTGACCATTTCTAAGGCAGAGGGCAAGCTCCTAACATCATGGCTGAGCTTTCTCTTCTAGACGTAAAATTAGAGGAATCTAGGTGTGCTCAAAGGAGAATCCAGATGACAGAGGTTAAAGATAGCTTCTGTACCATTGAGGTGGCTGAGGGGACAGCAGAGGACCCTCTTTAGGAGATCCCTATTGAAGATGAACGAGCCAAGTCTTATTTGAATGATCTCATTCCTGTTTCTTTCTTTCCCTGTTGCTATCCCCACACCTTTGATAAAATCTCATCCGAATACTTCAGCTGAACTCAGCTGGAATTAAGAGGAGATTTTTATGACCAAATTAGGGACAAAGCATAAAAAGGGAAACATGATGGTGGCAGCAGTAATTATAGTTAATTATAGTGAAAGATTCCCAGGAGGAAGTGAACCTTGCGGAATGTCTTAGTCTGCTCAGGCTGCAATAACAAAAATACTTTAAAATGGGTGATTGACTTATAAACAACAGAAATTTATTTCTCACAATTCCGGTGGTTGGGAAGTCCAAGACCAAGGTGCCAGCAAATGTGGTGTTGATTTCCTGATTCATTGATGGTAGTCTTTTTGCTGTGTTCTTACATGGTAGAAGAGGTGAATGAGCTCTCTGCGGCCTCTTTTATAGGGCATGAATCTCATTCATGGGCTCTACCATCATGACCTAATGGCCTCCCAAAGACCCCACTTCCTAACACTGTCCCCTTGGGGGTTAGGATTTCAACATACGAATTTTGAGGAGACATAAACATTCAGACCACAGCATAGAATAAGCCTCAGCCACCCTCTCTGCATAGACATCCTTTCCCTATGCTCATCTCACAGGATACAGGTTTATCTTTGTGAAGGGAGCTAGTAATATTCCTGCCAGCCAGACACCACAGCTCAGACTCCTTCCCCCAGCCCCATTCAGATGTAGGAAATTAACAAATGTCTTAACATCTTAGGCCTTCACTGCCTCATCTCCAAATGTCAGGGGGTTGAGCAAGAGGAGCTCTCCAGGTTCCTCCCAGCCCTAAAATCCATGAGTCCAGGCTGATGTTTATAGCAGAGGAATAACAAGTGAGAAGGAGGAATGGGGCTGATATCTCTATCACCTGCCACAATGCCACTAGACGGAGGAAGAGAGATCCCTTGAGAATTTGAGTGCGTGTGGGTAGTTGTCAGAATAGGGCAGATTACCATCAAGGTCAATTGCAAGAGCAAGAGGCTCATCTGAGATCAGAATGGCTAGCACCAGGAGGTGGTGGCTTCTGGAGAGTCCTTGCTCTGAAGATGGTCTTAGGTGTCCATTCTGGGTCCATTCATTGGCATCTTTCTCTCCCAAATTAATGTTTTCTTATAGACCTGGGCTTTTTTAGGGCAAGAGCCCCATCTAAACCTGTCAGCCATCAGCATCTGAGTCTGAAGCTTTCGCCAGCAGGCATGGGAGGTGAGCTCTTCTCTGTAAGAGCACTTTTGAAGTCACCAGGGGTTATACAAATGGAAGGGATTATCATTGAAATATAATTTCAACAAAGGTGGTACAATGCTCTGTTCCACTATGATGAAATGTGTCATTAAATATAGAAATAGATCAAGCACCTTCCCACTGAGATCCTCTGGTACCAAGTATCTAGGTGAGAAGCTGAATAGCTGTGAGAGCTCACAAAATGTGAAGGAGGTGGGAGGAAAAATCACTAGGGAGATATACTTAACTAGACTTATAAATAGCCTGATCACAGCTCATTTGATTAATTTGGGGAAAAGGAGTAAAAGTGTTTTGCCAATTCATCAGATTTCATGCTTTCAAAGCAGTTGCTAATGTAAATATTAGCATCCAAAATGAACAAATTGTCTTTGGTAATTAAATGCCCTAATTTACAGGTTCCATTAGCAGAGAACAGAGATAATTTCTCCCCTTAAATTAACTTTTCTCTCCTTCTCCTTTCCCTGTCTCAACTTGATAAGACAAGTGGATGTGTGGGGGCGCCAGAGGGGGCCCTCTGGTCAGACCTCTTGGTCTGAGTGCAGAAGACTGAGTCAGTCACTGAAGGCACAGCTCAGAAAGAGTGGAGCGAGTGCCTGCCCCCAGAAAGCTTAACTCCCAGTGGCTGTGGCACACTGAGAAATCACCATCCCAGGGGCCAGAAGTGGCCTGCGGTTGGGGTCAGGAGTTCTCCCAGTAGCTGTGCGAGATCCGCCTTCTGTTGTCTCTCTCTAGATCCGGATATATCCCTTGGAAATCTATACTGGAGAGAGGTGGCCAATGACCTGGACTCCAAGCCTGGCCCACAATTGCTAAGTAATCGTATTTGTTCTTTGCAATACCTTCTACCTTTCAGAATCTCTCTTATCTCCTCTAAGGAGCCTAAGATTGTGCCCTATTACTCAAAACCCTTGGTCGCCAACACTCCATGGTGCTGGCTGGTGGTGACTACAGGTAAGTCCTGGAATGTTTGCATTCTCATAGGGGGCTGCAGACTCTTAAACCAGCGTCAACCAAACAAGTTGAGTCGAAGTAAGTGGCCAGTCACTCGCCACAGTGCTGGGGGAGGAGTTTGGACAGGAGAGCCTAGCTTCATCCCTCAATTCAGACTCAATTTCCTATTATCCTGTTTTATTTAGGGTGACTAGGTGAGGTGAGTGAGGCTCCTAGGGTGCAAAATTGAAGAAAGTGTAGAGCTGGCATTTGCATGTCTGATGGTGAGTTCTTCCTCAAATCTACACCCTAGGAAGGTGGCAGAGATATCAACCCCATTCCCTCTCCTCACTAGTTATCACTCTGCTATAAACATGAGCCCGGACTCAGGGATCTTAGGACCGGAAGGAACTTGGAGAGCTACTCTGACTCAGCCCCCAGTGTTTGGAGGTGAGGCAGCAAGGACCCAAGGTGTTAAGGCTGGATCTAGACCTGGATGGGGTGCCATGGAGGAAGATGGGGGACTTAGGAATGGGATTGGTGCCTGAGCTCTTTGCTCTTTGATCACACACACACACACACACACACACACACACACATATACACACACACAGCTCTGAGAAGACCTATAGTGAGGCAAGACTCCTCACTATTCCTCCAGGTCTCCAGCACATGGACAAAGGGAGGAAAGCACGGAGGATAGTTTTGAGAGAAGATTGATTAAAGAAAGCAATAAGGAGAAGTGGGAAAAGGGTCACCAGAACACATGGCCTGGTCCCATGGGATCTCTGTGAAATGTCCTCCTTCATTAAAAAAAAAAAAAAAAATTATCAAGAACTCAATAGTTACTCACATACTAAGAGCCTACCACGTGCCTAGACTGCTCTAAGTGTGGGGAAGGAGTGGGGAAGCAAACAAGTGTAAGGCATGTAGCTTGCCCTGGAGGCATTGACAAGACTATAGGGAAGAAAAAGAAAGATATGATAAGTTAACAAATCATGTAAGTCAGGAACTTCCAGGAGGGACAGAGTGAGTGCTAGGGCAAGGGATCTATGGGGATACAAGAGCAGGTGTATCAGTCAGAATAGGCTAGGTTATGCTGTAGTAACCAATGACCCCAAACTGTCTGTGGCTCACAACAGCAACAGTCTATATCAGATTGATTTCCAGCTCACTGCACATGAACCAGTTGTGCTCTGTTCCATCATTTTCGTTTGAACCCAGGCTGATGGAGCAGTCTCTATCTATGACATTTCTATGTGTCATGGTAGAGAGAAAAGAGAAAACCAGTTGGTAAAGCTTCTCCTTGGATTGTGATACTTGTCATGTCCCCTCACAGTTCATTAAATAAGATCCACACCGAGTGTCATTCTACTCATGTTATGATCAAAGCAAGTCACATGCCCAAGCCAACCATTGATGGAACAGGGAGATATTCTCCTCAGGAAAGGACAGAAAGTATCTGAGAATAATAATACAATCTCCTATGGCAGGGAAAGCTTTCTGGGGAAGAAACAATGTGGTATGGGTCTTGAAAGACGAATGCATTTGAAAGAAAACATCAATCCAGAAAGGCAGCATATTCTAACAATTAGAAGTGCAGGTTCCAGAAGCAGACTGCCTGGATTAAGCTCTCTGTCCCTCAGTTTTCTCATCTGTTATATGAGAATATGAATAAAACATATTAGGCAACATTGCTGTGAAGCTAAATGAATTAATACAAATAAATTTTGAGGGGATGGTGCCTGGAACATAGTAAATAAACACCTATAAAAATATACTAGATAAATACCAGGTCCTATTATTATTTCAGATTTTGTCTAAGCCCAAAGGAATAAAGATTCAAGGTGCATTTGGAGGACAATGCAGTAGAGAACATTCTTATAGAAGTAAAAGAGTTATGGTAGACAGGACTAGCAGACAACCCCACAAAACTGATAGAATCAAGCCTGATTATGGAAGACCATGAATGTCAAGTTAAGAGGTGTGGACGTGACTGATCCATGAATGTATGGATCAATGAGCCCACTCTCAGTGATCCCTGGAAGTGTCATGTGGGTTTCCATTAAGTTTAGGTCAACTCTTCCACTGCCACAGGGAAATGGCAGTCTTAAGTCACAGTGATGTCATGCACTGCAGTGTCAGAGCTCCTTCTCAGACAAGCTAGGTGATCCTAGACAAGTTCCTTCACCTCTCTGGGTCCTGAGTCTCCCGCTCTGTGAAAGGAGAGGTGGGCTTCAGGATTGGCAGGGGCCCTTCTGGCTCCCTATCACTCTTCTCTACTCTCCCAATCTACATCAGGCCTGGAACTTTCAGATGCTCCTCACATCCCACCCTACCAATCTTTTACCCACTCCCTCCCACCCCAGCTCACACCCCCTCCCACCTCCATCTCTAGCAGCCCCAGCTTCTTGTTTCCCAGGAAACCCTGTTTTGCCAACAGTGCCCAGAGCACAAAAATGCAACCCAAGCAGCCCAAGTGAGTCTCATCCCCTCTCTCCACCCACTGGAACACAGAGGACCTGGCTGGTATTTAATTAGTTTGCAATATTACATATCTGTTAAATCTTTTAATCCATTTAATAAAAAAAAAGTTAAGACATATACACACAACTAACCCACTAACAATGGCCCCAATTTGTGTTTTGTCTGACTGGGAGTAATATTCATGTCTACATGAGGATGGCATGTAATTAACATGTCATAATCAAAATGACTAAGTTTGACACATTATAATCACTGCATGGAGATTATAGCATAGCCAGGGGCGATCCACACAGCCTATCTTAATATAATTTGCATAATGAAAGCATGGTGGCAGTAATAGCTTTTTTCTCTTGTTATCATAATTTCACCCAGGGCTGCAAGGGGCTCCCGCACTGTCAGATGTTGCCTGTTAAAAGTCATTGTGACTTGAAGAAGGCTGCAAAAGTGACCCAAAGCCTTGAAAAAATAGCTTGATGACTTGTCCCTGATTAACAGAGTGGGGCAATACCAGGATGAGCCCCCCAAAAATTATTCTACAAACTCACACCCAGCAGGCATTGGGACAACTTGATGTCCCCAGGCCTCTTGCTTGCTGAGGATGTGAAATTACCTTCTGATCAATGGCAAGTGCTGATATTCCTAGACGCCAGGCAAGCATGGCCAGACATGCATATCCCCCTAAGCAGACCCCTTGCAGTTTGATGGTTGCCCAAATGGGGTTCTCATCTATCTAGGGCCATGATGCTGACCCTAGAGGTCAAAGGCACGCGTCTGAGAGCCATGCAGGCCAATCAGTCAACCTCCATTTCATGGTCACAGACCACATCCCTAACCTGAGTGAGTGCCTCATGGAATTAGGTGAGAAATTGTGTGGGAGAATATCCATTCACATAGCATTCCCTCTTCCCCTAATTTGCCACAGGTTGCATTTAACCTGCCACTCTTCTAGCTCCCTGTGAAGCCTGCTCCTCTGTCCCAGCCAGGTACAGTTGTCCTGCATCAATCACCCACTCTGTCCTCCTGCTGCTTCCTCCTCACCTCCTGCTGCCCCCAGCCCACTGTCTGACTTACCCAAAACCTCAGCTAGAGACCCACTTTTATTTAACCTGCTGATATCCCCTCAGTACCACCAAAAGCACTTTTATAAGCATTACATTTTAATCTCAGAGAATCATATTAATTGGGACAGGAGGACTTTTTTGACTAGGGCTTGAACTTGGAAATAATATCCCCGCACAAATATAGAGCATAAAAATACTAATACTCACTTCTAACAAAGGAAAAGGGACACTAATAACTTTACAATGGAAAAACCTTCACCAAGTGATCAAAGTGAATATCACCAGTGACAAGTCATGTTGATATCATGTACCCTTGACCTCATATGATGAAAGAGTACTTCATTTCTGTGGCATTCTTCCTCTGAGTTCAAAACCTCAGTCTAATCATGAGGAAATATCAGACAAATCCAAGCTGAGGGACATTCTTCAAAATACTTGACCAGAATTATTCAAAAGTGTCAAGATCATGGAGGAGAAAAATAAAAGACAGGAACTGTCACAGGTCAGAGGACACTATGGAGATAGGACAACTAAAGGTACGAATGGTATCCTGGTTGGATCTCAGGACTGAAAAAGATTATTTGTGGGAAAATTAGGGAAATCCAAATAAAGATCATAGTGTAGTTAATAGTATTGCATAAATGTTAATTTCTCAGTTTTGATAAATGTACTATAGTTACACAGGATGTTAACATTAGGTAAAAACTGGATAAAATTGGGTGAAGGTATACCTCCATACTATCTTTACAACATTTTAGTTTATTTGGGCTCTATGAAAATAAAAAGTTTAAAAACGACATTTTCGAAATGTCACAAAAAATATTGAAACTGAGGAGATCTCACAAACTTTTAGCAAACTGTCACAGAATCCAATCTGAATAGAACTCTTTGTTCCCGACTACATTTCCCCATGGTTTAGCAAATTCTGCCCACCTGGCTGATGGCTCTTGTGACGCTAAGTTATAATTACATTTTGGTTTTCATATGAGGGGGTAGAAAGAAGATTCTGAATCTATGTTCATAAACTACCCCAAAATGTAGAGCTAACTCATCCGTGGAAGCCTGCCAACCACATAGCAAGTAGGCTTGTTTTCCACCTCATGTGTGATATCATAAAGACACAGATGAAGGTAAGTCAATGGTGGTTAAAATGCATAAGAAGAAAGAACTTCCAGTAAGATCCCAATAGAGCTGGAAGAGACCTTTGACTTCTTGGGCCTGACCCTCTGTTTTTCTGTGAAGGGACTGAGGCTTAGAGAGCTCAGGGTCACACAGCAGATGGACATAGAGTTGGAAGTAGGACCCAGCTCTTCAAATTCCCAGCCCAGAGATCAGAGTAAATTCACAGAAGCTCATGTGCAGAGTAGACTATGAGGTGGTGTCCTGGCTACCCATCTGTCCTGAGGGATAGAGAACTGTCAATGCACACTTCAAAGTCCTCCAGGACACATTGGCTAGTCTCGCTCTTCCTCATGGATGGTGTGAGCCTCCCTCTGCTTTCATGGCCTCTTCTACCAGCTCCACTTTGCCTGAGACCTGCAAACTGCACTCCTGCACCCATCCAGAGATGCACTTTCTAGATGAGGCTGGATGCTATTCACAAGGCCCCAAAGCAAAGAGCTTTGTTGCCAAGTCAGGGCTGTTTTCCCTCTGCCAACACCCCTCCCTTATTTTCGGGGTTGTCATTCACGGCTGCCTGTCAGTCATCCGGGTCCTGGTAAGGAAATGAGGCCAAGGAACTCAGGCACAGAGCCCCCCACTGCGAGGGAAATGTTGACTCACAGCCAATGCATTTTAACACAGGGAAACTCCCAGGAAAACCAGAGGGCTGCGCCTAGGCTCCAGGGCTTTCCTTTCTTCCCCAGGCCTGGAATTAATGCCATCATTTTTTTCTGGGCCAGGAAACTGCAGGAAGGCTCTCCTCCACCATGGGCAGCCCTCCTGCCAACCAAAGGGGCCACTGCTCTACTGCGCGAATTTCACAGCATCTCCTTACTCAGAGACAGCCTTAGATGTGGCAATATTATCTGAAAAATAATGAACTGGCCACTTCCCCCTCAAAAACATCCCCTACTATGCCCCTTCCTGGTGCCTGGAATTTCTCCATTAGATTTGGATTCATTTGAAGTAAGGAGAGTTTTTGCTTGGTTTTTTAACCTTTGTCCTTGACTGCAAGGGATAGAGTCTACTTAAACTCCCCTAGGCAAACTGGGGGATACTGCAGTAATTTCTGAAGGAGGAGAACAGTAAGAGCTGCCTGGCCACATGAGGATGTCTGCTCCTCATGATAAGCTTCGCCAAACCCCTAGATTAGGCCAGGAGCTTTATCTCTCCCAGCTCTGTACAACTTCCCTTCACAACCCTCAGCACAGCTAATGCGTATACAGTGATTCTTAGAAATATTTGCTTCATTTCTCTCTTCCCATTAGAATGTAGGCTCTGAAAAGTCAGAGGCTGTTCTGATGTGCTGTCATGTCCTGGTACTAGCCTGGTCACCAACATGGAGAGGAAGAGCAGTGAATATTACTGGAAAAAAAGAGAAGGAAAAAAGGAAAGAGGCCAGCCTCACTTTAACAGCAATAACAACCTCAGGGAGGAGGCAGAGGATGCGGCTAGGACCACCCAGTTCCTCCTAAGTCATAAGAAGCTAGCCTGACACTGGACCACACAGCTCAATGTCACCACCTGCCCCGTTCTCTAGGGGAAGCTCTGGCAGGTCACTCTGTTTCCAGCATTGTGAGATAAAAATCAACTCTCCTAAAAAGTAAACTGAATTTTTCCATTTTAGAATTCTGTTTTCAACATTAATCATCATAAAGATCAAGATCCTTACATAGAAATCCTTCCTACCATTAACGTTTGCCATCTGCAAAGGCAAACTGAATACAAGACAAGTACATGCAGCCATGCCTCAACAAGACAGAGCATGCATACCCTGCAGTGCTATAGGATGCATTCAAATGAAATCAAAGTTTTGATGGTGTGGAGTCATGTATGGGATTTTATTTTTGTGTTGTATTTACCTCCCCACTCCCCAAAGCCTGTAGACCCATCCATGAAAGCAAGAAACTGGGGCATCATTATGGGCTTTGGTTCAGCAGCAAGTTAATAGAATACCTGTTTAATGGGTCTTCTCGTATGTCTCACAACAAGTCAGAAGCAGGCCAGGTGCAGTGGCTCACACCCAGCACTTTGGGAGAGGGATGTGGGCAGATCACTTGAGGTCAGCAGTTTGAGACCAGCCTGGCCAGCATGGTGAAATCCCGTCTCTACTAAAAGTACAAAAAAAAAAAAAAAAAATCAGCCAGGCCTGGTGGCACATGCCTGTAATCTCAGCTACTCAGGAGGCTAAGGCATGAGAATCGCTTGAACCCGGGAGGCAGAGATTGCAGTGAGCCGAGGTCGTGCCACTGAACTCCAGCCTGGGTGACAGACTGAGACTCTGTCTCAAAAATAAAAATAAACAATAAAAATAAAGTAATCAGAAGCAATTGCCTACCTAGCATATATGACAACTGCAAGAAATCATTGGTTAAAAACTTTACAACAACAATATTTTTAGCAATAAGTTTCAAATTTGCATTTTTTTCATATATTTAAATGCACATTATATTTAGCATGAGGGTTAATTCAGAGAACCCCCAGGACTTTCACAAAGGCTCATGATCATCTCATTTTGTTTTGGCTGTGGTCCATGCCACGAAGCACTGTAGCACTACATATCCCTGTGTTTAAACTATAGATTCAAAATAAACAACGATGGCACAATGATTGTAAAAGTGGAGAATCCAAACCTGAATTACTTCAATTCTGTCATTCAATATGACCATGCAGAGTTTTTAAATTTGTGTTTAAATTTAAGAAAATGAAACAGAATGGCAAGAATGATCATTTTAAAACCATGCCTCAGCCAGATGCTGTGGCTCACACCTGTAATCCCAGGACTTTGTGAGGCCAAGGAAGGCTAATCACTAGAGGCTCGGGGTTTGAGACCAGTGTGACCAACATGGCAAAACCCCGTCTCTACTAAAAATACAAAAAACAAAAAGCAAAACAAAAAAGCATACCCCAGTGAATATGAATCTAGGAGAAGCCTCTTTAGTTTATTCTTGAAACAAGCCATGTGGTTCAGTCTACATGTATGCTATAGGTGGCTAGATGTAATTTATACACAAGCTATTAAAACTCCAGTCACTGGAGCAATTGTTTAGAACTTAGACTTATAAAAGATTTACTTGGGTGAGGAGAAGCATCTTATTGCTGACATTACTTAGAACTGCCTGCAGGTGGTGATAATCAAAAGCAGACTGACTTCTAGTCAGTTCTATTATTATTTTAAATTCTGTACAGACAGTACAGCCCCTCATTGCCTGCCTGTGGTATGGATAACCTTTCACCCTTGGTAAGCCTCTAGTCAGGAGGAATATGCAGGGCAATGCAGTGGGGGACTTGGGTTCCCTCTGCATTTCCTCTCCACCAGCCTTAGCCTGTTGGCTTTATCCTCAGTTTCTCCTTTCAGTCACCAGATGGCAGCTGCACATCCAACCATTACATCCACATCCCAGCCAGGATAAAGAGGGAAGGGCAAAGGGACAAAAGCAAAGGACAATAACAACTAAATTGGTCAATTTTTATAATTTGTTTTCAAAGAGCAAAATACACTTTTATTGTCATTCAACAGTTCCATGAGCTTTGACAAAGACATAGAATTGTGCAACCATCATCGAAATCAAATAGTTCACTTACCCCGCAAAATTCCCTTGTGCTGGTTCTTTGTAGTTAAACCTTCCCCCAGCCCTAAGTCCTGACAACTACTGATATGTTTTCCTGCCCTATAGTTTTGTCACTTCCTGAGTATCATATAAGTGGAATCAAACAGGAGGTAACAATTGAAATCTGGCTCTTTTCGCTCAGCATAATGCCTCTCAGATTCATTCAGGTTGTTGCACATATTACTGGTTCATTCCTGTTTGTTAATTGCCAAATAGTATTTCATTGTATGGATGTACCATGGTTTATTTATGCACTCACCTGTTGAAGGACACATGGGTTGTTTCCTGTTGGGGCAATTATGAATAGCAATGTTGTAACATTCACATGCAGATGTTTGTGTGAACAATAGTTTTCATTTCTCTAGGATAATACCTAGGAGTGGCATTGGTAGGTCATATGATTCAAGTACATCTAACAAGTGCCAAACTGTTTTTTTCAGAGGGACTGTACCATTTTACATTCCCTCCAGCAATGGCATAAGAGTTCCAAATGTTCTGTCTACTCACTGGCTGCTGTGATTTACATATTTGTCTCCTCCAAAATTCATGTTGAAATTTAATCCCCAATGTGGCAGTATTGAGAGGTGATCGGGTCATGAGAGCTCCGCCCTCATGAATAGACTAAACCATACATGCATTAGTGGATTAATGGGTTAATATTAAATAGTTATCACAGGAGTGGGACTTGTGACTTTATGTATTAGTCCCTATTCATAATGCTGTACAGAACTGCCCACAACTGGGAAATTTATAAAAGAAAGAGGTTTAATTGACACATAGTTCAGCATGGCTGGGGAGGCCTCAGGAAACTTACAATCATGGTGGAAGGCAAAGAGAAGGCAAGGCAGCTTCTTCACAGGTGGCAGGAAGGAGAAGTGCCGAGCAAAGGGGGAAGAGCCCCTTATAAAACCATCAGATTTTGTGAGAACTCACTCACTATCATGAGAACAGCATGGGGAAAACTGCTCCCATGATTCAATTACCTCCACCTGGTCTCTCCCTTGGCACACAGGGTTTAAGGGGATTACAGTTCAAGATGAGATTTGGCCAGGGTCACAAAGCCTAACCATAACACTTTATAAGAAGAAGAAGAGAGACCTGAACTAGCATGTTCAGCCCCCTCACCATGTGATGCCCTGCACTGCCTCAGGACTCTGCAGAGAGACCTCACAGGCAAAAAGGCGCTCACCAGATGCAGTTCCTCAATCTAGGACTTCTCAGCCTCCATAGCTGTAAGAAATAAATTCCTTTTCTTTATAAATTACCTAGTTTCAGGTATTCTGTTATAAGCAACAAAAAATGGACTAAGACACTGACACTTGGTATTGTCGAGTTTTTAAAATATACTTTAGCCATTCAAATAGATTTGTAATGCTATCTCGTGGCTTTACTCTATTTATTTAATGATAAGTGATGTTTAGCATATTTTCATGTGCTTATTTCCCACCTGTATATCTTCTTTGGTGAATGGTCTGTTCAAAACTTTTGCTTATTTTTAATTAGGTTGTTTCTTTCTAATTGTCACATTTTGAAAATACAGTATATATTCTGCCAGGTAAGTGATTTGGAAATATTTTCTCTTAGTCTTTGCTTTTCATTCCTTTAACAATGTCTTTCACAGAGCAAAATAAAAAACATTTATTAAAATAAATTCACTAACTTATTGTTTTATGGGTTATGCTTTTCGTGTTGTATCTAAGAACTAGCTGCCTAACCCAAAGTCACAAAGATTTTTTTCTCCCATTTCTTTCTAAAAACTTTATAGTTTTATATTTTACATTTTCATATATGATCTATTATGAGTTTATTTTTTTATAAGGTGTGAGGTATTGGTCAAAGTTCAGTTTTGTGCATATGGATGTCCAATTTTCCCACCATCATTTGTTGGAAAGACAATTTACCTTCCATTGAATTACACACCTGTGTCAAAAATTTATTGATGATATCTGTATGGATGTGTTTCTATACTTTCTATTCAGTCTTATTGACCTATGTCTCTGTTTTGACACAAAAAACACATTGTCATAATTATTGAAGCTCTATCGTAAGTCTTAAAATTAGATACTGTAAATCCCCCTTCATCTTTGCTTTTTTTCAAAATTGTTTTGGCTATGCTAGTTCCTTTGCCTTTCCACATAAATTTTATACTCAGCTATGGGATATCTACCAAAAAACGTTATTCTGGTATTTATATTGAAATTGTGTTAAACCTATGTATTAATTTGGGAGAAATTGACATTTTAAACAATACTGAGTTTTCCAAACCATGAACTTGGCATATCTCTCCAGTAATTTAGGTATTTTCTTTCTTTCATCAAAGGCTGCCATCTTGAGCATTCTTTGAGAACATCTTACACATAATTTGTTAGATTTGTACCTATCTCTTTCTTTTTTTGGAGATACTATAAATTATACTTAAACTTTTTTTTTTGTTTCCAACTGTTCATTGCTGTTTTCTAAAACTGTGTTCTTTGTTTGGGGATTTTTGCATATTGGCTGTGGCCCTGTTAAACTCACTCAGTTTCAGAGACTTTTTGTGTATTCCTTGAGATTTTCTATGTAGACAATTAGGTCATCTAAAGATAATAACCATTTTCTTTCTTCTTTTCTGGTCTGTATGAATTTTGTTTCTTTTTCTTGCCTTATTGCACTAGCTAGAACTTTCAGTAAAATATTGAAGAGGACTGGTGTTAATGGACGTCATTTCCTTGTTCTTAATCTTTGTGGGAAATCAGTCTTTTATCATTGCTTTAATCTTCATCATTCATCATTAACCTTTTTCAGAAAGGCATTTAAAGAAGTTCCCTTCTATTATTAGTTTGCTGAGAGTTTTTATCATAAACAGATTTTGAATATTGTCAAATGCTTTTTCTGCATCTGTTGATATTATCATGCAGTTTTTCTTCTTTAGTCTGTTTACATTATGGATTATATTGATTGATTTTCTAACATCAAACCAGCCTTTCATTCCCTGCATAAGCCCCACCTATTTGTAATATAGAATCATTTCTCTATATTACTGGATTCAATTAACTAATATTTTGTTGAGAGTCTTTACAACTTTGTTCATAGGGACATTGGTCTCTGGTTTTCTATTCTTGTGTTGTTCTGACTTTATCTTGTTCACGCTCACTGAATCTTTCTTCTATCATCTCCATTCTCTTATTAAGAGGCCCAAATTAATTTTAGAAATTTCAATTATTGTATTTTCAGTTATAAAATTTCCATTAGTTTCATTTTTGCAGTCTCTATTTATTTGCTGACAACTTTTATTTTTTCATTCATTTCAATAACATTTTAGCATAATTAAATAGTTGCTTTAAATATTTGCTAATTCAAGGGCCGGGCGCGGTGGCTCAAGCCTGTAATCCCAGTACTTTGGGAGGCCGAGACGGGCGGATCACGAGGTCAGGAGATCGAGACCATCCTGGCTAACACAGTGAAACCCCGTCTCTACTAAAAATACAAAAACTTAGCCGGGCGAGGTGGCAGGCGCCTGTAGTCCCAGCTACTCGGGAGGCTGAGGCAGGAGAATGGCGTGAACCCGGGAGGCGGAGCTTGCAGTGAGCTGAGATCCGGTCACTGCACTCCAGCCTGGGTGACAGAGCGAGACTCCGTCTCAAAATAAATAAATAAATAAATAAATAAATAAATAAATAAATATTTGCTAATTCCAACAACTGTGTCATCGTGGGAGTGGTGCCTCATTTTTTTCTTGAGAGTTACCGATATATTCCTGGTTCTTTGTATCTCAAGTAATTATATCCCGGCTCTCTCAAATATTTTACTATGAAAATTTGGAAACTGTTAATATGCTTTGGAGAATATTGTTGTTGTTGTTGTTAATTTTTTTAAATAGGCAATTAATCCAGTTAGGTTCCGAATGCAAGTCCCACCCTGCTTTCTTTGGGCTTTGGTTGCAATGTTACTCTTCTTTTCTAAGTGTGTGTAGTGCTTATCTGGCCCACCTACCATACGTACCATTAGGAGCCAGTCTTACACTTGGGTGATGGTCTACAATGCAGGTCAGTTCTCAAAGCTCTGTTGCTTTGGGTCAGTTTCATACATGCAAAATTCAGTATAATCCCATGGCTTCACACACAGATTTATTAATAAAAGATTTCTTCATTTTTTTTCGGGTTTTTTTTTTTTTTTTTTTTTTTTTTTTTTAGATGGAGGTTTGCTTTTGTTGCCCAGGCTGGAGTGCAGTGGCATGTTGTCAGCTCACTGCAACTTCTACCTCCTAGGTTCCAGCAATTCTTCTGCCTCAGCCTCCTGAGTAGCTGGGACTACAGGTGCCCACCACCACACCTGGCTAATTTTTTGTAGTTTTAGTAGAGATGGGGTTTCATCATGTTGACCAGGCTGGCCTTGAACTCCTGATCTCAGGTGATCCTTGGCCTTCCAAAGTGCTGGGATTACAGGCGTGAGCCACCATGCCCAGCCCAAAGTTCTTAAGTTTCTTCTTCTCTGTGATTCCCCTTTACTTTCAGCCTCCAAAGAGCTCCTTTTTTCATGCTCTGGCTAGGAAGTGAAGGCTTTAGCTATCACATACTTATCTTGACTAGATCCATATTAAAAGTGGCAAGAGGAAAAATAAAAGAGCATTCCCTCTCATGTATACTTTTCAGACTCTGGAGGACTCTGGAGGACCCCTTTCCCAGTTCCTCTGGTCGGAGTGAAAGGTTTTCTTCCAGAGTTTTTGGTGCTGTGGGGTCATCCCTGTCATCATTCCTGCCATGATGACTGGAGTGCAGCAATGTGGCTTGGGTTAGACTTGGGGCAGGGCCAGAAAAGAGAAAGAATAATATATGGAAAATGCTTCCTTACACTTTTTGTCCTGCAGGGGCCTCCTTCTCCAGTGCATTAACCAGAAAGAGAGAGTTCTTCTTGGAGCTTTTTCTGTTTCCCATTCTGGAATTAGTGTTGTACCAGAATCTAAGCCAAGATCCCATGGGAGAAAAGAAAAGAGGGGGAGCTCACCATAGTACATATCACTGCTTGAGTTTTGATTCCCTCCTCCTCTCCCCTGCAACCCATCTATTATTACTTTTATTATTACCCATCTATTTATTACTTTTCAGAGTCCCCAGGTAGTTCTTTTGTGTATTCTGCTCAAAGTTTTTCACTGTGCAGTCATGCACCATATAAGTCAGCAATGGACCACATATATGAAGGTGGTCCCATAAGTTATAACACTTTATTTTACTGTACCTTTTCTATGTTTAGATACACAAATACTTATCATTGAGTTACACTTGCCTAAAGTATTCAGTACAGTAAAATGCTACACAGGTTTGTAGCCTAGGAGCAATAGACTATACCACATAGCCCAGGTGTGTAGCAGGCTCTACCATCTAGCTTTGTGTAAGTACACTCTATGATGTTCACACAATGCTGAAATTGCCAAACAATGCATTTTGCAGAATGTATCCCATTGTTAAGTGATACATGACTTTTTTGTGGGAGAGATAGGGTGCAGTGCGTTTTCTCCATTTTAGTTGGACCCAGAAGAACCAATCTGTTTCTTTATAAAGGGGAAGCAAAGCCTGTTTTGGAAACTCAAGAGAACATTCAATCTCTTTAGCCATTGCTCAGTCTCTCTATGTCCCATGCCTATGGCCACCTCTGGCTTGCAGTTGGCTAGAGAGAGGGAAGCTGGGGTTGGATCAGCTAATAGCAGTGTCAGCTCCACACAGTGATGCCTGGTCCAAGTGCTTGGGCACAATGGCACTAAAATTCTCATTCCAGCTGATTATCTACCTCTATGTTCTGAGCCCCCTTCTCAGAAAACAAGTGTCCAGGCTAGGTCATTGATTTGTATTCATTATTTTCAATGGCAAACTTTGTCAGGTCCTTGTATTCAAAATGGATGGGTGTTTATAGAATGGTAGAGAACAAAAAAAAGGAAGAGGAAGCGGTGAGAAAAGGTTATTAATTGTAAACTTTTCATGCTATGCATTTAAAACTTTTTAAAATTTTACTCTTTGGTGTGAAAATATTTCTAAAGTGTTTGCGTCCATTTCCTGGCTTTGATAATGACAAACAAACCACTATCATAATATCTTTCCTGCCTGAGAGCTATGGATCCTGTGATGGTTAATTTTATGTGTCAGCATGGGTAGGCTATGGTGTCCATTTGTTTAGTTAAACACTATTCTAGATGTTGCTGTGGGGGTGCTTTTCAGACGTGATTAACATTTAAATCAGTAGACTTTGAGTAGAGCATAGTACCCTTCACAATGTGGGTGGGCCTCATCCAATCATTTGAAAGTTTTAAGAGAAAAGACTGAGTTCTCTGAGCAGGAAGAAATTCTGCCTCCAGACTGCATTTGAACTCAAGACCACAACATCAGTGGACTCCTGCCAAAACTTCCAAACTGCTGGCCTGCCCTGCATGTTTCAGACTTACCAGCCTCTACAATCATGTAAGCCAATTCCTTAAAATCGCAATGAATTAGTTGGTAGATAGATAGATAGATAGATAGATAGATAGATAGATAGATAAACAAATAATCTATAGTTTAATGAAGTTTTTTGGTAAAATAATGCCCAATATTGTAGACACATCTCAGATATTTTGTTGGTTGGTTATGGGTTGTTCATGGAATGAAGAGATTTTTGCCCTGCATAAGACAATTGCGGCGTTCCTCCACTGAAAATATCTTCTGTCTTGGCCCTACTTTAAATCATTCACTCTTCTCCATACCTTATCCTCTGCCCCAAGGAGAAGCCTTAACTCCTGTGAATCAATTAACCAGTATTTATTACAAATTATTAATTATAAGCCCATCACTCTGATTGGGCAATCATACTTTTATGGTAAACGATTCACCGTGAATTAACTCAAGTAGAAAAAATACTTTCTGAAAGTTGGATCAGTTGGAAATTTCACTTATTGTAATAGTGAAATTACAATAAGTAAGTAGTTTTAAGAGACCAAAGTAAGCAGTTTTAAGAACATAGGAGTTTTTCCTCACGTATTAAGGGGTAAGCATTATTTTTAGAGACTTGATAATATCAGAGCCAGTTTCTGTGATCCTCTCAGCCCTTCCTTTATACTCCAAAATAACTGCTGCAATTCTAGCCATTATGTCTGCTTTCCAAACACGAGGAAGGAGAAAGGGGGAAGGGCAAAAGGATGTAGCACCCAATTGAGTGAGCCTTTCTAAAGAACTTTAACCGAAGCTCCTCTCAAAAACTTCCATGAGTGTGTAGTTGGCCACCTCTATCTACAAGAATGAAGGGAAATTTTAGCTAAGCAAGTTGCCATCGCTGATAATATAGAAATATGTAGAGATCTGGAGAGAAGAGAGAATGGTCAAAGCCTAGGATATTGGTGGAAGAGAAGGGAGAGAAAAGAATTGATAAATAAGCAGGGTCAGCTCAGGAAGAGCTTAGTTTCCATGCTGAGGAGTGTGGCTGTTACCCTGGGAGCAGCAAAAGCCATTGAGGGCGTTACACAATGGGCAATACAATTAGATTGGCATTTTAGAGTACCCCCCTCACTTGCATAGGTCAGAGGCAGCAAGACAAGAAAGTCATTTCTGGTGTACTCATGTCCTTGCAATAACCATTGAGATCCACATCTCCCTGGTTCAGAGAGTGGCATAAATGTTACCCTGGGACTCCAGCCTTGTCCCTAAACCAGTTGAGCAGGGCAGGTGATGGCTGCTACCATGGACAGCTCTAAAACTGTTAGGATAGCTCCTACTGTTCCAATAGGAGCCTCCCTGCAGCTGTGGCCCAGCCCCAGAGATGCCTGATATATCATCATGAAGCCTTGTCCAGGCTGCATTCAGACAGGCCCATCTTAGTACCACGTATTTGCCTGAAAGAACACAACTCAGCTGTAGGCCCCAGTACAAAGTGCAGCTTTCAAGCCTGATCCAGCCCCTCCCTACCAGCCCTATCTATTGAGTAGTCAATCAGGGCCTAAGTAGGAAGCACCATGAAGGCAGCCATTCCTCACTCTCTGCCCATAGCTCCAGAGCTCTGACCCAGCTCCTGGGCCCTGGAAGAGTGAGGCTCAGGACAACTCTCCATTCAGACAGGCTGTGTCCTGGGGAAGGTCCTAGGTCCTAACTATTTCACCCACTGCAGCCCAGGCATAAGTGTGCCCCTCTGAAGAAATTCACCCTAGCCCAGAATTAAATGTGCAACCACAGTGGTGAAGTGGGAATCCTGAAGTCCATGCTGATGTGTGTAGTTGGTGTGTCAGATGCCACGGTGAGGCTGGAGACATGGGAGCCTGCAACGTGGTCACTCCAGCCTCTCCCCGCCTCTCCAGGGAGAAGCAGAGGATAGTCTCTCCAGGGACCTCCAAAAACACTCCCTGGGCCATTGCAGTCAGAGTCACAGGGCTGCCTGTGGCAACAGGGTGCTTCATTATGGAGAGAAGGCTCTTTGTGCCTCCCTTGGCGTAAACCCAGCCCAAGATGTCATTCTTCACTCAGTTCGGATTCCCTAAATGCTCAAGTTGAATCCCAGCTCCGCCTGCCTCTGACTAGTCCTGTGGCCCGTTCTAGTCACTGACTTCTTTCTGCCTCCATTTCCTCATCTCTAAACTTGGGTTAATAACAGTGCCCACCTCTCCTAAGTGTTAAATGAGACTTCACTGGCAGAGCACGAGGCATGGGGCCTGCACAGAGGACCCGCTCCCGGCCCCGACCTGTGTGAGTGTGTGACGCACTAGAAATGAAACCTTTCGGCCGGGCGTGGTGGCTCAAGCCTGTAATCCCAGCACTTTGGGAGGCCGAGACGGGCGGATCACGAGGTCAGCAGATCGAGACCATCCTGGCAAACACGGTGAAACCCCATCTCTACTAAAACAATACTAAAAACCAGCCGGGCATGGTGGCGGCGCCTGTAGTCCCAGCTACTTGGGAGGCTGAGGCAGGAGAATGGCGTGAACCCGGGAGGCGGAGCTTGCAGTGAGCTGAGATCCGGCCACTGCACTCCAGCCCGGGCGACAGAGCAAGACTCCGTCTCAAAAAAAAAAAAAGAAATGAAACCTTTCACTGGACCTGACTACACAGCCTCTCAGTGATAAGGACATTCTGACTGGCTCACCCAGAGCCTTGTCTCCAGGAGCAGCCTATTAAGATGCACAGGCCCAGGTACGGAAACCCGCCAACCAAGTTCATCCCTCAGATGGGCTGGTACTTCCCAGCAGTAGAGGAGGCAGCATCTACCCATGAGATACAATTTGAATCGTCTAAAATTCTCTTTATAAATAAAATACAGACAACCACAATAAAACAAAATCAAGAACCTTGCAGGGAAGCCTCACCTGCTATTAGCAATTGCCTGAAGCTCCTCCACTAGACACTGAGCTTCTCATGCACCCCTGCGAAACATGACTCAGAAGATGCTCCTTTTCACCCTCCCTCTGTCCCCTACCCCTCACCCTTCCCATGGAATTAGGGGGTAGCTGGTGGCAACTGAGGTTTGAAGGTCACCCCAAGCTACCCTGCTGTCACAATATAATTCCAAGTGGCAGCTGTGGGAGCAGATGGAAGCCACTGCAGCTAGTACGAGCGAGGCCAGAAGTCAAACGCAAGAGCAGCCGTAGATGGTGTTTTCAGAAGCTAAGTTGGCCCATAGATGTAGTATCTGTCACACTCAGATGTTTTTATATGATTAAATTTATTACTGATATTTTTAAAGTAGGTGATTTTACATAAGAATCTAGATTTGTGGCTTTTCTTAAAAAAAGATTGAAGAGCCAGGATTACCTGGAGCCAAAGAGAGGCTGCCCTCACCAGTCTTTCGCAGGTACTGCCAGGCCTCCCTCATCCATCCTCAGGATCTTCTGAACCCTACAGACCCCCTAACCTTCTAAAGAGTTTGAGTTTAAAGGGGATGTATCTGCTAAAGGGGTTTTCTTTGCTTGTGTAAACAAAGATGAAACTGGGGGAAACTGGAAAAGTCAAGTTTCTTTGTATGAGAAAAGGGGAGACAGTCCTTCGAGGGCAGCCCAGAAGCGTGAAGGGTGGGGGACTGAGGAGGAAAGAAAGGATGCAGCAAGGAAGATAAGGGAGGCAGCAGCCATAGGAAGAATGTTAAAAACATAAGGTATTATTATAAGAGGATTTGGTGAAGTTTTGCTGCCTGGTATATGATGTAATCAGTTTCAATTTTATTAAAAAGAAAGAGAGAAAGGGGATAGGGAGAGAAGGAGGAGGAAGGAAGAATGAGGAAGAGGAGGAGGAAAGAGAAGAGGAGCAAGAGGGAAGAAAGAAGAGAGGGGAAAGACTTCAATAAAACCCTATGCTGCTCTACAGTGTTTTGTGGTGGTGGGGAGTATGTGTGTATGTTGGGGAGTGTGTGTGTGTGTGTGCACGTGCACGCATGCACATGTGTGTGTTTGATTCCATGTGTTGAGACTTCAAGAAAACCCTGTTCAGATTTTATATTTTATAAAAACCTATATTCAGATTTTACAATGTCTGGAACACTAACCGCCAGGCAAAGAGACGGAAATGTTAGCACCACCTGCCCCCTGTTGCACCTCCTGCAAATCCCTTTCTTCTTCAGGAGGACCCAGGGGCGGCATCCCAAGGTCTGTCCTTGACCTCCCTGGGTCAGTGGTAAGATAACTGGAGAAGTGGAGTTTCCCAGATTTGGGTAAGCTCCTCCATTCCCTTCACCCCTCCTGCTCACAACCCTTTATCCCGAGGACAAAAATAGAAACCCTCCAAAGGCTTCCAACGAACCCCCAAAGTAAGCCCGAGAAGCTCAGAACTCCTTACTTTTGATGTGCAGAGGGGAGGAGAGAAGGGGCAAGATTTTTAGTGATGGGTATTTCAGGCTGCTTCCCCTGGAACTGCACCCCAGCCTTCCGGGCCCCAGACAGGCTTCTGCTTGTCTACGGCCTGGGTAGCTTTGAATGGCAGTGGGCAGGGAGCTTGGGACCTTGGCACATGACAGTCGGGATGCCCAGCACCCTCTATTTCATCCCCAACCCAGGGGTACGTTCTGCCTTCAGACACACCAGTGGCAGCTGATATCGGACCCCATTTCTGCCACAATCCCAGTTGTTGGTGTGTGTATCACCCATTCACACTGTTGCTTTGTCATTTGACTAAGGGGAGAGGAGCAGAGTGTGTGTGTATGTGAGTGCACACACACCCACACACTCACATACCATTGATGCTGATTAAAGGTTTATGAGAAGCAAGAAAATCTGATAGGATTTGGGCAGAATCCGACCAGTTTTAAGTTTTCCATCCCTAAGCCGTTAAGTCCTCACAAGCCGTTATTTTTGTCCTTGATGTTGAAGGGAGACTAAGTTGGAGAATGTAAATGGCAAGGCCCAGAGTTGCTGAGACGATTATCAGATTTGTGTAAGATTTACTCTGCTCTTTAAAAAAGATCATGCACGCGTCCTCAACTCTCTCTCTCTCTCTCTCTCTCTCTCTCTCTCTCTCTCTCTCTCTGGTTTTCTGCAACCCCAGCTTGCAGAGAGATCATCAGAAAATTTAACTTTCAAGTGAGGATCATGAGCCAGAGAGTGCAGGACTCCACACTGGGGCAGATGACCTGGGGATTCCAGAAGCTTTCAGGAATCTTTCAGATTTCTCAGGGGCAACCCTGTCTGTAGGACGGGTAAAAGCACAAGCCCATGCCTCCAAAGAGAAACTTCACAGTTCGCCTAAGTTTAACCTCTAGTGATTCATTCTCGTGTGTAGGGGTCTTCCGATCCCCGGGAGCTCCTTCAAAGGCAAACTCCCATACAGAGGGCATTTCTGAGGACTGAAAGCAGGTGATAATAGTAAGTACTGCTTTTTTAGCATTTAGTGCTAACTTTGGTATTTTGGCCAACAATCAAACACTCTCTTCCATTATCTCACCCCTCCACCCACAGCCCCGTGTTGTCAGTCCCCTTTCCCAGCAAACTTGGGGACAAGTTGACTTGTCATCATCATCTGCACGTCCCCACTTCACACTCTCTCCACAGTCCACTCTACTAGGGCAACTGGCTGCACATGTCACCAAAACCAGTCTTGTCAGTGTCACCAAAAACTCCCACATTGCAAGATACAAAGGTCATTTTTCGGTCTCTTGTACTGAGCCTCTCCTAGAAGCATAAGGTCCCCAGCTTCCTTGGCACTTCCCCCGCCAGGATATCCTCCTCTTTTGGGCTGCTCCTGCCATAGTTCACCCACTGCCCTCTCCTTCTACCACTCTGTCGAGTACTGGTGCACCCCAAGACTCAGTCCTAGGCCCCATTCATCCCTCTATCCATGTGTACTCCTGCAGTCCTATGGTTTACACACCAGGCATTTACCAATGCCTTTATATAGTTCTCCCACCCAAACCCCTCCCTGAGCTCCAGCCAGAATCACGTATGCAACTGCCTACCTGACCTCCCTACTCAGATATATTACAGATCACTCAGCTGGTAGCTGGCTGAGGCAGGACATAAAGTAACTTCAGGTAGATCTGATCTCGAGGCCTGCATTCTTAATGACTCCTGGACTAGAATCCAAGGAGACAGCTATAAACTCTCTGAGAGAAGAGGCATGTCCACTCCAAAGATCTACCCAATGGTCTAGGACAGACTTATTCCATAACTTCTCATGCTGTGAGAAATCTGTCATTGTGGGATTTCCCCACTTAAGTATGACTAAGTTTTTACCTTTCCTGCAATTTTCAAACAGGGCAGATATGTCGGGGTAACATGGAGTCACAAACACCTGGTATGTCTGTGTCTTCCCAGAGTGTAAACTCTGCTCAAACATGGACGCAGAAAGGCAGGCAGCAGGAGAAATCATTTTCCTACAAAGAGAAAACAGATGCATCGTGGAAGAGAAAATGAGATACACCTTTTTGTAATTTAAAAAGCAAGACTTCAAACTTGAGGTAGACATCTTAGCCTTCTGCCACAGATTCAAAGGATATAAGGTAGAACTCCAAAGAGCTTAAGTCCTGACCCCTAGAAGCTTGTTTCTAATATCTGCCTCCATTAGCCTTCATCTTAAACCAGAAAGGTGGTATGAACACTCAACAAACTGTCCGTGTACTTTGGAAGGGGCAGATAAAAGTGGACATTTTTGCCATGCCTCTGATGTCTTTAGCTAAGCCAAATAAATCTGGAAAGAAAAATTAAATATTTCCCTAAAACCTCACAGGAGAAAAAAAGAAAAAGCCTTTCAGAAGTCCCCAGAGAAACAAGAAATGACTATTTCCAAAACAAAGTTTGATTTGGAATTATAAGAAGCTAGAGGTAGTTTTGAAAACCAGTGAACACTCATTAACTTAATCAGGCTTAGCAAAGCAGAGACAGAAATGTAGATCTGAAGTTGCCCCTGGATAGCGTGGCCAGCAGAATAAAACCCAGAGGCAGAATCAATTTTTTTTTCTTTCAGATTAAAGCTGCAGCATCTCTCAGTTGAAGGCAGAGGTATAAAGTCAAAGACTCCAGAAGTTCTTGGAAAATGATACGTCAATCCCTTGCCAAATGATTCAGAGGCAACTTCAAATTCCTGTTTCTATCTCTACCTCTCTGATTACTTTAACAGGCACTTTCTGATTGGACCTTGGTAATTCCAGCAAACCAAGACTTTCCATAGGTAAGCATAATTTATAACAGCCTTAGACACCACTCCTCCATCACAGTCATCTTTGTCATCATGAGTTTCGAAAGCAACAGGAGGTGAGTACACTTAGCCCTCCCTGGAGTCTATATGTAGCCTGTAGTTTAACTATAACATTAGTTGACTTGCATCCTACATGGTTATGCTATGGTAGGGGCAGAATTCTGGAGTCGGTCCTCCTGGGTTTGAGTCTTAGCTCTACAGCTTCCTAGCTGAGTTATCTTGGGCAAGTTATTTCATCCTTTGAGCCCCAGTTTTTTCATCTAAGAATGATGATAATACTAATATCTATCTGATAAGGTTGGTGAGAGGATGAACTGAGATAGAGCAGGAAAGTATTTGGTGCTGTGTCTAAGGCACAGCAAGTAATTCAATAAGCAGAAGCTATTGTTGTTACTAGAGATTTCTTAGTCAGAGGAGTCTGACTTTGTCATAGCCATTTTCTAATCCATGGTGTTGAGTTCACGCCTCATATGTACAAAGTGTTGGTCAGGAACTCTTTGATAATGTCTGTGATCTGTACATTTCACAGGACTTCACCTCACCCCCGTAGGTTACTGGCAACCTCGCATCCCTCGAATTCCTGTTCAGGGAGAAGAGCAAGTCCTTCCTTCAGGGACTGGAGAATGACAACCTTCACAGAAACCAGAGCTAGAGACCGAGGACTCAGACTGTAGACTGGGAATAGGCAAACTACAGCCAGGGGCCAAATCCCTCCAGCCACACTAAAAAAAAAAAAAAAAAAAAAAAAAAAAAAGCTTTATTGGGGTACATTTGACATACAAAAAAACTGCACACATTTAATGTATACAGTTTGATGAATTTGGGTACATGCATACAGCCGTGAAACTATCACCATAATCAAGGTAATAAACATATCCAGCACCTCCAAAAGTTTCCTTGTGCCCCTTTATTGTTTTTGTTTTTATAGTAAGAGCATTTATCAAGATATCTACCCTCTTAATCTTTTAAGCGCACAACAGTCTGGTTACCTAGAGGCACATTGCTCTACAGCAGATCCCTAGAACTTACTCATCTGGCATAACTGAAACTTTATACCCATTGAACAGCAGTTGTTCACTTCTCTTTCCCTAGCCTGTGGTAACCACCATTCTACCCTCTGCTTCTATGAATTTGGCTATGTTAGATACCTAACATAAGTAGGATTATGCAGTATTTGTTTTTCTAGTCTGCTTATTTCACTTAGCATAATGTCCTCCAGAGTCCCCCATGTTGTCACATACGGCATGATTTTCTTCTTGGTTTTTTTTTTCTTTTCTTTTTTTTTTTTTTTTTTTTTGAGACGGAGTTACCCTCTTGTCACCCAGGCTGGAGTGCAGTAGTGCAATCTCGGCTCACTGCAACCTCCACCTCCCTGGTTCAAGCGATTCTCCTGCCTCGGCGTCCAGAGTAGCTGGGATTACAGGCGCCCGCCACCATGCCCAGCTAATAGTTTTATTTTTGGTAGAGACGGGGTTTCACCGTGTTAGCCAGGATGGTCTCAAACTCCTGACCTTAAGTCATCCACCCGCCTTGGCCTCCCAAAGTGCTGGGATTACAGGTGTGAGTCACCGCACCTGGCCTTCTTTTTTAATACTAGATAATATTGCATTGAAAGTATATTTGTATATTTTATTTACTTATTCAGCCATTCATGGACATTTAGGTTTTTGTCATATCTTGGCTACTATGAATAATGTCCAGCACTTATTTTTGTAAATAAAGTTTTAATGGAGCATAGCCACACCCATTCCTTTACAAATAGTCATCTACGGCTGCTTTCAGGCTACAACAGCAGAATGGAATAGCTGCTTTTAGAGACTCTCACAAGCAAAGTCTAAAATGTTTCCTATCTGGATGCTTGTGATAAATGCAGAATCCTGGGTCCCATCCCAGACTCTCAGAATCTAAATGCCTGAGATGCGGCCCAGGAGACTGCATTAAAACAAAAATAACAATACTCCTCCAGGTGCATCTTAAACCTATCAGAGATTTAATGTGAGACATAGAATGTGAGAATCTTTGTTCTTGATTCCTGAGGTTATATCTTATTCAAACATAAACCCCGCTACATAATGTCCAGCATGCAGTGGGTGTTCAAAAGACACCTGCTTGTTACATTTTGAAAAACCTGTTACTGTCAATGTCCCAGAGCCCACTGAGATTCAAACTACCCAATCCTAAGCCTGCACACCCTGCCTCACCTATTTCTTCCTGCGGAAACTGCAGTAAAGGCTCTTGCACACAGTCCCCCCAACTCCCTCTTTCCCTCAGCCTCCTGACCGACGCTGGTGCCTCTGTGGCATGCCATGCCCCCTCTCCTCTTGGGAATATTGGGTAACAAATTATCTTCTCAATGACAATCACCTCCTGATCTGTTGGCCTTACTACACCTCAAATTTTCTTTTATTACACTATATTTTAAAACAACACCACCCCTCCCTGTCTGACAGATGCCTCAGTACCTTCTCCTCATGCATATGTTCTGCCTCTCTCTCTGCTGTTCCCCTAGGACACAAACATGCTCAGGTTGCTCCCTTGCATTTAGAACATTTTAACCTCTGCTCGCTCCTATCTCCCCTGCCCTTTCCAATCAAGTTTCCCAATGTTTTGTGTGTACTCTCTGCCTCGTCCTCCATTCAGTCATCCAGCCCCTCCAACCTCTGCTTCACCAGAACTGTCCTGGCAAAAGGCACTGATTCTTTATGGCTAAACCATATGGCACATCTCCAACTCACTGGACCGGGCCACTGCATGTGACACCACTGTCCGCCCACTCCTCTTCACTGTCTCCTCTGTGCCCTGCCCACCCTCTCCTCTGCATCCTGCCCACCTCCTCCTCTGTGTCCTGTCTGCCTTGTCCTCTGTGCCCTGCCCACCCTCTCCTTGGCACCCTGCCCACCCCCTCCTCTGCACCCTGTCCGCCCCTCCTCTGCACCCTGCCCATTCCCTACTCTGTGCCCTGCCTGCCCTCTCCTCTGCACCCTGCCCACTCTCTCCTCTGCATCCTGCCCACCCTTTCCTCTGCACTCTCTCCGCCCTCTTCTATGCGCCCTGCCAGCCCTCTCCTCTGAGCCCTGCCCAGCCTCTCCTCTGCATCCTGCCCACCTTCTCCTCTGTGCCCTGTCTGCCCTCCCCTCAGTGCCCTGCCCACCCTCTCCTTGGCACCCTGCCCACCCCTTCCTCTGCACCCTGCCTGCCCTCTCCTCTGTGCCCTGCCCACCCTCTCCTTGGCACCCTGCCCACCCCCTCCTCTGCACCCTGCCCACTCCCTACTCTGTGCCCTGCCTGCCCTCTCCTCTGCATCCTGCCCACCCTTTCCTCTGCATTCTCTCCGCCCTTTCCTCTGCATTCTCTCCGCCCTTTCCTCTGCACTCTCTCCGCCCTCTTCTATGCGCCCTGCCAGCCCTCTCCTCTGAGCCCTGCCCAGCCTCTCCTCTGCACTCTGCCTGCCCTCTTCTCTGTGTTCTGTGCGCCATCTCCTCTGCGCCCTCTGTTCCCTCTCCTCTGCGCCCCGCCCTCCCTCTCCTCCGTACCCTATCTGCCCTCTCCTCTGCTCCCTGCCCACCCTTCCTCTTGACCCTCACCTCTCCTCTGTGTCCTGTCTGCCCTCTCCTCTGCAAGGTTCCTGTTGTTCTCCTAGTGCCTACCTCCCCAACCACTGCTCACACCCTCCTGCCATCTGCAGGGGCTCCACTTGCTGCTCTTCCCCAGATGTGCTGCTGTTCCCCAGGCCTCTTTATTCAGCCTTCCTCCTCTCAAATGACCATACACCATTTGGAGAATTGGATGAAAGCTGAGGACCCTCTTCCCAGAAAAATACACTAAACATACTCAAATTTCTGCATAAATGTCCAGGGATTCATCAATCTCCTAAGGCCCATGCTTTGACCTTTGGGGAACCAAGAACATCTGGTTTATGCGTGTGATCACTCAAATTCCTCTGGTCACTCCAGATCTGATGTCTCCTCCTGATTTCTGGATCCTACAGTTTACCAGGAGGCTTCTCCCAGTTACCCCATGGACATCTAAGTTCAGAATGTCCAAGGCTAGAGCCATTAGCCCCCACCAAACCCACCCCTCTTCTGGAATTCCCCCTCATGATGCTACCATTATCTGCTAAGTATTCAAGGCAAACACCTGGCAGTCTTTCACCATCCTCCCTCCCTGTCAGCCCCCACGTTCCGTCAGTCCCCAGGTCCTATCAACAATTCAAAACAATTCAGTTGTTGAGGTCCTCCTTAACAACTCTCAGGCTGTTCCCATTTCTATCCCCTCTCCATTGCCCAGGTGCTTACCCTTGTCGTTGCTCACCTGGATTCATACCTCTAACCACCCACACTGTGAAAAGAGCAGTCATTCCAACATGCAGATCTGCCCAAAATCTCGCAACACCCCTCTCCGCCTTACCCCTTGGTCTACAGCAGTGTTTTTCAAACTGTGGTCCACCTACGGATTCTCCAAAATTTGAGTCTTCTCAATAGGACGTTTAAATTTCTACTTACATATTTTAGATCATTTGGATGGCTAAAAGGCTTCTAACTCCACACCTACATTTGCTTTTGTACTCACCATCACGTTGGAACCAAGATGACCCACTTTACTTGTAGCAACTAATGAGAAATAGAAGTGAGAGTAAAATGTCAAGGCTTCATTTCCAGTCAAATGAAGACCCACATAAGAAAGAAGGCTTTGCAGAAGTTAAAATGAAGAACAATGATGGGCACCCTACCTGCCAGAGGGAAATGCAGCATTTGAAATAAATTGTGCTAGCGGTCAACACCTTATTCACGCCAAAGCAGTAGCTCAGTTTCAACAAATCAACATCATCCATTTAAGTTGTTAATTTGAATGTTGTTAGTTTTGCATTTTGTTTGTTTTTTATTTGTAAATGTGTTAAGTTTATGCATATACACAACTGACATATCATTTATGTTTGTCAACATATACAATGAATATGGAAAAATAATAAAAGAAACATGGGGGAGTGGGGTCATCGGGAATTATTTTTTCCTTTAAAAGAGCTCATACATTGTTTAAGGTTGAGAATGTCTGGCCTATGGGATAATATTTCTATACCATAACATGAGCACAGGCTACCACCACCTGGCCCCTGCCTACCTCTCTGTCTACACTCATCACTCAGTTCCCGCTACCACCTGGGCTAACTCAATGCACATGTAAAATTGTAGCTTTCCAAACACACAGCACCTCTCACTCAAAGTCAGGAACAGGGTGAGGCAAGTGAGGTACTCCGCAAAATTTTAGGGGACACCAAAAAGCTCAGTAATCAATATAGGTAATATTTTAATGCAGTATATTTAAAAATCAAAATTAATCAAAACACAATGCATGATGAACAAAGTATCAGAAGAGTAAAGACAGGACCTGCACTTCTTTGAGTGGAATCTTGCCACTCCTTGACACTCTTTCTCCCTACCTTCTCTGCCTGGCAAAACACCTCTGACTGGATACATCTCACCTACTTGCTGAGTGGCATTGCAAATGGCACTTTACTTCTTTGATCTTTATATTCCCCATCTGCAGATGAGGATAATAATCTCACATGTGGTTTTGAGGATTAAAAGAGACACAGTGCCTGTCCCACGCCATTGCCATTGTTGGCAGTATTGTTATTGCCACAGTTATCTCCAGCATTGCCTCCCCTCTGAAGCATCGCCTCCCCTCTGAAGTCTTTCCTAACAGCCTTAACATCCCTAGGAAATTTTAAGAGAGTTTTTCCCCATGCTTTCCTTATATATTGTACACATCTCAATTACAGCAAGAGATATATTTGTCGGGAGGCTGAGGCAGGAGAGTCACATGAACCCAGGAAGCAGAGGTTGCAGTGAGCCGAGATAGCAGCATTGCACTCCAGTCCGGAAAACAGTGCAAGACTCCGTCTAAAAAAATAAATAAATAAATAACAGCTGTCATATATGATTATTTCTATATTTTTTTTCCTACTGACTATAAGCTGATTGAAGTCCAAGACTGTTTTTTTAATCTTTGTTGGCTTCTGACACAGTAGCTGTTGAATAAATATTTATTGAACAAATGAGAGCATAAAATGAGATTTAGTCCAAGAACAAATTAATCTACCAAATAGCATCTCATGCGAGTACAAACCAATATCCATTGATAGATTTGACAAATATTTATGAGGCAGCAACCATATTCCATGCATTCTTCTAGGTGCCGGGGCTACAACAGTGAATAAAATAAACCCAGCCCTATCTCTGTGGCATCAACAGTCTCCCGGAGGAGATGGACAATTAAAAGCAATTACAATAAAGCGGTGAAGTGCGTTCAGGGAACTGGAAGAAGTTCCATTTAGTTGGAACATCAAGTGTGTGAGGCAGATAGCAAGGAGAGATGAGGCTGAAGGGAAATAAAGCCAGGCACCAGAGGGTCTTGCAAACCTTGACAAGGAATTTGGACTCTATCTCAAAAGCAACGGAGGAACACTGAATGTATATCAATAGCAAATGGAGAAAATCCCAACTTTGTTAGCTTAGCAAAGAGATAATTGTATGTACCTACAATTGAAAACTGCAGTGGTCAGGCTGGCTTTAGGTAGGGACAAAATTAGGGCCTCAGACCAAGGTGTCAGGACCTGGCCCTGCCATTTCTAAGCTCAGCTCTGCTCTCCTCCAGGAGCTGATTTTTTCCTTCAGCACCACGTGGAGGCCACAGCTGCTCCAGCCTCAAGGCCTCCGAGGTTCAAGACCAGCAAGTCGTCCCAGGTGCAGTGGCTTACGCCTGTAATCCCAGCACTTTGGGAGGCCAAGGCTGGTGGATCACCTGAGATCAGGAGTTCAAGACCAGCCTGGCCAACATGGCGAAACCCTGTCTCTACTGAAAAAAAAAAAATACAAAAATTAGCCAGGTATAATGGCATGTGCCTGTAATCCCAGTTACCTGGGAGGCTGAAGCAGGAGAATCACTTGAACCCAGGAGGCAAAGGTTGCAGTCAGCCGAGATTGCGCCATTGCACTCCAGCCTGGGCAACAGAGCAAGACTCCATCAAAAAAAAAAAAAAAAAAAAAACCAGCAAATCCTTTCTCAGGTTATTCAAGCTAAAGCCCTGGGCTGGGCTGGGCTTGAATTACCCATCCCTGGACAACCACTGTGGCCAGGAGAGTGAAATGAGATGACTTGTTTAAACTGAGGTGATGCAAAGTGGCAAAAACAAAATAGAAATCCATTACAGAAAGATTTTCAGCAAGGAGTGACTTTGTTATTAGATTTCTAAATTGAAAACAAACCATCAAACAACCCCACACTGCCAGGGCAATGCAGGGAAGCGGCATGGCGGAGGGGATACTGCAAGCTGGAAGGAAAGAAAGAGCCCACCCAAAGGACCGAATGAGGAACACTGGCTGCCGGACTAGGGTAGGGGCTGTAGGCTGGGGAGAAGTGGGATTGACAGAGTATAGAGAGCTTAAACGTGGAGGCTCACAGGACCTGCATCAGTCATGGGGAGGAGAGATGGATTCTGTTTGGGTAATGTGGAGTTTGAGAAGCTTGTGGAAAGGTCCAGAAATCGATTGTATAAATGAATCTGGAGCTCTGGAGAGTGATCTGGGCTGAAGATACAGATTTGAGGGTCACCAGGACATGAAAGCCAACAAAAGCTAAGAGTGTTAATGGGATCTCCCAGGCAGAGCAGGTGGAGGGCAGAGGAAAGGGCTGACTCAGAACCACGGCTGGGACCAGTGCCAAAGGGGTAAGCAGAGGAAGAGGAGTCAAAACGGAGAAGGAGAGGCCTGAGCAACAGAAAATGAACCCGTGGAGACCAAGAGAGGAAAAGTTTGCAGGAAGGGCGCGGGGTGCACAACACCAGGGAGCACTAGAAGGCCAAGTAAGATGTGTTGAAAATAGGCCTATTGGGTTTATCCACAAAAAGACCACCGCGTCCTTGAGAAGAACAGTTTTAGGGTGACGGGTGAGTTGAGGAGTAAGTGCAAAGTGGGATCTGCTTTTACAGAAGTTGCATTCTGAAGAGGAGAAGAGAAATAAGACAGAGACTGGTGAGGGAAGCTGTTGGCATTGAGTGAAGAGGGGAGGCCAGAAATGCACAGGATTCATGTTCTCCTGGGAATAGCTGAGAAATATTGGAGGCTTTTGATGCCGCACCCCCAACTTATCTTCAGCATCATCTCCTTCTCCCTTTCTTCTTAGGAAGAAAAGAAGATTGAAACAGAAAAAGTGTATACACATCATTCTAATCCAATCTTTGTTTCTATAGATGAGAAAAAGAAGATTGAAACAGAAAAAGTGTATGCACATCATTCTAATCCAATCTTTGTTTCTATAGATGAGAAAACTGAGTCCAGAATGATTAAACAACTTGTCCAAAGTTTCACAACAAATTAGTTGTATAACACAGGACTTCTGCCTTCTGATTTGTAGGCCAGGGTTTGTCCGTTCTCCTTCGTTTGCCCTGTGTGTACAAGATCTCTTGCTGAAGGACCTCTATGGAATCCACCTGCCCAGCTGGGACTCCTGCTTGGAGAATTCTCTTCCAGTTAAATCCCTCAAGACTTTCCCATTCTGTATCTTGAGCCCTCAATGCCCCCACTCACTACTAAATGAATGCATGCCAGCAGATCCCAGTGTCTGCCTTCATTATAATGGCACCTTCAGTGGTTTCACCATTAACCTAAGAAGTCCTCTAAAGGCAGGAACCTCAGCCCTGGTTGAAGTAGATTTGGAGAAAGGTAAGACTCTTTAGTCCTTCTTAAATCCTACTGAGAGATGTGAGTGTGTGCATGCGGGCACGCATGCGTGTGCACAGGTGCTGTGTTTGGAAAGAACTGGGATGTTCAAAGCCATACCCCAAACAAGAGTGCACAGTTTCAGTCGTCACTCAAAGGGCTTCCCTACCTGTGGAATGCTCAAGCACTTACCACACCAGCTTTCAAAGCAGATGGGTATTTACTGCGCACAAATGTTACATTGACTTTGGAATGTTCTCACATGTGCTCTTGTGGATTAATGAGCTCCTAATATTGTGATAATAATCATTTTCCATAAATATGCATAGTCAGCTTTTAAAAGTGTCATGTGCGGTAATTATTAGCTGTCTGGGTGCTAATCGCTTTGGGAAAATATTTACTTGCATGTAAAACGGAACCTACGTTTGTTTTGCTAAACGCACTGCATCGCATAGAGCCCAGAGCAATTACTAGCCTGATTTAAAGGATGCCAGGGAATCAGGATTGAGGGATCCTCACTCACAAGGGCTTGTGAAATGGTTGGTTGGATTTAGTTCAATAAAATTATCCTGAGAACCTACTACGTGTAAGGTATGTTAGAAAGAGTATTATATTTGGGAGGCCAAGGTGGGTGGATTGCTTGAGGCCAGGAAATCGAGACCAGCCTCACCAACTTGGTGAAACCTCATCTCTACTAATAATACAAAAATTACCAGGTGTGGTGGCACACACCTGTAATCCCAGCTACTCAGAAGGCTGAGGCAGGAGAACTGCTGAACCCGTGAGGCAGAGGTTGCAGTGAGCCGACATGGTGCCACTGCACTCCAGCCTGGGAGACAGAGTGAGACTCTGTCTCAAAAAAAAAAAAAAAAAAGAGAAAGAAGAATGGAAGGGAAGGGAAGGGGAGGGAGGGGAAGGGGAAAGGGGGGGGGAAGGAGGGGGAGAGAGGGGGAGGCAAGGTGAGGGAAGGCAAGGCACTATCTTTGAAGCTAGAATGAACTTAAATCCTAAGCCCTTTGTGAGTTTGGATGACTTGTTAACTCTGAACCTCAGTGCGCTCATCTGGAAAATGGGATAATATCCACTTCCTTGTCAGGAGGTTTAAATAACATACATAGAGTACCTAGCACAAAGTCTGGCATAGTGAGGGCTTCAGAATATGTTAGCTCTTTCCTCTTCTCATACACACACTGTAGGGAACACATGGATAAAGAACGCAGGACTCCCACCCTCCTGGACCCTTCCAAGCCAAGTACCCAGAGGACTGAATTCAAGGAGAGTTTGATGAAAGATGTGCTACTAATTGGTCAGAGGTGCAGAGGTAGGAAAGATACCATCTAATTAGGGGGAAATCAAGAGTGGACTCAACTATGTAAGAGAACAGTCTTTGCCCACTGGCACGGGATACAGCATGCACGGTTTGGGAAGCCACGTACATCCATATTCTCTCCCTCACTGGGGCCTGAAACTTTCACCTTCCTCAACTCATTTCTGTGAAACATTACGCTTTCCTTGCCTATCCCCTGGGGGAGCAGGGAAGGTAAGACAATAGCCCTTAATACTTCAGGGTGAATAAATGTATCCCAGTTATAGGGCAACAGGATAAAGGAGGCTGAGATTGGTAAAGGGGAGTTTTTGAAATGCACTAAAACAGGAGACAATGGGAAGAAAAATCATCTTTTTATGGGAGGCTGTCCCTACTTTTGCTTTCCCTGCTCTTTTGGGCTGGAATGGGAAGTCTGTCTTACAGACTTCTGCAAAACCATGGGCTTCTTCCTGCCTTGCTAACCTTGGGGTTTCACGAATAGGCTAAAATAACACAGGTCTATACTCATCCATTGGAAGTCTGGGTAGGATGGTGATAAGATACCTTATGTTCAACCGCACTAAGGAAATGATATAAGCAAGATTGTATGGGGAAGTTTAACTGAGCCAAGAGAATGAAATACTTTAAAGAACATCAAAAACTTTTATATACCTGCAGAAATGCATGGGTAGTTATTCCACATTATCCTGGTTTTTACAGGTTTGCACCATGGCAGGTCCCCCAAAGAATCAGAACCCTTTATGGATTTGCTTGGGCTTGCTGGGTACTAATGTGACTAAGAAAGGGATCTGATGTAAGGGAAAGGACATCAAATTCTTGTGAATGTGAACATTCTGGTAAATATTATTTTGGGCTAATAGTGACATTGTGTGCACAGGTGCACCAGGGATCATAGGGGATTTCCTAGAACTTAGTGTGCTTCTAGTTTTAGATAACCCCCTCCTTCATTCCCTGACCCCTTGTATTTTCCTCATCTTCCTCTTTCCAGACCTCTGTCCTCCCCATTTTGTTTACCTGTGGGCTGGAGCTTGTGTCTTTGCCATTGTCTGGTTCCTAGAGTCGCAGGCTTTGGGAGGCCAGCTCCAGGTGGTGTCCTCCCTGCCTCTCCATCTTGTAATGAGATGTAATATTTACTTGTAACATAGGATCATTTGGAATGGGAGTTCTGAGGAGGTGAGAGTGAGAGCTTTGCTGTTGACTGACTTGAATCACAGTTTCTCCTTAAGCCGTAGGCTCCAGAGCTTCCTAACATAGTAAAATGTCAAGAGCAGACAGGGGAGATATTAGTGTCTTTCTACCTCTCATTAAAGGTGTTTTAACCTAGATAGATTGATTGATTGATTGATTTAGGTGAACTAAGCACAGATGAAAATAGTCCTTCTACATTTCCTTCAAACTTATTTTCTGATTCGAAGTTTTTCTTATCCAGATCATTTCCTCCACTTGCAATGTAGCCCTGCCCCAGGAGACCAGGATTCCAGATGGGAAGCAGAGGTGTGACCTCAGCAGTTCAGCCAGTTGGGCCTCTGTTTTCTCATCTGTAAAGCAAGAGGTTTGGCAATTACTCAGGCTCTTTTGCTTTCAGGAAACACATCTACTCTGTTAATTCACATAAGAAAATATTTTGCTTCTGATTTAAGATGGCAATCTGAGCACATATATTTATTTCCCTGCTCACCTGAAATCTCACTGAAATTAAAGTGTAGAAGAATAAAAAGAAACAAACCTATAACAAGGAAGAAATGAGATGAGTGGAGGCAGGGATGACAAGTAAGAAAGTTCAATAAGTTTTTAGAAGACATAAAGTGGATGGGGCATGTTGACTTACAAGTAATAATACTATAAAGAGACTGAAGGAACAAATTCTAGCTGGCCTAGGAAGACTGACAGTGACAGCAAGAATGAGAATTTGGGTTGAAAACTGGGAGATTGATTGAAAATCTATACCTAGAATATAAACACCAAGGAGTACCACTTGGCACCCCTTCTCTCCATATTTCCCACCACCTCCATCTTGCCGCCTGAGTGGGTGGTCCAGTAAGAACCTTTATGCCAAAAAAAAGTAGCTGCTCCTTTCTACAAACATTGAATGAACTGACTGGAGACTACCAAGGTTTCAGGCATGCTTGTAAGGACCACAGGGTAAAACTGCTCTGCCATTGTGTGTGTGTGTGCACGCACATGCACATATCTGAGATGGGTGGCCTGATTGATGTGTTGCATCTCATGCATTTTAAATTAAAGTGTGCCTGCTGAGTGTGTGCATGCGTGCGCGCGTGCGTGTGCACAGGTGCTGTGTTTGGAAAGAACTGGGATGTTCAAAGCCATACCCCAAACAAGAGTGCACAGTTTCAGTCCTTACTCAAAGGGCTTCCCTACCTGTGGAATGCTCAAGCACTTACCACACCAGCTTTCAAAGCAGATGGGTATTTACTGCGCACAAATGTTACACTGACTTTGGAATGTTCTCACATGTGCTCCTGTGGATTAATGAGCTCCTAATATTGTGATAATAATCATTTTCCATAAATATGCATAGTCAGCTTTTAAAAGTGTCATGTGCAGTAATTATTAGCTGTCTGGGTGCTAATCGCTTTGGGAAAATATTTACTTGCGTGTAAAACGGAACCTACGTTTGTTTTGCTAAACGCACTGCATCGCATAGAGCCCAGAGCAATTACTAGCCTGATTTAAAGGATGCCAAGGAATCAGGATTGAGGGATCCTCACTCACAAGGGCTTGTGAAATGGTTGGTTGGATTTAGTTCAGTAAAATTATCCTGAGAACCTACTACGTGTAAGGCCACATCAATCAGGCCACCATCAATCAGGCCACCCATCATACTAAGGACCTCCAAGGCACACGTCCCACTCAAGGGAGAGATGTTGGGAGTGAGAATAAGAGACCTATGCCTAGTAAGGGAATCCCATACCAATCTTCCCTCTATAATATGAATGGATGGCCCAGAAGCACCAGGCCAACAAGAAGGATCACCAGTGTGGATAAGGAAAAGAAAGCAAAAACACTGGTTCCCTGAGAAAACCAACATGATTCAGAAAACTTTTAACTTTTTCAATTTAAAAAAGGATCGGGGAATTTGAGAGCACATTGTATTTATTTAACAAGAACAGAGTGCTATAAAAAAGGAAGAACATTTTTTAAAAAAATAAAGAAAAGATGTCTTAGGAAGGTAAATAATGTCATTTGTGTATTTTTAAAAAGTAGAAAGTCAGCCACAAAATAAATCACACTAAGGAAATTTCTCAGAATGTAGATTCTCGCTCTCCCCAAAAGAAACACAGAGATAAAAAATACTAACAAAATAATAAGAGACTTAGAGGACTAATCCAGGAGGTCCAATATTTGACTAATAAGTATCTCAGAGAAACACAACACAGAATGTGGAAGAGAGAAAATTATCAGAGAGATAATACAAGACAATTTTCCAGAACTGAAGCAGAATACCTGTGTTCAGACCACAGCTCAGAACACTGAATGAAAAAAGACACCTACTTATATGTGTGGAATTTCAGAACACCCAGGACAAGAAAACATTCTGAGAGCTTATAGAAGAGAGAAAACAAAGGCAATAGACTCAAATGCCACTGTATGTGGAGAGATATTAGAGCAAGGTGGACAATGTTCAGAAGATAAATAATTTCAAATCTAAAGTTTTATACTCAAACATCTATCAATTCATGGTGAGGGCAGAATAAAGACATTTCCAGACAAGCAAGGACTGGGAAACCTACTGTGTTAGGCCATTCTTACATTATGACAAACACCTGAGACTAGGTAATTTATAAAGAAAAGAGGTTTAATTGGCTTACAGTTCTGCAGGCTGTACAAAAAGCATAATGTGGACATCTGCCCTCAGGAAGCTTCTAATCATGGTGGAAGGCAAGGGGGAAGCAGGCACATCACATGGCAGGAGAGAGAGAGAGCGAGAGAGAGAGAGAGAGATGTCACACACTTTTAAATAACCAGATCTCACAAGAATTCACTATAAAAAACAACACTAAGCCATGAGGGATTCACGCCCATGACCCAAACACCTCCCACCAGGCCCTGCCTCCAGCATTGGGGATTACAATTCAACATGAGATTTGAGCAGGGACACATATCACAACTATATCACCTGCCTCCCAAATATCCTTTCTAAAGAGGTTCCTTAAAAATGAAAAGTTGTAGCTTGAGGTTGTATTCAAACACAAACAGTGAAATAAACCTAGAGAGGAAAAAGTGTGGTGTCCAGGGAACAGGGGTTGGAACCCTCCACCTCCAGAAGATGGCTGAATAGCAACTGAGAGGACCAGTTTTCAGGCCAGAGTAGCTCCTGGGAGGGAAACCTGGGGGTAAGGTGGAGAAATAGATTGCCATAGATTGTATAATTAAGAATAGTTTTAGTGGTCAAGAATATAAGAAAGCCATGTTTTATCATAAAAATGAAAGATAGCAATTAGAAACTTCAGGGAAAACTGTACCAGACAGTAAACCTGCAAATGAGAAGTAATATAACATGCAGCACAATTTTAATGCACTGATGGAGAATCCATGTGATCTCAACATCAGCCAAGAGAAACATAATCCTGGGCCCTCTTTGGCCCAGCAGAGTATACAGTCATAATGATGTAAATGCTGTTTTCCACTTCAGTGATAGCTTTCAGCTACGTGGAAGGCTGGGTTGAGTCTGTGGGCAGGATGGAAATGTTGACACCCCTGACAATGTGTGTTACTCAGGATATCTCAACCATTCTATTCAACAACCCTAAACTCTCAGTGACATCATCATAAGGGTGGATTTCTTTCTCATGTCACAGTAAATGAGGGAAATCAAAATGAGGAGGTGAGATGGTGTTTCTGCTCCATGTAGTGACCCAAGGATCCAGGATCCTTCCCCATCAGAAGATGTTGTCATTTTTAGGTCTCCAAGTCCTCCACCAAATTGTCCACTTTCTTCCTGCAGACAAGAAAAGAGAATGTGTGGGAGACTACCCAGGAGGTTTTAGAAACCAAACCAGGAAGTGGCACATGTACCTCACCCTAGGTTCCATTGCCCAGACTCAATTACATGGCCTTAACCAGCTGCAGGGAGGCTGGAAAATGCAGCTTAGTTGTGTGTCCAGGAGGAAAAGAAAACGGGTTCAGTTTCACTCTGCTACATGATGCAAAAGTAAAAGCACCAGAGAGAGAGAACTAGGGAGAAAAGTTGGGGCCTTCATATCTGCATCTTACACAGTCACATTAAGGAAATGTCACACAATCACAGTGTGACACAGGCCAAAAGACTTTGTGAATATGAAAGCAATAGAAATAGATGTCTAACTACATTATTTAAAGTTAAAAGGATTGCCAACAAGAGAACCAAAAATAATCCTATAACTTAAGAGATCTATTAACAAAGGGCCTTGTTATGGGTTGACTTGCATACTCCAAGAAAGACATGTTCAAACCCTGACATCCAGTACCTGTGAATGGGACCTTATTAGAAATAGGGTTTTTGCAGATATAATAAAGTTAAGGTGAGATTTTTAGAGTAGACGCCTTTCCTCCACAGAAGAGAAGACAGAGACACACCTGGAGAAGATGGCCATGTGATGAAAAAAGAAGAGATTGGAGTGATGTATCTATTAACCAGAGAATGACAAGGATTGCCAGCAAACACCAGAATCCAGAAAAGGCTGAAAGAATTCTCCCATACAGGTTTCAGCAAGAGCATGACCTTACCAACAACTTTCAGACTAATGGCCTCCAGAACTGTGAGACAACACATTTGTGTTGTTTTACATCACCCGGTTCGTGATACTTTCTCACAGCAACCCCAGGGCATGGACCCAGGCCCATTCTCACCTATACAGAGCTGAAGGTAAGTTGCCAGGAATAAATGCCAGGAAAGCCTGGGTGTGGCAGTTCATGCCTGTAATCCCAAGACTTTGGGAGGCCGAGACAGGTGGATCGCTTGAGCTCCACCTGCACCAGCCTGGGCAACATGGTGAAATGCCATCTCTACAAAAAATACAAAAATTAGCTGGGTATGGTGGCATGCTCCTGTCCCAACTACTCAGGAAGCTAAGGAGAAAGAATCACTTGGGCCTGGGAAGTTGAGGCTGCAGTGAGCCATGATCACACCACTGCACTCTAGCCTGGGTGACAGAGTGAGACCCTGTCTCAAAACAAAACAAAACAAAACAAAACAAAAACACGAAAGCCAGGAAAGCCCCTGGCCTGGATGGAGCAGGAGGTGATGTTGGTTAGAGTCTTGCAAAGGAGACATTCAATAAGGAAGAGGTGAAGTCATGGAGGGTTTGATGGTTAATTTTATGTGTCAGCTTGACTGGGCTAAGGGATACCCAGAGGCTGGTAACACTGGGTGTGTTTCTGGGCGTGTCTGTGAGGGTGTTTCCAGAAGAAAGCAGCATTTGAATCAGTGGACTGAGTCAAGAAGATCTGCCCTCACCAGTGTGGGTGGTTATCATCCAATTCACTGAGGGCTTGAATGGAACAAAAAGGCAGAGGAAAGAAGAATTTGCCCTCTTTGTTTGAGCTGGATTATCCATCTTCTCTTGTCCTTGGACATTGGCACTCCTGGTTCTTGGGCCTTTAGACACAGATGGGGATTTATACTACTGGCTCTTCCAGCTTTCAGGCCTTCAGATTTGGACTGGAACTACATGAGCTGCTTTTCTGGGTCTCCAACTTACATACAGTACATTGTGGGACTCCTCAGCCTCCATAATCACATGGACCAATTCCTTATAATAAATCCCTCCCTACATATGTATCTATATCCTTTTCATTGTGTTTCTTTGGATAACCCTGACTAACAAAGAGGGATCTAAACTTGATCTCACCGGCAGTGTGGAACCACTGGGAGGCTCTTCCCCGCATGGACCTGGTATCTGCCATAGCTCACTCCCTTTCTCCCTGTTTCCATGTGACCAGGTCTTTAAGCCTTGACATTAAAGACTTAAAGAGACAAGAGTTGACTCCTTCTCCTCTGGCATTCAACAGCCAGCATTGCAAACTTCTAGAAAATAGAGGAGCCCCAGGGAAATCTAATAACAGCCCTACTTAAGAGCACTCGACAATTATTACCTCCAACTGTGAGAGAGGCTGAGTAATTAAAAAGGGTTCTTTATTTTGATTAAAAAGATTCCTTTTAGTGTTTCTGAATCTTTAGTGAAAGCCCAGAACTCTATTTTTAGCCACAAAACAAGATATGTGGCCAGGGGCAGAGGTGTAATTTAAAACATGGGATGAGCATTTGTAACCTGAAAAATGAGCACGCGCCCCCAGTGGCCCCCAGACTGAGCCCAATCCCACCCAATGGCTTTCAGGAGGCACAGCAGCATGGCAGCATCAACCCTGCCACATGGATTAATAGGAGGCCCAAATTAATTGGTTTTAATCACTATAAATTTCCTTCCCAATAAAATTTCAAGAATTTCCAATCATGCTGATTTATATGTGTAATTAGAAATCCATTCACAGATGTCACACTGCTAGGTGGTGGGGAGTATCAGCCCCGGCTTAACTCCAGCTTGAGGCCTGAGCAATGAAAAATGATGAAGAGAAACTTGGCAGGAAGCTGGGACAGGGAGCATGCCATGCCCCCTGGAAAGTGTCTGCCCCTAAGGTCACATGGGGGCTGCTTCCCGCCAAGCACAGATTTTGCCTTATCTAGCCCCCAATCCCTCCCCTGCCCTTAGTCTAGATACGAGTAGATCAAAGGGGTTTTGTATGTACCAAACAGACAGGCTTGACTAAGATAAGAATGCTGAGTGACACTACACAACTGTACCCAGCCTCCCATCTGTCCAGAGTAGCAATGGACAGAACTATGGGATTCTAGAGCCACAGGAAGAGGGACACCACCCTGCCAACTTCCCACTTCCAACAGGCAGATTTGTTGCTTTCAAATTACCCACATCCCAGGTTATCTAATCCGGGGTGTCTGTAGACAAGATGACAGGACTTTCAACTCCTGCTTGCTTGCTTTCTTCGTCGGCTGCTATCCTCCCTCTGCAAATGACTCAGTGTTGCAGCAGGAAAAGAAAGGGCAGAAAAGTTTGCATTTCAGGCGTGAAAAGGATTTCAAATCAGCAAGCAAAGAAGTCCTCCTCTCCCTACAGTGATGAAGAGGAACAGGAAAGTCTATAGATGAACAAAGATACACCAAGAGTTTTATGTCAGGACTTTCACAGTATAAAGACTCTACAGGTGGAAAGGAGGAGACGGAGACTGCGGAACTCTGGATGGAGGAGTCAGAGGAACAGCAGTTATCATAGGTCATGTGGACTCAAGGCTCTAGAACTTGCAGGGAGAATCAGGCACAGAGTGAGGTCCCAGTGGAAAAGATTAATTCTAACCAATTAGGCAGCAAGGGCGAGAGAGCACTCAGTCTAGGGGACTGAGTGTCAGAGAGCAGGGAGAAACTGAAGTTAGGTGTACCACACAGGAAATCTGGGCCCCAGCCAGGAGCGGGCAAAACTCAGTCCTGAGCCAAGCACATCTGAGCTGGGCTTCCCAGGTGTCCTGTGTTGAACCTCACAGTTAGTGTCAGAAGGGAAGCAAAGGTGAGATTGCAGAATGCAGTCAGGACACCTGGGGTTGAGCCCAAGCTCAGTATTGTTGGCCCTGTGGCCTTGAATGAACTCCCTGGCCTCATCTGTCTGCTGTAGCTCAGACTTCTCAGATGATGATAGCCCTCCCGTCATCTCAAAAACCATCACCAGTACAATGAACACTGCTTCATCTCAACATTACCGACTACAGAGATGGTAACTGAGACTCAGAGTGGCTATGTCACTTCTCAAGGTCACCTAGTTAGTAAAGCGAGGAGAAAGGAAGGATATAGACATTTATTGAATAGCTACTATGTGCCAGGTGCTTTTTGTAGATTATCTTCACTATAACCCTAAAAGAATCAAAAAAAAAATGAGGCTTGGATAAATTAAACATTAAATTGCTTGCTCAAAGCCACATGAGCATCAGAGGTGGAGCCAATACAGGGCTAAACATGGAGTCACTTTGTCAGCTTAGCTCTGATTTTAGTGTCCAGGGAAAGGGGCTTGATGACGGGTTGGGTTTTTGAAAGTATAAGAAGAGTTGTATCATGATGCAGTCAGTACTCAAGGGAAGACGTGAGAGGCTGTTCAGTAGGCAGCTGGAGGTTGTTAGGCCCTAGGAAGGTATTGCAAGGTCAGAAAGTCAATAAGAAATACCCCACTTGTCCCGTCAATTTCTGAATTGACTGAGAAATAAGACGCAAGAGTCAGACAGAGGGAATCCAAAGTAACAGCTGTATTGATAAGGCTGCCTTGGGAAATATGGTTTGAGCTTCCCGATACTTGACTCCTGAATTAGACACATAGCCTTTCCCCGACAGCAGCAGAGCCTGCCTCTGGAAATTCACCACATGGAGGAACAGGTTAGACTGCCCCATCAAGGAAGTAGCAGAGCCACAAGCTAGAGCAGCCCCACACACTGAGATCCTTTCCCCAATACTTCCCAAATGGTGGGTGTTGCTATTTTACGGCCCAGGTAGGAACTGTAGAACGGCTCCCCCTACAAAGTGGACAGCTCACTAACCAAAGGGAAGAGGGCCTAGGTAGCACTGAGGTCAAATGTGCTTAGACTAAACCCTGTCTGCTTTCCATGAAGATCTCCCAGCTTCTTCATGGGCTGCAGAAGCAACCACCCGGGCCTGGGCACAATAGCTCTGTAATACACCCCGCCCCCAACCCCACCTCAAACACACACAGATATACTCAGAATTATTTTCAATAGTGTTCTTATCCTCAAAAGTGATTGGTTGGTTTGCCCCCTCAGCCCGCCTCCCCTCGAAGAGAGAAGAAGATCATCTTTGCTCTAGCCTGATCCTTTAATGCGCCTAAAAGCTGTTGCTTCTGTCTAAAGCAGACCCAGGCCCTGAGCAGGGAATAGGTGGAGAGGTCTTAATGGGGATTAGAGTCTGCCCAGGCAATGACAGAACGGGGTCCTAAGAGGAGATTTTAGAGGTTGGGCAATTTTTAAGGGCTTAAATGTTTCATAATGCAGGCTCAGTTGCGTTTATGCATGTTAGGGCCTCAACAGCAATGCACCATCCAGGGCATAATGGATGTTGCAAGATTTGATTTTAGTAGTTTAAAAATATCCAAGTAGTCTGCAGGCTAATGGCCATTGGACAGACTCATTAGGATATCAATAATCATTCGGCATTCTGAAATCCTTTTAATGCTCTGGGACAGCAAGGAATGAAGTAAGGGAAGGGAAGAAGGTCACGGGGAACTTGTGGGGTCACTTAAACAAGTGAAAGCAGTGAATGAAACAGAGGCTTCCAAAGCCTGGGTGTGTGCTCTGCCACCACCCACAGCCTGGTTTAAACAGTAAGTCTGGTGGGGCCTCATTGTAACTGATCAGGGAAGAGATGTTGAGAGAGAAGCTTAAACAAAGCCTCCCACAGCCCCTTACAGACCAGCAGTTGAAATGAGTGCTGCCTAAATCTCACAACCCATTCTCCACAGTGTGGCTTATACATTCTCACCTCCTGGTCTTGGCTCACTACCTTACCTGGTACAGTAATTGCCTCCAAATAGATGACTTCCGCCTATCCTTCAGATTCCTACCTCTGCCTTCCCCAGATCCCCAGGCCACAGGTCTTTCCTGTTGGTGGCCTTCTCCAGCCCACAACGTTATACCATTAACCGTGTCTTAGAGGCATCACCTCCTCTGAACTGTGAGCTCCTGGTGGGCAGCAGTACCTGCCACATACAGGTGCTCCGTTAGGCTTAAAATGGCAGTTCTCATACTCTCTGTTGTTGCTTTGGCCACAGAAACTCTTTGCTTGTTGGGCAAGGCTTTCGCACATGTGCACAAATGACCATAGACACAAAGTACCACATGGACTCAGAGGGTTTACAGGCCTGCTAAAACTCATCATGGTTCCTTCCCAGATCCCTAGGGATGAAGCTCCGGATGGAGGAAGAAGACTTTTCAGCCTGGGTAGTTCATTGCAAAGCTCTTCCATTCAAACAGGAGACATAGAGATTTCTTATGTTCATCAGCCACAGACCCAAGGGGCAGGGAAATGTCATCAGTTTCTGATTTTGTACCTTTGGGGCCCAAATAACCTTAGGAAGGAAGGAGCTCTGAATATCCTCAAAGATGGGATACTCAAACATCAAAAATGCTTTTAAAGTCCTTTTGGAAAATGTCCCCTCTCCATGTAGCACTAAGGGGCAGGGGCCACCAAGGTCTAGTCTTGGTCAGAATGGAGCTGTCTCCACCCCTCTGCATCCTGTTCACTACCACCCAGATGACAGCCTGGCTGGAGTCACAGCTCTCAGATGACCTGGACGGGCCATGGAGGAGCACAGGAGGGGGCGGGAGGTGTTTTGGACATATTCTCTGGTCCAACAACCTTGCTGAGGACAGGACTGCTATGCTACTGAGCTTTGTCAGTTTGGCCCGCCATGGTGCCCAGTGCTTGCTGGGACATCACTGTGCTGGAAGAATAGCATCTAAGACACTAGCCTGACATCTTGTCACCACTTTAGACTGCCAGCCATTCTTCCTATTTCAACTCTACAACAACCTCACTAAGTGTGGACCAGATCTCAGAGTTTCCACTCTGCAGGTCAGGAAAATTGAGGCACTGAACAAGACAAAAGGCAGCCATGAATGAAAATTGAAATCTCCATTATTGCTGTAAGGGAAAATGTGAGAGACCTAGACTGCCTGATTTTCCCACTCTTATAAGCTTTGCTCCATTCCTCCCTTAGAACCAACCAACATTTCCTCCTTTAGAAGATAGTCCCTAGTGAGCTGTACCCAGCCCATCACCATTCATTCATTCATTCACTCACTCTATATTTATTGAGCACCTTTCAAGTCCTGCTCAACCCGTCTTCACAATGTCTGTGTGAGAGCTACAGTGTCTGTTTCCCATGTAAGCTTTGTTTCCATGGTTTCTAAAAGTAGCCTCTCCATCTTAGATTATGTATTTCCTGGTAAGTAGTCTCATCCCTAGGCACTTATTACTTCTATTTCTCATGAGACAAACTTTGAGCACCTACTGTGTTACCAAGATAAATAAGACAAAAGGCCTTCCCTTAAAGAACTCAGTCTGGGCCAGGCGCAGTGGCTCACACCTGTAATCCCAGCATTTTGGGAGGCCGAGGCGGGCGGATCACCTGAGGTCAGGAGTTCGAGACCAGCCTGGCCAACATGGTGAAACCTCATCTCTACTAAAAATACAAAAATTAGCTGGGTATAGTGGCAGGAACCTGTAATCCCAGCTATGCAGGAGGCTGAGACAGGAGAATCACTTGAACCAGGGAGGTGAAGGTTGCAGTAAGCCAAGATCTCGCCATTGCACACTAGCCTAGGTGACAAGGGTGAAACTCCATCTCAAAAAAAAAAGAACTCAGTCTGAGGCCAGGTGCCATGGCTAATGCCTGTAATCCTAGCACTTACAGAGACTGAGGCAGGAGGATTGCTTAAGGCCAGAAGTTTGAAACCAGTCTGGGCAATAAACAGAGACCCATGTCTCTACAAAAAAAATTAAAAATTTGCCAACTGTGGTGGTGTGTGCCTGTAGTCCCAGCTATTCAGGAGGCTGAGCTGGGAGGATCACTTGAGCCCAGGAGTTAGAGGCTATAATGAGCCACAATGACATCACCACCCTCCAGCCTGGGCAACAGAGCAAGATCCTGTTTCAAAAAAAAAAAAAAAAAAAACTCTCACAGTCTGGAGCGGTGTTGGAGACATGAGAGAGCCATGACGGGAAAGAGAATACCCCCACACAGGGGGTCTCAGGAAGGCTTCCCAGAGGAGGAGACACCTGGGCTGTATTGAAAAATAGACAATTTCCCAGTCATAAGGAATGGGGTTTCCCAGGCAGAGGGAGCAGTACAGGAGCAAGCCAGGAAGAAGAAAAGCACCATGACATTGGGGGACTACTGGCTGGAGCTTGGGTTTCTAGGCAGGGAGTGGTGAGAGCTGAGCTTGAGGCAGAAGGCAGGGGTCAGATACTTGATTTCAGGGATGGATACAGCAGTGCCCAAAACAGATAGAGCCTGCCCTCCCGGAACCTTCATCCTAGTAGGTAGAGAAAGTACATTAAAACACATACACTAATAAATACAAAATACATAATATGTTAGGTGGCAATGCATTTTGGCATTGTCAGTGGAGGAGACTTGCAGATGAGCATTTTTAATAGATTGCTATGGTAGCTGCACAGCAGTGGCCTTGAGGAAGACCCAGTGGAAACAGGGAACTCCATAGAGACTGTAGTCCAAGCAAGTGACAGTGTGGGTCAGAATGAAAAGAGTGGGATGAAGAGATTATTGGAGAGGTGAGAGTGTGGCAAATAACCATACACACTCTGAAACCAGACCACCTGGTTCATGTCCCACTTCTGCCATTTCCTACCCATGTGGCTCTAGGCCTCAGCTTTCTTGTCTGAAAAAAGGGGATTCTACTAATGGTCCCCACTTTGTAAGGGTGTTGTCCAGATTATAGGAGTCAAAGTCTTCAGGGAGCTTAGAGAAGTACTTGATGTACACCAAGCGCCCAATATATGTCAGCTATCACCATTACTTAGCTATGGAGTAAGCAAAGCTTGATGAAAGCTTGATGGGAGCAGTGGAGCTGAGGGAGGAGCCCCCAGCCTCTGGCTAGTTGGAGAGACCTCAAGAGGAAGAGCAGGACATCTGGTGAAGATTTCAGGCAGGAAGTTGGACAACTGAGTCTGAGGAGAGGTCTGAGCTGGAGACAGTCATGTGGGGTATCATCAGTACACTGTGCGGATTGTCACATGGGAGTGGCTGAGATCCCTGGGAGAGTCATAGCATGAGAAGAGCAGGTGGTCAAATACGGAGAATTCCCCAACAGTTAAGGACCAGATAGGAGGAGAGAGACGCACCAAGGAACATGGCAATAGCAGTCCCAAAAGTTTAGGAAAAGCCTAGAGCATGTGAGACCAAGGATTCCAGGGTGGGGTCACCAGTCAGGCATCTGCAGGAGACAAACCATGAGGTCACAGGTCACTAAAATATCACTGACATGAAAGAGATGAGAACAGGTATTTAGGAGAGGCATGCTTAGAGAAGGCTGGGAGCCACAGGAGGACAACCTAGGGAAGCAACAGTGGATCTCAAAGCTGCCTGTAGGCTGGTGGGGCTGGTTACTGCTGGGACTCTGCGCCTGACTGGGGTCTGAAAACCTGGGGCCAGAGCAGAACATCCACACAGAACCACACCAGGATCTTCCTCCATCCCCCATTTCCCCCACAAGCCACTCAGGCCCCTTCTCATAATGACTGTCATCCAAATGTCTAAAGAATATCTGTTTGAAGAGGCACCAAACCAGATCTTTAAGGCAAAGGAAGGTTTCCAGGCAGAGATGGAGCCAATGGCATCCAGTGAAGAAAGGCCCCATATATTTGAACTGAAGAAGCTCATTGGCTTGACAGTGAGAGGAGGAGGTCACTGCAGAACTGAACCACGGCTGTGGGCAGGCAGAGCTGAGGAGAGTGCATGGTTCAGAAGTGGACAGAAGGTGGGGAGAGGAAGTAGGAAGTGTGGGATGGGAGGGAAGGGAAGAGATCAGGCAGAAACTGCAGAGTACTGGAGCTAAGGGAGAGACTTTTTGCTTTTGGGTGGGGGAGGCTTGCACATGAGGTAGCACAGAATAGAAAACTGATGACAAGGAGGGAGTTGGGAGAACAGGTGAAGGAGAAAAGATGAGGCGAGGCCATAGTAGGGGGCTGGAATTGAGCAAGTCCAGGGACTCCTGGGAAGACCATGGGTCTCCATTATATAGAGGAAGAAACTCAGGCCTGGGAGAGTAAGTAACAGATCTGAATATTGGAAGGGTCCAGATCTTTGAAAGGCCAGATCCTACTCCTGATCAGACTGTAGGGTTCAGCTCACACTTGACCATTCAATCATTCGAGCATTCACTTATTTCTTCACTCAACAAACATTTTCTAGCCCTTCCAGTATAACTTATATGAACCAGGCCCTCTTCTACGCACTTTGAATGTATTACTTCCCTTACTGTTCACAGTAACCCAGGAGGTAGGTATTATTATTACTTGACATTTTCAGATGAGGAAACTGCAGCACAGAAAAGTTGAGTAACTCACCTGAAGTTGCACAGCTCTTGAGTGGCAGAGCAGACCTTCAAAGCCAGTCTGTATGGCTCCAGAGCCTCTAGACTTAGCCAATATGTTGTTTTGCCTTTCCAGAAAAAAAAAAAAAAAAAAAAAAAAAAAAAAGCCCTAGGAGCGAGGAAACCTGAGTTCTAGTCTTGCCTTTGCCATCTCCTCATTGGGGGTTCCTGGGCAAAATGCTTGGTTTGACCCCCTGTCTCAGTCTGTAAGAAGGGGGTGTATTGGATCATTTCTGTCATTCTTCTATTCAGAGAAAGAGCCCAGAGAACTCAGGGCCTGAAGGGTCTGGACACCTGTCCTCACTGAGCAGCTGAGACGGGAAGATGAAGACAGAACCAGCCGTCTCTAACCCCACACTCAGAAGGTGTTCCTTGAGTCTGGGAGGGTGGAGAGTGGGGATCTCTGCCTCCTTTTTTCCCAGTTGACACCCACACCTCTCTCTGAGCAGCTCCCACTGCAGGAAAACTAATAAGGCTGGCATTTTATGACCCGCCACCTTCGATGACAACAGGCAATTTGAAGAGTCAACAAAAGATGTGCTGTACCAAGGGTGTTTTATGGCTCATCACACCATAAAACCCCACAGCCATTTGACCAAGGTGCTGGAAAGGGGTTATAGAAGTGAATTCACCAGCCCTTTGTCCAATAGGGGCTTCCAAATTAAGACATAAGATTGATCAACTGCAGGGGGAAGGGGTAGGTGTGTGAAGGAGTCTTTCTGAGCATGGATGTTGGACATAGGCTTGGAGAGCTCCCCAAAAGATGGCACTCTCTATATATGATTACAAGGGCCCCTGAGAAACCCCAGAGATCCCCCCAACATCCTGTCCCAGGATGTTTAAAATCCCTTTCCCATGGGCCCAGCTTTCTGATCCTGAGACCTGTGGCCTAGGGCAGTAGCTGCCTTTTGGTCTGAAACTCGCTCCTAATGCCCTCCAACTGTGTGACCTTGAACAAATCTCCCATCTCACTGCACCTCAGCTTCCTTATCCTGTAAAACAGAGATAATGATGCCCACATGTTTGGCTTGTTGGGAGGGCCTGGCCCCAGGAAACTGCTCAAGACATTGGATGTGTCAGGAGAGTGGAGGTACAACTTCCCCTGAAAGAGAACCGAAGCCCTGACATCCATACCCAAGTGTCACCAATAGCTCTCAGGACATTTTCTGAGAGCATCCATCTATCCATCATCCATCCAGTGATATACATGAGCACCTGCTCTGTGCCAGGCACTGTGCCAGGCCATGGTGATGAGCAAACACTAAGCCCCTGCCTACTGGAGTTTGCAGGCTAGTGAGCAAAAGGAGGTGATCCATGCATAAGGTTGAGGGTGTATGGCTATAAAGAAAGATAAAGTGGAGTCAGGAGTAGCATGATGAGAACATGCTGCTTTCAAGGGACTTGCATGCTAATGACAAGGAAATGGACAATGAACCACAAGCAGATAAATTGTGTGTGTGTGTGTGTGTGTGTGTGTGTGTGTGTGTGTGTGTGTGTAAATAGGGTGCTAAGGCAGGGAATGATGGGAATGTTACTTAGAAATGACATTTAGGCAAGGACAGAAGATTGAGAAGGAGCCAGATGTGCAAATAGTCAAACAAGAGGTGTTCCAGGCAACAGCAAGTCCCTGAGGTGAGCGAGAGTTCTGCAGGTCCATGAAACTGCAGAGGAGCCCAAGTGGCTGGAGACAAAGAGGAAGGGCCTGAGCCAATGGCATAGAGTTGGGAGGGGGTAGGTCCGCCTGCTGCGCAACAGAACATTGTGTTGCTCTCACCTGATCTTTCTGATTGTAGTAGTGTCCTGTTGCTGCTGCAACAAATCAACACAAACCTAGTGGCTTAAAACATCAAGAATGTATTTTCTCCGTTTAGATGTCAGAAGTCCCCTGTGAGTATTAAGGAGCTAATATCAAAGTGCTGGCTGGGCTGGTTCCTTCTAGGGGCACGGGGGAGAATCTCTTACAGCTTAGAGAGGCTGCCAGCATTCCTTGGCTCCTGCCAAACCACTCCAATTCCTGCTTCTATCATGGCATTGCCTTCTCAGACCTGAACTCTCTGCCCCCCTCTTAGAACCCTGTGATTGCATCAGGTCCACTCAGATAATCCAGAAAAACATCTTATCTCAAGACTCTTAACTTTATCATAGCTGCAAAATCTCTTTTGCCATAGAAGGCAATGTATTCACAGATACTGGAGATTTGGGCATGGACATCTCTGGGGGACCACTATTCCATCTGCTGCAGAGATGTCTTGTGGCCCACATGTGCCTGGCAGCCTGAGAAGAGCCTGCAGGTTCCAGGGTCGCCTGCAGTAAAGTCACAGCTTTGTACTCCAACCCAGACCCACTTCTCTGACCAGGAAGTGTTACTTCCACCCTGATGTCAGGTCTTCTTCACTGGGGAGCAGGGAGTTCTCCTGCCTGGACCTGCTATTCCCCTTCACCACCCACCTCCTACACCATACCAGCCTCAGCCATCTCCTTCCTCACGGCCTGCAGGAGAGGTTCACCCCTCCTTGGTACCTCACTGAGCCACACTGCCCCCCTACCACTCCTTGCCCACATCTTGCTTTCTCTGCTCAGCCTTCCTCACCAGGTACTCATTAGGCAATGAGGATGTGCAGTGGTAGGACCTGGGGACACAGGGAGTAAACCCAAGGACTTCTGTCACAGTGGGAGGAGCAGTGAGTAACTGGAAAGTTTTTAGGGAAGGATGGGGGGATGCCGTGGAAGTTCAGAGGAGGGCCACATGACTGGGCCACTGGCTGGGGCATTTCAGGGGAAGGAGGCCATTGAAGTGGTCTGGCAGGTGCCCGACTCCAGCCCTCAACCACCTCCCCCTGCTGGCCACACAGCCTGCACCCAATGAGATACCACCCTGTGCTCACTCTCAACCCAGGTCCATGTAGGTGTGCATTTTGAAGGAGGGCTCCCAAGCACCACTTTTCCACACAGGGCACAGTGCAGACCAGGTGCCCATACAACCTCAGCACTTGCCAGCTCAAAGTCAGAAAGGTCGGATGTAGAGAGGTGGTGGGCAAGGGGCCAGCCTGGTCCCTCCCTTGGCTCCCCTGGCTAATCTGACCCACCTCCTACCACCTCATGTCCACATTGATTTTGTAATCACCAATACCCCCTTCTCATCCTACCTACGTAAGCCAGGGCCAGGAGGCCTAGGCAGCTGCTCCATCAGGCATTAGGCACAGGCATTAGCCATCCTTGTGGCTCCATGGGGAATGCTAATGCACCTGTTCTTTCTGGAAGCCAGTACCCCGGGCCCTCCCTACCACCTTTCCAGCTCCATTTCCACACCAGGCTCCTGCTGCCCACTCCCAAAGAGTGAATTTCCTGAACTGACGGGTCACTCCAACTCTCCTGATCCCCACCTTGCAAAGGCTGGGACATGCATCCAGGTGGGCTACCCCAAATTCACCTGTGCATGGATCAGGACCAGTGGTGTGTAAATATTTAACAACCAGCTCCTAGGGGGAGAAGCCCTGAATTGGAGTGCTTGCCAATTTCCATGGTGTAAATACCCTCACTGTGGCCAATTTTAAGTTACCGATGGATTAAAGGGTTCCACGGAGCCAGCTCCAGCACACCCCCACAAAAACAGTGCTGAAGAGACCCACCTGCCCCAACATGGCTTCTCCACAGCCTGGCACTGTTCCTTCCATTACAGTGTCACTGAAGGCAGGGCTCTCTTCCAAGCCAGGGGAGTGTTAAGGTATGGCCTTTTGAGTCAATGTGATCTGGGGTGAAATCCCAGCTGTGTCATTGAAATAAGGTGGATGGGTTTGGGGAAGTTGCTGAACATTGTCAGACCTCAGTTTCCTTATGGTTAAAATGAGGTCGATATCATTTATGTCAGAAACATGAGGATTACATGAGATCCTGTATGTGAGGCACTTAGCACAGCACCAGTCAGAATCAGCACTCAATACACATAGCCAGCAGTGGGGACTGAGACCCAGACAGCATGCTTCTAAGATTTGAGGACCTTCAAGAAAATGCTGAAAGGGACCCTGCACCTGGCACAGTCCCTGGCCCCATCCACACTTCTTAAGAATTGGACTGGGATCGGTTCTTTGCCTTAAGGTTGGAAAAGTACTGCTATGTCTAATTTGCAAAAACAAAAATATCAGCCCCATATGTAGACTGAGTCTTCTACATTTTATGATTTTTAGGGGCACAAAGAAGACCTCCTATCTCAAATAATACCTTTCACACCTGCTCAAAGACACCTAAAATTCCAGCATGGCAGCTTCATCCCAACACTGGGCTGTCATCATGCACTACTTCCTTGGAGTGGGTGAGCATCAAGACGAAAGCATCGGATGAGACTAATGTCACCTGACGCGTGCCGGCCAAAGGAGGGCACTGAATATGAGGGACGGAGAAAGCTGAGCCCAGGAAGGAGGGGGCCTCTGGACCAACTTAATGGTGTCCTGGTTTCACTCAGTCAAACCCCGGTCTGGATGGAAGGGGATAGCAGCAGTTCCCCGTGCCTCTGTTATTTGAGGAGCATTCAGTCTGGGGCAGTTGACAGCAAAGGCTCTGGAGGCAGTGACCTCCACAGCTGGAAGCCAGACCCAGAGCAGCAGGGCCTGTACAGAGGCCTTGGTTTGGGTCATCCCCAAGGCCCAGAGCTGCTGAAAGCTGAGAATAGAAAAGGTTTGTTTGAATTCCTAGACTCATATCATCACTTCAAAGATAACTTTTAGTAACATCGGTGGGGGAGGGGAGAGGCAGAAGAGCAGGTAGTAACTACTGAGAATAAAAGCACCACTTAGTAGTTTGGTTTGAAATAAAAATCTTACCCAGACAATGCACGGGCCAGGCTAGGCCCAGGAAGTGATAAGGAGATGGGCCCCAGGTTAGAGAAAATACAAGACAAAAGGAGAGTGATGAGGGAGAATAGGAGGAGAGGGAGATGAAGAGGGAGAAAGAAGAGATGAAAATAAAGGAAAAACAGGGAGAGAGAAAAAAGGGTAGAAGAGACAGAAAAGGAAAAGGGAAGCAAGGAGGAAGAGAGGAGGACAGGGAGGAAGACAGTGAGGATGGAGGGGAGGAAAGAAGGAAGGAAGGGAAGAGGAGAGAAGAAGGAAGGGAGGGAGCGAGAGAGACAGGGAGGAAGGGAGAGAGGGAAGGAAGGAGAGAGGGAGGGAGGGAAAAATGAGAAAAGGAGAAAGGCAAGGAAGAGATAGAATAAAAGGAAGGAAAGAGGACAAAAAGAAGAAGTAGGAGAGGAGGAAGTGGAGAGTGTGGGGCCTCGCAGATGAGGACAGAGAGCTTGGGGAGGGGCGAGGGGAAGGGCAGCAGAAGGGAGCAGTAGGAAGGGAGGAGAGAGGAGACAGAAGACCTTGAGAGTCTTACATCTTGATCAAGGCATGACTGATAACATTCCAGTGGACCATCTTTCAGGCCCCTTGTTTGATGACAAAGCTCATCCCCCCTCCACCATCCATTATCGGCCCTCCCTCCCTGAGGCAAGAGCATCAATAATGCTCCCTCTTCGAGATGCACGTCCCCCACACTGAACGAGCGATGCAGGGCTGGCCATTGCTGGTGGGCATTCCCGGCCGCACATCATTACCACCCTCCAATCCTTCACCCCACCTGCCGGGCCGCTGACCACCCTCCTCCGACGTCCCCCTCCTGCAGCAAGCTTCTCTTCTGAGGGCGGGACCCCAACCCCCAGGCAGGCAGCCAGAGTCTCTGCCATTGCTGGTGAATGATCTCTGACAACTTGGTATCAGGGCTTCGTTTTTAAAAATGATTGTTTAGTTTTGTTTTGCTTTAATTAAGAAGGAGATCGAACTTCCCCATTCTGGTTGGCTCTTCCAAGAGACCTAACAGTTTGAATTTGAATGCAAACATCTTCAAACATCTGTTGCCGTAATTTGGTTGGATTAACTGTCTAGTTTGCTGGGCCATCTGCTGTTCCCCCAAACCCCATCACTGCCTCTTCCCCAGGCCAGGCAGGATATCTCATCTCTGCAGGTAGAGAAAAGGTTTCAGAGATAATCCCAGTCAAAGCCACAAGTTTTCTTTCCGTAAAACTTGGAAACAGACTGGCCATGACCCATGGGACGCTAAAGAAGGAGGGTTGTGTCTGAACAACTGGTGAGTTTACCCCTCAGGTCTGTGTGCTCTTAAAGGGACATTTCTTCTTAGACCAACTGAGCCTTCTTCTCCCAGGCCAGGGCTGTCATGCAAGGATGCTGGGATTACATCCTGCACAGCCCCACAGGCTCTATTCTACATGAAAGGCATTGCTGGGGTTGTGCAGTAAACCACCTGTGCAGCTGTATAGGGCAACCCTGTTCTCAGTCTCTGCCAGATCTTCCCTCCCTTTGCTTGGCATTCAAGCACCTTTCATGGTGCTTCTTCTAAAAGACAAAGGCACTGGCAGAAAAGTCAAGGAAAACCCAGATTTTCCTCTAGTCTCACCGTCCAGCTAGCGTGACAAGTGCCTCCACCCAAGAGAGGATCTCCCAGTTCCTACCTGAGCACACCAAATAACACACCCACTCTGCAACAGAGAAGCTCCTCCTAGGCTGAGCTGACATTCGGCAACCAGGCCCTGCCCTAGCTCTTCGAGGGTGGACAGAGGATTCTAGAGCTCCAGCCACCTGCAGACTCCTCAAGAGACTTCCAAATGCACCAGTGCAGAGGATCCTGGGATATGCTTCAGAGGCTTAGGTTGGGGACTGTGCACTCCCATGTGTGACCCCAGGGCTGGTTTCAGTGAAGCCAGCCAGAAACCATTGTCAGGTCATGCAGAATAGGGTGTGGCAGTAACACAAGCAGAAGAGAGCAGGTATTAGGATCTCTGGATTTGTTCTTCCTCCACTGCCTCCCATGGAAACTGCCTTCTCTCACCCTCCCTCATTTGTCCCTTCAGCCAGATCAGCCTCCTCATGGTCCACCCTAGACTGGGTCCGCCCTTTGGCTCATGCCATTTTCTGACCCACCCGCCTCACTCCATCTCACTCAGCCCCAACATCCAGCTTCATCCTCCTTCTCCATGGCACCCCCAGAAACAATCCTCCAGTTTCAAACTCCCATGGCAGTTATCAATTCCACAAATGTGACAATTATTATCTACTTCCTCCTATTATTGAAGTACTTGATGTCATCTGCACACACATGGTCATGCGGTATTTATGAACATGCATGGCTGAATGAATGAATCAATCAATCAATCTGATATCAGTATTATAACTAAGGTCGCAGTGCCTTTGCAAAAACCATGTGCATATTCAACATATAGATATAAGACCTACAACCCTGAACACCTGTAACTGATTCCAAGGTGTGCAAGTGTTGGCAGATGCCACTGGGAGAGCAGTCCATTTCACTGGTAGCTGCGAACAAAGTCAGCCAGTTAGTAGAAACCTGTTTCTAATTGCTTGACATATAATAGATACACCTCCAAGCAGCTGAGACCACCGAATCCCATTCAAAGCCCTGCTTCCTGGCTTACACCTAAGCCTTTCATGTTTTATTAGAGCCCTGCACATTTCATTTCCTTTTATGTGGGAAAGAAAATGGACCCTTGGTTCTAGGAGGGGCATTCGCAGATGCACTTTTACTTATTGAAGGGTAGCTTTGTAGAAAGCAAACCGCCTGTCTCGGGTTTGTGGATTCAGGTTTAAGGAAGGTGAAGACAGGGGTCACTTTCTCTCCCCCAGTATCATCCAGAAAGATGGAGATCTCAATCACACCCAGCCCAGGGTGAGACCCTGTGTGAACAGAGCCATGCAGCCCCTGCTCCCCAAGCTTGTACACTTAGCTGCTGCCCCAAGAGCAGATGAGCCCCCACAACACATCCCAGTGTGGCCAGTGTCTCAGCAGAGTGGACAAAACAGCAAAAGCAGTCATAAATCCGGGCTCCCAGCACTCCGACACCCCATTTTCCCCTGCCTCTCCCAGCCTGGACATGGAGCCCACCCACAGCTCTGCTGGCAGAGGACCGGCAGCCTTGACCCCACCAGCCGGCAGTGACCTGGAATCCATCATCCTGCTCAAGCTCGGGCGTGTGCTGGGGCTATAAAGCACGCTTTGCCCCCCAGGAGCTCAAGAGTGTCAGGATTTCCAGCCTGCTCCTGTCCTTCTGCTCCAGTCAGAGGAGCAGGAGGGGCTTGTGCACCGCACTTGCCTGCTGTGTCCTCCCACCCCTGTTGGACTACAGCCTAGGCTCAGAGGAGACACCAGGCCCAGCTTTTGTCCTGCTCTCTAGACCACACCCCCAGCCACAACCACCAGCCAGGTTCCTGTCATGGCTGGACAGCTCCCCCTAAAACTGTGTGGAGAATTGCCTCTGCCAGGAAGCTTCTTCCATGCTCAAGCCTTTATGAGGCTTGAATTCTCACAGCAGAACAGCTGGGGCACCATAGCTCCTGCTGGGTGATTTTCAGGAGCCAGTTTCTGTAGCTGGGCCAGTCCCTGCAGCCTCCCACTCCTGCACCATGACAAGCGATGCCCTTGGTAAGCCTCATCACACTGGCAGCAGTGAAGCCGCTCAACCTTTATGAAACCATAGGTGTATGTCAAGGTCTGCCTTTTTGCATATCATGGATGATCACTTTCAAGAGCTTCTGAAGCTCATACTTGGGTCCTCTGTATGGCACGTCACCTGCCCCAGTGACACAACTACTAAGTGGCCGAGGGGAAATATAAACCTCAGTGTCCAAAGCCCAAACTCCTTTCACATCACCACATTGCCTCCAATACCGGGGGACCTGAAAGGACCATGTATCACCCTGACCAATCAGCTGGCTGGCTACTCCAGTACCACACTGGTACCTCCAGAAGCTACGAGCCTAGACTAAGTAAATGACTTTCTCAGTAGAGTAGGGTCATGTTTCCAGCAAGGGTAAATGAAGAACTGGGCTTGTCTACAAGAGCCTCCAAAAATAAAAACTGCAGCTGAAGCATCTTAGAGAGAGGGGACAAGGATAATGTGGAATTGGACCCAGATCAAGAACAGTGGCCCCACTGGTTCTGTGTCCAGACTGGGAGAAGCAGAAGAAAGCAGTGAGCTTTCCCTTCGCTGCAGCCAAAGCAGGCTTGCAGAAGACAAAGTCAACCCCTCATCTTTCTGCTGAAGGCCTTTCAGTGGATCCCCTGGCTCTCAGGATCAAGACCAACATCCTTGTACAGTCCATAAGGTCCTGAATAGCAAGGCCCTGCCCCCTCCAGCTTCCTCATATACATGGACCCTCACCCAGGGGACCCTAGCCCCACCCAGGGTCCTTTGGTTCCTCCCACATCATGCTCTGTCCTGTGTCTGGCTCCCACCTGCCCTCTGGCTCCTGGGTGACACCCTAACTTTCGCCTTCAGGTCACAGCTGTGTTACATGCCCCCGAGGGACGCCTTCTCTGAGCCCCAGACAAAGGCTGGTTCTTCCTTCTGCACACTCTCATAGTGCTTCCTGCCTCTCCCTTGTAATGATCACCACCACTGTCATCTGACTTAATTGTTTGATGAGTTGGTTACAATCTACCTTCCTATAGACTGTAAGCTCCATGAGGGCAAGCACCATGACTGTTCCACTCATGGTATCCTCAGCAGTAGCATAGCTCCTGGAACGTGATAGGTGCTCGGAATCTGACTGTTGCATGAGCAAAGGAATCCAAGAATGCTTTATCAGAAAGTGAAGGTTTGGAAACTGATGCAATAATAGGGTGGGACAGACACTTCCTGGGAAACTGGAGGGTGGAGGAGGTATGCCATTGCTTTGGAAACATGAATCCTATGCTCAGAATGTCTGGTCCATTCCAACCCTGCCCTGACTCCAGGACCTGGTCCCACTCTGACTTGGAGGCTCAACCTTTGCTAGACTATGCACATTTCTACAGTTTGCAACCCTCTCATCTGCTGCAGCATTCTCATGTACCACACACCTCCATCCCATTCCCATGGAGGTAGGCATTATCAAATAGCCCTGTTTTTCAGATGAGAAAAAAAACCAGGAAGGCCAACTGGCTAGCGTAGTGTAACATGTTATTAAAAGGCAAAGTCAAATGTAAGCCTAGGACTTCTCCCCACACATCTGGCACAGATTTTCCACTAGACCTCAACATGTGTATGACTTGGATAAAAGTGAGGTGAGGAGGAAGCAGAATCCCCGTTACTCAGCTGAGTGCTTTACCCCTCCCTCTGCTGACCCAGAGTGAAGCATGGAGCCTCCTTTGTCCAGAAAACAAAATACCTCTACGAAAGGGAGGTCGTGGGGAAAGAGAGTGATGTCTGTTTGCACCAGGAGGGGAGGAGCCTGGAGATTCCAACTAGTTTTAAGCAAATGTTCAACCAGTGCACCAGATGCAGCCTCGTGCCTCGTTCTCATCCTTTGGGATAACTTGGGGCCTCCATGCCAGGGGCCTCATAGGTCCTGCAGGACAAACTGCTCACTTCTCCTGAGCCTTCCCCTCTGCAGATCTTTAGTGTAATATCTGCCACTCCACTATCTCAAACGCATGCCTCAATCCCTGCTCCATCTCCCAAAACATTGTTAAAATCCTCCATGCCCTGCTGTCTCCTCCCGTTTTCTTCATACTTGTGACTTAACACCTTCTTAATTTCTCTGCTATCTTCATAGTGCATATTTTGAGGTAGAAGAAATATGTTTTATTGAAAAATGTTTGGTGGAATAAAGTATAAAACTTTGATTGTGCTGAAACTTAGATTGTGCTGAAATTGTCACCTCTAACATCTATGCTGATAATTGTCAAGTTGTTATCTTCGTCAGTTCTATCCCATTATAACTCCAGCTTCTGGATAAATATCTCTACCTGTCACATGGCAAAAAGCAGAGGACCCTGTAAAAGTTCCATTCTTTGTCTGTGACCCCATCGTTCTTCAAGATACTTGGGCTTTAAAAATGCAAAGACCTCAAATCCACCTCCGTTACTTATTGGTGACTATCCTGAATTGAATCGTGTTCCCAAAGGTTTAGGACCATGCAGAACCTCAGAATCTGACCTTATTTGGAAATAGGGCCTTTACAGATGTAATTTCTTTAAGATGAGGTCATACTGGATTTGGGTGTGTCCTAATCCACTGACTGGTGTCCTTATTAGAAATGGGTAAATTTAGACATAGACACACAGAGAGAGAACACCATGTGACAGTGGAGACAGACTGGAATGACACATCTACAAGCCAAGCAATGCCAAGAATTGCCACCAACTACCAGAAGCTGGAGGAGGCAAGGAAGGATCCTCCCTAGAGCTTTCAGAGGGAACGTGGCCCCATCAACACCTTGGTTTCAGATGCCCAGCCTCCCGAACTGCAAGAAAGCACATTTCTGTTGTTTTAAGGCACGGAGTTTATGACACTTTGTTCAGTAGCTATAGGAAATGAACATAATGTCTATATCCTTTTTTTTTTTAAAGATTTCTTGGATTTTATCCATTATTTCCTCAATCATCATTGAGCCCCTACTATGGGCAAAGTGTAGGGCTAGGCCCGGGAGAGGCAAAGATGACTGAAGTCAGTAACTACAAATCAACATCCTCAAGAAGGTTAGCATTTAGTCTTGACTAGAAGGTATGTATGGAAATGGATCAAGTACAAAGAAGTGTGTAATTAGGTCGTAAGGGAGATCAAGTACTTGGTAGGAGAGTTCAGAGGGTAGAGGGTGATGTCCTGGGAAGGAGGGAGATTTGGGGTGGATCTTTAAGGATGTAATTGATTTCGCTGAGTAAAGCTGAGAAGCACCTTCCATGTGACCACAGAAGCCTGGGAGCATGGGTCACATCTCAGGAGTGGCCAAACTGGCTGGGGTGGGAGGGAGTGGCAGATAAAGCCCGACAAATGGGCTGAGCCTGCGTCATGAAACATTCGCATGCCAAGTTTAGGATTAGGGCTCGACCCTATAGGCTGGGCGTGGACAGGACACTGAAAGATTCTTGTTGTGAGGTGGCATGACGCAAACTGTGCTTACAGGGTAGTGACCAAGCAGCCATTTCTACTGATGCTTTGAAACCTCCTGTTGAAAGAACCCCTAGAAATGGCTATAGTCATTCATTAGAGACATTCCTCAGAGTGGCCAGGCACCAGTACACTGAACTGTTTATTTCCTTAAAATTCTTGCCCTGACTCCAAGGAAGTGAACAGGAACAAGTTGAGACAAAGACAGGACACTGTAAGTCCTAATGGTCTGGGATCCTACTGGAGATCAACCAGAAAGAAAAGAAAACAGTTCTGTGTCACTGTGGAAATAGGATTCCAGTGACAAAAAACCACAATTTGTACCTCACTTTTATCTAGCACATGGCTCCAGGGGAGCCTAGACCAGAGGCTTTGGAGAACTCTGTCCTTCCGAACACCAGGACAAATCCTGGGCAGCCCAGGGACCATCTCATTTGGCCCTGCACAAGTTCAGCACTGGTGTTTAACTTTTTTCCATTTTTTTTCTTCCTCCCTGTTATTTAAATGGTTTTAAACATGAAACTAGGCCAGGAAAAGGGGGTAGCATTGTTTTAATAATTAGCAATTATGATCGCTGCAATATTAATTGCATATTTCCATAGCAAACACTTCCCCAGAGGGCCAAGGGTGGTTAGAGACTGCCAGAGCCTAAAACTGGAATTCCTGAGAACAGAAAAAGGAGAGAAAAGCAACTTCTTCCATTTAAGCAAATTACCATGGGGACTGCAAGGCCCCTCTAATTAGCCCAGCTCGCTGAAGCTCCTGCGCAGGCTGGTGTGGTCTCACTCAGTGCTACCAGGCCTGCCTGTGAAGGCCTTTGCTCCTTTCTTTCTCTTATTTTAGTCACTTGGGCAAGGGAGCAGCTTGTTTCCAGGGGGCAGCCAGGCTGGGCTGAGAGCCTGCACTCCAGAGCTCAGTGGCCCTGGCCCCCATGCTGGGGCCCAGGTTCATTTGTGCAAATCCTGGCCACAGGAGAAGGGCAAAATGGGACAGGACCGCAGGCAATTCTGTATGGTGGCACTCAGGGAGGGGGCTATGGCTGTAAAGGCCACCGGATCCGCCTCCCCAACTCTGTGACACAGATTGTGGGGTTCAGGGTGGAATTGGGGGGACAAAAAGCAGGAGAGGGAGGAAGGGAAGGGTAGGGGGACAAAGGGAAGGTAGCGGCAAAGAAGAAAGAAGAAGAGATGGAGGAAAGAGAGAGATGGGGCCCCTGAATTAGGGGGCAGGAGACAAGAAATGAGGGAGATGAGAGTGAGGACCCAGAAGAAAAAGCATTAGGCCATTGGTGAAAAGTGAAGTCCTTTGCAGTCACCCCAGGAAGGACTTTGACAAGTGTAAGGCATTCCTACCGCAATCCCCAGCTTCAGGGATGATAGCAGAGGCTCCTGCAAAAGTCCACCAACAATTAGGCTAAAGGGCGAGACCATGGCAGAGTCAACCAGCCTTTCCCACTCTCTGCCAGGGATTGTCGAGGTGGAAAGACAGTGTGCTCAGAGCCTGGACAGCACCTTGTGTTTGCAGATCCCATGTATGTCACGTGCGACATTTCACTTCATCATCAGAACAACAATTAAGCAAGTATTACTATCTCCATTTAACAGGTGGGAAGACTAAGGAAGGCTGCCATAATCACAAACTTAGAAATGTGCAGAGGCTGAGGCTTTTTCTGATACATTGCACCATTTCCCCCAGCTTCATCCTTCATCAGCCTCTGAGTCCCTCAAAGCAAACTTCCTAGCAGGAGCAAGCCCTGCCTGGCTGCCTCTGTATCTGGCACATCTCACAGGATTCGGAAGTCTTCTCCACACTGTTCCTAGTCTGTTGTGCCCAGGATATGCAGTCTCCATTTTAAAGTAACTTGCTAAGCAAAACTCCAAATTCACAAATACAGACATGTATTTGCCACACAGGCATGGCAATCATTCTCATTGTAAAAGGGTTCCCCCCAAGGTGCCTTTAAACGAGGGAGCTCCCCTGTGCATCGAAGCATTTGTTTACAGATCATTGACTCCTCGATGGAGAAGCTGGGAGGCTTGACAAAGAAACCTACAAACACAATGTCTCCAGCTGCTTTCAGTGGAAAAAGATAAACAATGAAAATAAAGCAGGAGTGCTTCAAGAGAAGGGAATCCAGCTGAGCAATGATCACCGTGACGATAATACTTTATGCACACGAGCACCTGTCATCCCTCAGCCCTCATCATGCCTCCTAACTTGTGGCTCAGTCCCCTTGTCAGGGCAGCAGTGATTCCATCACTTTTACATTGCAAAGCACTCCACAGCTGACTCTGCCCTGGCATCTTTAGTTTCACAGACTACTCCTGGTGATCCCCTTAGGAAGGGCAGAAATTATTATCCCAATGGACAGGTGAGGAAAATGAGGCTCTGAAGGTCTGAGTGCCTGGTCTGAGGTCACACAGCCTGTGCAAGTAGACTCTTAGCCTCTACCCCTCCCTTGGTGTCTCTGAGGCTGTTTTCATCACCTCCTATTCACCCTGTTGGAGAGAGGGTGGGATTCCCCTCTGGGGTTATGGGGGTGACCAAACACTTGATACCTGACACTGGAAGGATGAGATCAACAGCAGTGTATGAGTCAGATAGACTCACATTCCAGGGAAGAGCATCCAGCACACCACACAGGGCCATATGGGGTTGTTAAAGGAACAGAGTGAACAACCAGCGACACGGCAGGCAGCTTTGCAGTACCGAGAGGGTGAGGTGATCACTGATTCCCACAAGTAAATGCAGCTGGCTTGTCTGAACATTTCTGTGGCTAGCAGCAAACTGAAACCCAATGCTCAAGGATAAGAAAGAACTGGGCCTGGCCCCCTTGATGTGAAGACCTTTGGCTAGGTAGCCTTGTCCACGAGAGCAGAATTGGGAAGGGAACACGCCTCCAGGCCATTCAGGCCTTCCTGGTTTCCGCAGGTGTCAAGGCAGCTCATGACATCAGACCTCAATTTTAAGCTTTACCCCCTCAGCAGCTGATGAGAGTCAGCCTCCAGCAGTACCCCCAGAGAACTCACTTTTCAGCAACATGACCACAGACTTCCAAGAAACGGTACCACCCAATATCAAATCAGGTCCTGAAGGAGCCCAGGGCCAACTCCATTCTAGAGCAGCTTCTCCTCACTCCATGCCCGGGTGGGATGGGCTCTGCAAGCCCCCAGCCTACAACAAGCACTCCCCTCCCCACCTTCCCCTGTTAACAAGTCTGGGAGGCTTTGCTCACTCTGTGTGTGTACAAACATTACCCGGTGTATTTTTTATCTTATTTATCCCTGGAAATCTATCTCAAAGCCGCCTTTGGAAACTCCTAAGTAGGATGTCATGCGTGGATTTCAGCCTCGGCTTGGTAGTTTGTGATGTAGTTATTCCCCAAGCCTTAGCATGCAGGAAGAAACAACCGAAGCAAAACCGTGTTTAAGCAAACAACAGCTTGTACGGGAGAGACAGGGAAGGAATGGGGAAGAGAGGGAGGTCTGGAGAGGGGAAACCAAGTGCAGCCACTGTACCTGTCTCTTCCAAGAGTTTACTGAATGATTTCACACATCTCCAGTAGACATTCCACTCCCCAGCCCCTATCAGTTTTACTGACCATGGCCGTGGAAGAGGAAGAAGAAGACAGGATCCCAGGCATTACTGAGGAAGGGGAATGAGGTGGCCTCCATGACACAATATGGAAAAAATACTCTTAATGACATGTTTAAAGGATATTTCAATGTTTAAAATGAACATAAACCTTGACTCCACGATGATTATAATTACAAAAGGCAAGCACGAATAGGACAAAAATTAAATGACAAGCTAGAAAAATGAAAGCACGTAGTAAGTGGGACCATTTGATGTTTTTCCCTTTGATAAGTCCTTTATTATAATAATAATTGGATAATTATAATACTCTCATGTAATTATTATTAGTTTTGGGGTGACTGGTAAAAGTCTGGAAAGAAGAAAGGATGTGGCATCATCTTCTGAGAACTAACCATCTAGATGAAAATACAATCAGAGGCATTTGAAAGGGACTTGAAGCCATCACACAAATATCTCCCAATGAAAAGGTGAAGGGAATGCTGGCTGGGCTTGAAATGAAGGAGAGGTCTGTAGGCAGCAGTGGCTGCCTGAAGGAGGCAGTCCTGGACTCACTTGGAAATAGAAAGAAATTACCACACAGATTCTTGGTTAACTCCCCTTCTAACCAGGCTAAGTCTCCAGAGGTGTGTTGCTCCCCAGTAGCTTTACACCTTTTGTGGAAGACCAGAGCTCCCCCAAATCACTAAAGAGCCAGATCTTGCATCACAGATTCAAAATTACCCCAGGACAGAAACTTGCAGGAGGACACGTGAAGGTAAGGAGGCCCAATCAACCTCAACCGAAGACCTCCCAGAGGCTCTGGGAAGCTCCATGGAAAGGAATGTGACTCACATGCTCTCAACTGACCCCTGCCACTCAGTACATTTCTCCAAAACATATCCACACCTTGTTCCCATGCATGGAGACTTCCAGAAAACCCAGTGCTGAGAATCTGGCAGAGATGTTGCCCATAGGAAACCCCCATGCCTTCTTCATCACAGCTTTCATGCCTCAAGTGGATGTCCAATTGGAGATAATAAATGTTTACTGGACTGAACTGGGAGGAAACAAGGACACAAGAGGATGAGACTAGGGTATGGAGTGTTTAGGGGTTGGGCAACTTAGCACAGATGTTGGACAGGTTGCACTGAACCTATGGCTCCAGCCCTTGAGGGTTTATTCAGGTTCTTCTAACCCTCAGTCCCAGCTGCCATGACATGACTCCCAACCTGCACTCCTGCCCAGCTACCTTCCCACCCCATGGTTATTATGTGTCAGCGCATGCTAGGGCTCCACATTGTATCTGCATGCCTGTCCACAATATCATTATTGCCACAGAGTGTGGTCATTGTCATAATAAAGGTAGATATCTGACTGCGCATGGGCCAGAGAGGTCAACCAACCAGGGATCTCCATTTCCCGTGTGTCCAGCCAACTAATCTCTCACCCAGGCAGGCAAGGAGAGAGATTGCAGCACAGGCTGTGATGCTGGGAAGCAGGGCCTGGTTCTTTGCTGTGGGAATGGAAGACACTGCGCTCAAGTCCACATCTTTGATGACAGCAACTTTGGGAAATGAGGGGCAGTTGGGGTGCCAGTTAATTTTACGCATCAGCTTGGCTGGGCCACAGGATGTTCAGGTATCTCGTTAAACGTTTCTGGGTGTTTAGCTGGGCATGGTGGCTCATGTCTATAGTCCCAGCTACTTGGGAGGGTGAGGTGGGAGGATCGCTTGAGCCCAGGAGGTGGAGGTTGCAGTGAGCTGAGATCATGCCGCTGTACTCCATCCTGGATGACAAAGTGAGACCCTGTCTCAAAAAAAAAAAAAAAAAATCTGGGTGTGTCTGTGAAAGTGTTTTTGGACAAATTTATCATTTGAATCAGTGGACTACACTGAGCATACACTGAGCAGACTGCCCTCCCTGACATGGGTGGGCACAAGCCCTTCCGATTCTCAGATCTTCAGATTCCCAGTGGAACTATATCACCAGCTTTCCTGGGATGTATGGCAGCTCATGGGATTTCTCAGCCTCCATAATCGATGTGAGCCAATTCTTCATATATATGTGTGTATGTGTGTGTGTATACATACACATGTGTTATATCACATGTTTTATATATCAAGATTTATACATACATCATTTATACATACATGTTTTATATATCAAGTTTCATACACACACACACGCACACACACATCATAATAGTTGGTTAGCCACAGGTAGACAGGCAGACCCTAACCCAAGCTGACACTTTAGCTACAGTAGTCAAAAGAGACAAAGGGAAGGCTTGGGAAGTGGAGGCTGGGGCTACTCCCTGAGCCCGTGCAACAAAGACTTTCATAAAGAGTCCCAACCATACTGGAGGTGAAGAGAGTTCTGTGAGGGTCCTGGGCAGGACTGGGTGCCACCTCTCCTCTTTACTAACTCTGCTGCCAAGGCACATATCGGGATCATGGCCAAATCATCCATGCCATAGTATTTTCTGACAGGTGTGAAGAAACTGAATTCTTGGACTTGGAGTCTGAAGGAGTTTGAGTGGGGAATGGGAATATTTTATAGCAACCACCATATCAACTCCTTGCAATTTCCTTGCCTTGGTATAGCAAGATGCATTTACACAGCTCTCACAAGTTGGACCACTCAGTTCTCACCCACCTTGGTTGGATCTCTGTCCACTTCCCTTCCTGTCCTGTCATGATCTTCCTGACCCCAATACCAGTCACCAGACACCACCTATTATTGTGTTAAACCTGTTCCCACTTACAGAGCCAGGCTTACATGTCCTCATATTGATTCTTGCCAGTAATAGAATTCAGACAGCGCTTTTGAAGCTGAGCTGGCATGAGCTCATTTTCTGGTCTTATGGCAACTGCTGGGACTGCCTGCCTGGTTTTTGAGCCCATACCCTGACCTCGGGAGTCTGTGTGCTCCCTGTTTTTTTATTATTATTATTATTATTATTATTATTATTATGGGTCTTGTCTCACACTGCCCCCAAACCTCTGTTCTATTTATCCCCCCTTTATGTCCACCTCCCCCAGTGCCCACCACCATCCCTGCTACTGAATCCCACCATTACCACATCATCCCCACAAAACCCTGCTATCTCTCATTGCTATGCGTTCACCAGCCCCATCAGCCCTCCTGGGCTTCAGAGCATCCTGGCTGCGTCTTGCCTGCTGACTCCCAGGTCCTTGTCCCTCTGGCCCTCTTCAGTGGCCACTCCACCTTGCTCCCAGCCTTTTCTTGACACCCTCAGCTCCGACTCCCCATCCAGCCTGCGCACTCCACATAACCCTCCATCCAACATGGCACCCCTCTGCCAGCCCACTCCCCACTTCGCCTGTGACCCAGCAACTAGCACACCAGTCCCCACAGGGAGGGACCGGAGTGGTGAAAAAGAACCAGCAGAACAATGGGCTATTGACTACGAATTCCATTTCTCTTCCCACCTCTGGTTATTTAAACAGTTAGAAGACAGGCTTTGCTCACTATATGTATGCACACATATTGGCTACACGATCGCCTATCCTACTTATCCTCGGGAATTTGTTTCAAAGCCGCCTTTTGGAAACTCCTAAGTAGGATGTAATTCGGTGGATTTTATGTTCTGCTCACTGTCTGGCAAAGCAGTTTATTCCACAAACCCCTGGCATACGGGGGAAAGAGCACGCATGAAAAATGGGGCCACTCTTTGCCCAAACACCCTGATATTGTCTCCACCTAGGTTTGAGAAGAGACCTCCTTGCCTAGACAGGGTCTCTGTAAAGTTTCTTAATGTCTAAATTTTTACATTCTCAACTTCAATAACTTGAGTTGTTAGTATGAAAGAAGCAGTCTGCAAATGGCATTTAAAAGCAAATTGGATTTTCTTCCCCCAGCTGATACAGCCCTCGGTTCTGCTTGCCAGAGAACGCAGTTTACTTCTGTCTGAAGCAGCCATTTGTCATGTGTCAGAGGATCTGAAATAAAATTCCTTTGTGTACGACTGTCTAATAAAGAGGGTCTTAATGTTAATAATTCACCTCTAAATGCCGTTTACACACAGTTTCTCTCGCACCTTCAATCTAAGGTATTGAAGCTGAAAGGTGAATGAGGATTTTCTGAAGATCCTAAATATGTGTTCCGGAATAACATTTATATCAAACAGTGCCTTCTTTATATTCCAGGCCAGGGACTCTGCTTGTAGGTGTTAATGTGTATCAGGAAAGCCATCCGCTTTTGGGGGGGTCGGGGGGAAGAAGCTTAAATCCTTGGGACCCAGGAAGGGGGAGGGCAGGAGGATGGGTTTGCAACAGAGGAAGGAAGAGAACAGAAATGGAACAAAGCTGGGACATTCAACATTCAACAAACATGCCCAGAGGGACTTAACGTGCCACCTTTCTCTTTGGCAGTAGGGTCACAGGCACAGACCCAAAGGCTTTCTCGCCTTCAAGACCTTTCTGGAATGAGGGATGGCCCAAACTTACACATTAATTGACAAAGAGAGACATATTCACCTCCATAAACAAGCTTTATGAGCCACCTGCCCCGGCCCTCCCATCCCCAGCAGGTGAGGGATCCCCTTCTCTGACTCCTACGGCCTCTCAGGCACATTTCTTTTAGGCTCTCATCACTGCCACGTGCATGGGTCCCCATTGGACTGGGAGGTTCAAGGTCATGGACCAATCTCTTTATGTCTTTATCCTCAAGGTTCAGCACAGTGCTCATCACTTAGAGATCACCAAATGAGTAGGTGTTGAATAAATGAAAGGCCCAGTCCCTGCTACCAAGTTGCTCACAGTCTAGGGCAGGAGACAGAAGCAAATAGAGGGTCACAGTGCAGGCTGAGGATGCTGCAGAAAGAGGTGACCCCAAACCTCAGGCTTCCAGCAGCAAAGGCTCACTTCTTACTCACCTTCATGACCATCACAGGTTGGTCATCACCCTCTGCTCCATGACCTCTTCACTTCAGGACCAAGGTGGAAGCAGCATCCAGGAGCATGCCAAGTCCTAGGCGTGCAGGTCTTATGGCGTGGGGAAAAGAGAAACAGTGGAGCAACATGGAAGGGTCTTGAAGTGCCTGCTTCAAAGTGGCACATGTCTGGCCAAGCTCAGTGGCTCATGCCTGTAATCCCAGCATTTTGGGAACCCAAGGCAGGAAGATCCCTTCAGACCAGAAGTTCAAGACCAGCCTGGGCAACAGAGAGAGACCCTGTCTCTACAAAAAAAAAAAAAAAAGTAATTAGCCAGGTGCAGTGGTGCATGCCTGTAGTCCCAGCTACTGGGGTAGCTGAGGTGCGAGGATCACTTGCACTTAGGAGGCCAAGGCTGCAGGGAACCATGATCATGACACTGCACTCTATCCTGGATGACACAGTGAGACCCTGTCTCTCAAAAAATTATAAATAAATAAATTAATTAAAATTTTCAAAAAACAAAGTCGCACATGTCTCTTTCACCCACATTTCATTGTCTGAAACACGGCACATGGCCCAGCCTGCCATCAGGCAGCCAGGAAATCTCCATCAGGCTCAGGATGGCCTGGTCGGGAGAGGTAGCCAACACTGAGCCATGGTACAGACAACCACAAACACTGTGATAGCAGAACACCCCTGGGCTCTGTGATCAAGCCAGGAGTGCTGGAGTTGCTTCCAGGGATGCAGCACTTGAACTAAGCCAAGTATGAGTGGGATTCAGCCATTCCTGCTAGAGGTAGAAAAAACCAAAAGTGAGGCTTTGGGTGATGGCTGCCTGAGCTGGCTCCCACCCACAAGGAAGTGGCCCCAGAGGCCTTGTGGAAGCCTGTGCATTTCCCACATTTCCAGGGATGGAAGAAGAAGCAGCTGTAGTTGGAGATACCAGGAACTCTGCCCAAAGGCCAGTTCGATGCTGGGATGTCACCAGCTTCATCCCAACTAAGGATGTGCAGTCTCCAAGAGCACAGGCAAGGCCTTTGGATGCCCTCCTTGCCCCCTGACATAGTCCCCAGATTCTGAGAGGTTCAGAGCCCTCTCCCTGCAGACACAGGGGTTGGGAGAGGACAGCCATAAAGGAGGCAGCAGAGACACAGACCCTCTGAGGGACCTGCCTGGGAGACTGTGCTCATTTTCCCAGGCAACCACATCAGCCTGTGCTGGAGATGTCAGTGATGGAGGACACCTTCGCAGCCCATCCAAGGGGAAATGGCCAAAGCCATGCAGCTGCTGCCCACACTGCGTGTGCATTGCCAGGAGACCCTGGAATCCACCTGACTGGACCAGAGGCGGGCACCCAACCAAGGGGCAGCCACACCTTGGGAGGGACAGTGACCTGTTAAGGCCTGGTGTTGGAGAGGGAAGCCAAGCCCTCTCACGATTTTCAATTAGAGAAGAGTGACAGATGGGGCCAGTGAGGCAGAAGGTGGAGTCAACTCAAAACCACACTACCCTGGCGTGATAGAGAACACACATTATGAAGAAGGCTGTCGGGAGAAGGAGAGGGCTGGGCTGGAGGGCATCTGCAGAGAGAGAGAGAGAGAGATCCCTGACGGATTTCAATTCCAATCCAATCCAAAAGTGATTTGACAAACACCTTTTATTCCAAAATAAATCTCTACCCTCCACAACCAAAAAAGTCTAGCTCGAATATATCCACTATCTTCACCCACTGGGGATGCTGTAAGAGAATAGGGAGATTTATAAACAACAGAAATTTACTTCTTACAGTTCTAAAGGCTGGGAAGTCCAAGGTCAAGGTGCCGGCAGATTCAGAGTCTGGAGAGGGCTCATTCCTGGTTCCTACAGGGCCATTTTCTCCTGTGTCTTCCCATGGTGGAAAGGGCAAGGCAGCTCTCTGGGTTCTCTTTGTTAAGGGCACTAACCCCATTCATGAGGGCTCCACCCTTATGATCTCACCACCTCCCAAAGTCCCCACCTCCTAGTCCCATCACTTTGGAAGTTAGGATTCAACATATGAACATTTGCGGGGGCACAAATACTCACTCTGGCAACCACCAAATGAGCATCCTCTATGTGGGTGCCCCAGGAAGTGACACAGCATTGTAGACAAAGCCAAACCTAAGATGAAGTGCAAGCTGACTTGTGACACATCCAGAATGGTTGAAACCATGAGGGGAGAAACCTTTAAAAGAACAATAACTTTGAAATGCACGCAAAATACAATGATACCCTTTATCATCTAAAGATACACAAGCTAGGAACTTTAAAGTGGTCATTAACTCTACGAAAAAGTAACAACTTCAATAATATCTTTATAGTATACTTGCAGACATGAAAAGCTGAGAACGAGAGTGATAATTTTTTTTTTTTTTTTTTTTTTTTTTTTTTTTTTTTTTTTTTTTTGAGACGGAGTCTCGCTCTGTCGCCCAGGCTGGAGTGCAGTGGCCGGATCTCGGCTCACTGCAAGCTCCGCCTCCCGGGTTTACGCCATTCTCCTGCCTCAGCCTCCCAAGTAGCTGGGACTACAGGCGCCCGCCACCTCGCCCGGCTAGTTTTTTGTATTTTTTAGTAGAGATGGGGTTTCACTGTGTTAGCCAGGATGGTCTCGATCTCCTGACCTCGTGATCCGCCCATCTCGGCCTCCCAAAGTGCTGGGATTACAGGCTTGAGCCACTGCGCCCGGCCGAGAGTGATAATTTTACCATAAATATTCTTTCTCCAATTATAATTTATTTTTTATTTTTCTGCTGTAATTAGGTCCATTTTTAGTTCCTGCTGTTGTCTATCTGTTTCAATCCTTGTTCATCAATCTTGGTGAAGGATTGTCTCTTGTAGTGGTCTTTAAAAAAGAAAAAAAGATTTTTCTTTTATGAATTAACTCCGCTTTTTGTTTTCTGTTCATTTGAGCTTTCATCTTTATTAATTCTTTCTCTTTATTGTCTTTGGTTTTATATTCTTGTTTTTTATCTAATTTCTTGTTGAAATCATAGGTTATTTATTTTCAGACTTGGTATTTTTCCAAATAATGAACATATTCATTATTCTGAAGAATCATATTGCACATATTTTGATATATTGTGTTCTTGTGCTTGTTCTAATAATGTGTTATTTCCATTTTGATTAACTGTTTGATTCAGTAATTGTTGAGATAAATGTGTTATTTAAATTACAAGTCCAGAGATTCTGTTTTTGCCATTATTTGGTTGATGGTTTCACATTTTATTGCATTATGACTTGTGAATGTGGCATTTAAGTATCATGGTAATCTTTAGAAATGTTTTAATATTTTACAAAGGGATACCTGCACCTCCATGTTTATTGCAGCACTATTCACAATAGCAAAGACATGGAATCAACCTAAGTGGGCATCAACAGATGAATGGATTAAAAAATATATGCTATATATACAAAAGGAAATACTATTAGGCCATAAAAAAGAATGAAATCATGTCATTTGCAGCAACACGGATAGAACTGGAGGTCATTATATTTAGTGATACAAGCCAGGCTCAGAAAGACAAATGTTACATGTTCTCACTCATATGTGGAAGCTAAGAAAGTTGATCTCATGGAGGTAGAGACTAGAATGATAGATACCAGAGGCAAAGAAAGGTGAGGTGGGAATGGAGAGATGAACAGAGGTTGGCTAATGGGCTACCAAACACACAGTTAGACTGAAAGAATTAAGTTCTAATATTCGATAGCAGAGTAGGCTGCCTCTAGTTAACAGCAATGTGTTGCATAATTCAAAATATAGCTAGAAGAGAGGACTTGAAATGTTCCCAACACATAGAAATGATAAATGCTTCAGATAATGGATATGCTAGAATCCTGACTTGATCATTATACATTCTACGCATTTAATGTCACATGTACCCCATAAATATGTACAAATACTACGTATCAATGTAAAAAAGAAAAAAATATATTAAATTTTATATGTGACCTAATATGTGGGCAACTATGTGAATGTTCTATGCGTGTTTGAAAGAAATTTGTATTCTCTATTTGTTCAGTATATATCATGCATTTTATATATCACCAGCCTTATTAATTATGTTATTTGCATCCCCTATAACTTTACTTGATTTTCTTGTTGGTTTGATCTGTTGAGAAGTAAGTTGAAGCATCTGACTATAATATTATATTTATCTATATTTCCCAGCAGTACTATCAACTTTGCTTTCTACATATGTAAGTTTTCTGTTATACATGTAATGGCCCATAATTATCATATATTATCTTAACAGGGAGTTTCTTCATCAACATAAAATATTCCTCTTTATTTTATTTGTTAGTAATGTTACCATCCCTATTTTTATTTTATTAGCCTTCCCTGATATATATCTTTACATTTTTCCTTTTGCTTTAAATTTTTCTATTTACATTATATGTATCTTGCTAGAAAACTGCATGAAACCGGATTTTTAAAAATCCAATTTGAAAGGAATGTGACTCATTCAAAAGTATTGTGATTGCTGATATGCTTAGAGTTACTCTAACAATGATGTGTGTGTATGTGTGTATGTCTCTATATGTATTCTATTTATTATGCTTTTTTATTTGATTTCTACCCATTTTTCTGCCTTTTGGTAATTCATTTGAGCTGTCTTCATTTGATTCAATTTTTTCTAATATTTTGAAAGTTATACCCTGGATTTCTATTTTCTGGTGTTTACCCTTAAAATTTTGTCAGCAATCCCTTGCATTTCTATAACAATATCTACAAATAATCAGTATCTATATTCAGCCTTAGATCAAACTAAGAACAAACTGACTGCCTATCCCTCCCTCGCTTCTTCACTGCCTCAGCCCTGCTATCCCCCATGATGGCATCTGAAATTTTTCTGGATGGTTTTCAACTTTTAAACATTTTTACAATAAACAACAAATCTTACTGGTTCCTTTTAACCTTATTATGTTTTCCTCCAGATTCAGTCTTTTCCTGTATTTGTTGTATGTAAGGTGCTCAATTATATAATGCCCATCTCAATTTTATTCAGATAAATGTAGGGAGAAAGTAATTGTGTATTTTTATTATGGAAGCATTGAGAGTTATTTGAAAGTGTTTTAAAAGTGATTTCATGAAGGAAAACACATTATTGTGCCGATATTATCATTTAGAAATGTTTGGCTTTGTTTAACAAAGAGCACACAAAATAGTAATTTAAAGGTATAGAAATTTATTTTTCTCTCAAGTGAAAGACAGCTCAATGGCAATGAGCCCAAGGCTAGTGTGGTCTCTGCATGATGTTAGGAATTCAGGCTTTTTCTATCTTATTGCTTCACAGACCAGGGCTGCTTCTTCTAATGCTGTCTCATGGTTCAATACGGCTGCCAGCACTCCAACCATCACATCTCTTTCCATGTAAAAGGAAAAAGAAGGGCATCCCACTCTTTAAAAGAGATTTCCCAGAACACAGTAATTCTATTTACATGTATAAGCTACTCTACCTGCAAAGGAGGCTAAAGAAATGAGAATTTTTTAACTGGGTAGCTATGTGCCCACATTAGAGCACATCATAATGAAATTTAAGAATAGCAGGAATCAATAGAAGACCCTAAAAGCTTCCAGAGTGTAGAAAAATATCATATTAAAAATAAAAGGTCAAATTCAAATGATTCAGAATCAGAATATCTATAGCAATACTGGAAGCTAATAGACAATGAAGCAATGCTTTCAAAGAAGGTAGAAAAACATTCTCCAATTTATAATTCTATAACCAACCAAACTGCCAAGAGTGAGAGTTCTTCATTTTCACAGGAAACTACCGAATGATACAGATCTCCAAAATAAGGAAGTAAACCAAGAAAAAGAAAGACATGTGACCCAAGAATCCCACCAAGAAAAGAGGTGAAGAAAAATCCCAGGATGACAGCTAATCGAATAGTTAACATTTTTGAACATATTCTAAAGAGATTTTCAGCTCTGTAGAAGAATTTAGGAATGGATTCACAATACACTAACAAGTATACAAACTAAGCAAATGAAAACAAAAGTATCAATCCAGGAGGAAGAAAAAAGAATTATAATCATAGCACCCTACATGGCTTAGCTATGAATAATATTTATATGCTCACACTAATATAAACACCCAAATAGTGACTTTTATGAAAAACTGTGATACAGCTCTATTGGAGGATGGGGGAAGGATAGTTTGTGTGTTTAGTGAGAGAGCACATGGTGTGTAAAAGAGCTAAAATTTAATTATCTGTGGTTGAAAGTCAATCAATAACTCTTAAAACTGAGAAATCAAGAAATAGCTATATATGCAAGAAATGTAAAAAATAGAAGTAAATAGCAGATTAAATAGCTAAAAGAGTTGAGAGGGGTTGCTCTGGGGAGTGCAGATTTAGGACACAGAGAACAGGATAACAAACCACTCTCTTATGTTACCTAATAATATTTTTGTCTAAATAATCATAATAGTTTGTTAAACACCATAAATAAATATATTAATATTTTATATATCAGTATGTTAATATTTTTATATATCAATATGTTAATGTTTTAAAGTAATGCCAGGCGATTTGGGATACTTTTTCCCTGCTGACAGGGGAGGAAATGGAGGAAGGCAGGCATCCTACACACTAGCCGAAGACAATAAGTCTTCCAAAGAAGAACTGGAAGGCTGGTAAATGTTCTGAACCCTTACTTGTCTGATATGGCTTCATTTTACCCTCACACTTGAATGATCATTTATGTTCAAAGCCATTTCCCCTCAGAGCTTTGAAAATATTGCTCCATTATTTTCTTATATCCAATTGTGCTGATGAGGAATGTGATATCAATCCAATTCTTGTTCCTATGCATAGTGGGTTGCAGTGAGTCACCCAAAAAGACACGTTCAAGTCCCAGTCCCAACCCCCAGCACTTGTGAGTGTGACCTTATTTGCAAGGAGGGTGTGTGCAGATATAATTAAGGATCTTGAGATGGGATATTTTAGGGTGGGCCCTAAATCCAAAGACTGGGGTCCTTAAAAGAAGAGGAAAGAATGCAAGACACAGAGAAGGCTATGTGGAGATGGAAGCAAAGAGTGGGATCATGGAGCTGCAGGCCAAGGAGTGCCAAAGGTTGACAGGAGCCACCCGAGCTAGGAGAGAGGCATGGAACGGGCTCTCCCTCACAGCCTCTAAGAGGAATCAGCCCTTCTACACTTCAGAACTCTGATAATTAAATTTCTGTTGTTTGAAGCCACCCAGTTTGTAATAATTTGTTACAGAAGCCCCAGTTGACCCTTGAACCACATGGGCTTGCACTGCACAGATCCACTTACAGGCAGGTCTCCTTCTGCCTCTGCCACCCCTGAGACAGCAAAACCAACCCTTCCTCTTCCTTCTCCTCCTCAGCCTACTCAACATGATGCTCCACTCCCACTTAGTAAATAATAAATAGATTTCCTCTTCTTCATAATTTTTTTTCTGTTTTTTCTTTTCTTTTTTTTTAGAGACAGGGTGTTGCTCTGACCCCCAGGCTGGAGTGCAATGCCACCATCAGAGTTCACTGCAGCCTCAAACTCCTGGCCTCAAGCTATCCTCCTGCCTCAGCCTCCCAAAATGCCAGGATTAGAGGCATGAGCCACCACACCTGGCCCTGTGATTTTCTTGATAACATGTTCTTTTCTCTGGCTTCCTTTATTGCAAGGATATAGTATATAACACATATGACATACCAAGTATCTGTTAATCAACTGTTTATCTTATTGGTGAGTCAACAGCAGGCTATTAGTAGTTAAGTTTCAGTGGAGTCAAAATTTACATGTGGATTTTTTACTATACAAAAGGTCAGCGCCCCTAACCCCCAAATTGTTCAAGGGTTAACTGCGCTATGTATGTAAGTTTTGTTTTTTTGTTTTTGTTTTTTCTCTCACTCTCTCTCTCTCTCAGGAGACTTCTAGGACTTTTCCTTTATCTTTGTTGTCCTAAAAATCTCACTTACATGTCCATGTTTGTGTTTTGTTTTGTTCTGCCAGCTACGTGTGGGCCCTTTAAATCTGAGCACTTGTGTCTTTCTTTAGTTCTGGAAAATTCTTTTGCTAATTCTTTCAGTGTAACCTCCTCTCCATTATTTCTATTTTATCCTCCTGGTACTCCTTATTTAAATGTCGTCGGTGTTGACTAACTGTCCTTTTACTCTGTCTGTCATCTTACCTTCTGCATCATTCCTGGAGAAATTCGTGCCTTGACCTTTCGGCTACTCTCTCTTCATCTATGCTCATCCCGCAATTCAATCCACCAATTCTGAGGTTTTTGTTCAACTAGCAAAATTTCCATTTTCATAATCTCTAGCTAATTCTTTTTTTTTCTTTTTTTTTTCTTTTTTTGAGACAGATTCTCACTCTGTTGCCCAGGTTGGAGTGCAGTGGCATGATCTCAGCTCACTGCAACCTCCGCCTCCCAGGTTCAAGTGATTCTCCTGCCTCAGGCTTTTGAGTGTCTGGGATTATAGACGCCCGCCACCCTGCCCACCTAATTTTTGTATTTTTAGTAGAGACGGAGTTTTACCGTGTTGGCCAGGCTGGTCTCGAACTTCTGACCTCAGGTGATCCGCCCGCCTCGGCCTCCCAAAGTGCTGCGATTACAGGTGTAACCGCACCCAGTCACTAATTCTGATTGTATAGATCCAAATGCTTTCACATATTTTAGAGGAAATTGATTTTTCTTACCCTAAAGTCCTTTCTACTTATGCTGTTCCCTCTGTCTCCTCAGAGTTAATTCCCTCACTTGTCATCTGGATGCTCCTGCGTTATGACATCAACTGTCCCCAAACATTTGGCCATTCTTGATTCTGCCTTCCTCTCCGAGGCTGAGCACTGGCAATTCTGTTTGCTCACCCTGCTTGAAGAGAAAGGAAACAACTGTTGAGAGCAGAAGATGGTCATGGCCACACACCCCTGTCACCCGGGAGTGAAGGATCCTCATTCCTTCTAAGACTTGCCCAACCCCAGGAAACCCCCTGTTTGATACCAAACCTATCACAGGCACCTGCCCCAGGCATCCACTCCTGTGGATACTACGTGGCCGATGGCAGAAGCAAGAAACTACGTAAGGGCCACTTGTTGCTCCTGCTGTGATATGCCAGCCAGTCACCTGTTCACTGTCCCGGTGACGCACTTCCCTGTCACCACCAGACCAGCCACCTCCACCTCAAGGCCCTCTCAGGGTCAGGCCCACTGCTGTTTCCTTGGTTAATCTGCTCCCACCATCTCCTTTCCATCTTCCCTCGTGGGTTACAGCCCAGCTTATTATTCTTTTTTTCTTTTTTTTTTTTTTTTTTTTTTTGAGATGGGGTCCACTCTGTCACCCAGGCTGGAGTACAATGATGCAATCTCAGCTCACTACAACCTCCACCTCCTGTGTTCAAGTGATTCTTATGCCTCAGCCTCCAGAGTAGCTGAGATTACAGGCTCCCACCACCATGCCTAGCTAATTTTTGTATTTTTAGTAGAGACGGAGTTACACCATGTTGGACAGGCTGGTCTCGAACTCCTGACCTCACGTAACCCACCCGCCTCGGCCTCCCAAAGCGCTGGGATTACAGGCATGAGCCACCACACCCAGCCTCAGCTTATTATGCTTGAGCATGTATAAGAACTTTGCCGAAAGGCTTTTCTTTATGTCTATGTCTTTTTGGAGAGAGAGAGAGGTTGTTGGGTGTCCTCAGAATGCCATTGTCTCATACCTTCTGAAGGCCTTTCTATTTCTAATCAGTAGAAAAGTCCAGAACTATCTTCTGATTCTGATATTCACAGATATTAATTGAGCTCTTCCACGATGTCGGGCAATTTGTTAACTCTTCATGTGCATCATCTTATTGAATATGGCAACCCATACAGGTAGTAAAATTAATATGCACATTTAATAGAGGGGCGAACTAAGGCCAGGAGAGGTTACTTGTCTCTGATCACAGAAGAACTAGTGAGTAGTAGAGGTGGAATTTGAGTCTGGATGCGGCTAATTCCAGAATCCAAGCATTTGGGCCCTCTGCTTGTTAGCCTTCAATGATGTTGCTTATGCCATATCCTATTTCTTGGTATTGGTTTGTGCCTTTGTTAAAGAAGATTAGTGTAGAGTCATGGGTCTCACTGGGAGTGACTTTTTTCTTCCACAACATGTGACAATGTCTACAGACATATCTGGTTGTCACAACACGGGAGGAGGTGTGCATGCTGCTGGCATCTAGAGAGCAGAGGCAGGGATGCTACTAGATATTCCATAACACACAGGTCAGTCGCCTGACAAAGAAGTAGTCAGCCTCAAATGTCAGTAATGCTAAGTGCCACCAGTAGATACCCCAGTGTAGACCATCTGAAACCTCTTCCAGCCTTGAAAGCTCATGGTGCTCTTCCAGAGTTTCCCGGTCAGCGACATCAGTGTTAAGCGCAGGAGGGTGTCTCCAGAAGACCCTCGCAGCCCAGGCTCACCAATGTCTCGAGAGAATAGATTTCAAAGGTGATGGCTGTGAGCCACTCCCATGCCTGAGAGCTCCAGTGGTCCACCTTCTGCCCTGGGGACTCCAGCCTCATGGACTCCAGACTCCACACAAGCCTCAGCACTGTGTTCACGTTCACCATGTGGATCCCCATGAGGCAAGATGTGAAGACTGCAATCCAAACGCTGGGGTTCTCCCTTGCTGTTTTCTTTCTCTCCATTTTAAACAGGCAGCCAGACTCTGTTCAGCTTCTTAGTCTCAAGGATCTCTGCAGGATGGAAAGCAGAAAAGTCCCTCAACAGTCAGGGAGAGGTGAGCCAGATTTAAATGACAGTACCTAGGGGAGGCGGCCAGATCTTGGGGGCACACTGAAGTGTGGTGCACCTGGGGAGCCAGCCCCTCAGCCTGGGAAATCCAGCCCTGCCAAAGAAGTGCAGGGCCCCAAACAGGCCTCTGCAGCAGGGGGATCTGGGAATTCTCCCAGGCAACCCAATCAGCCTGGGGCCGGATTCAGTAGAGACACATTGCCCCAGACTGGAGGACCTCTGGAGGGTCTTACGCAGCTGTGTTCAGGGTGAGGGGCAGAAACTTAAAGCACCACTGTACCCTGCCTGAACTGCAGTCACAGGAAAAGAGGGAAGACGAAGACAGAAGCCTGCTAGCAGAACTGGGGGGCAGGGACCAAGCCTGGGCTCCTCTCCACCTTGTTATTGGACCAACCGTGGCCAGTGCCATTCCAGAGCCACCCTGGGACTGGCGTGAGGCATCTTCCAGCTGTTCTCTGACCTCTAGCTCCCATGGGCTTATCTGAAAATACCTGCCTGCCTTTCCCTTCCAGTTCCACTTGGGAAGCCTGATCTCATCCAGTGAATAAAACAGGAACAGAGGCGTGGGAGGTAGCGAAAGCACCCATGGGACGCTGTCCTGGTCCCAGCTTGCCTAGTCTCACGGTGGTGGTAGAGTGAACCAACCCGACTTTCTTCTCTATTCTCTGCCTGCTGACAGGAACAAAGGCCAGGAGGAAGAGGCCTTACAGCTAAAAGCTTCCCTTGGAGCCCATCTCAAATTCCCTGCAGGTGTGGGGAATCCTCACAGCCCGATTCCTGGTGGCCTCTCTCTGTGCAATGGCAAATGGAGAAATAAAATCTTAGTTTATCAGACCCTGCCTTTAGAACTCAAGTCCCATTTCTCTATGGACCCACAGGAATATTTTGGAGATCGTTAATCTTCATTTCTGATTGATTTTCTGTCAATATATCCCCCACCCCAACCTTTCCATCAAGTAGTTAATGAGCTGTAAACAAACACTTGGATGCACCCAGGGAGGGGTTTTCCAAGAAGCCTTTTGAACGGTGAACCAAGGTGGGGCAGTACAAACCACACCCTCTGGTTTGCTGTGGGTGCATTTGTACCTCTAGTTTTTCTCACACGGGGTTCCCCAGGACTGGTGAAGTGAGAAGGGTCCCCCACCTCCTGGAGGCAAAGCAAGTAACAATTACTCACCATAAAGGGGAGTGCCCTGAATAAACCCCAATCTCTCCGCTCTGCCTCCCGCTCCAAGTATAGCCGCTTCTCTGGGGCAAGGGCTCCGGAAGGTTCACCTGCACGGGAGGTGGCAGAACCCAGGAGCACCGTAGGTATCAGACCCCCTCCTGGCAGGGCTTAGATGGATAGAGCTGGGAAAAGTGTGAAGCCTGTATTCCCGTGACAGGAGAGGCCTGGGCCCACCCACATGGCACCGCATGGCCAGAGTGGCGCTGGAGCTTCCCGAGGGGCCTGAAGACTTAGAAGGTCCCAAAGATGACAGTAGTGGAGACTCCGTGCCGGAACCCACAATCTGGTCTGCGTCAGCCCTGGGAGTGTCATGCAAGACGCCTCACCGTGGGTCTCAGTTTCCCCATCCATCCTGCTTCCCTCCCAGTGTTAGAAGGATCCGGGGACACACGCTTGGGAAACGTCTAACGGTGTCACAGACGTCAGAGGGACCCCGCTGGCCTCCAGGATCACAGATCTGTCCTCCCCACCCGCCAAGGCCCAGGAGTTCCTCTGCAGCCCGCCTGAACGTTAACACGCAGGGAAAACTTCAAGGAAAACATACAGCTGATAAAAATTTAATGCTATATGTAACAAAGCAGAATGAATATTTAATCCGTGCTTTTATGCGAAACCACATAACCAGGCAGCCCCACGCGGTGCCCCTCCCCTCTCCCGCGCCCGGCAGCGAAGCAGTTAAGCGGCCGGCAACAAGCAGCTCCTAATAAACACTCGGCTAATTCTGTAGGAAAAGCACTAATTAGAAAAGCAATAATAATCGGTGTAATTGCTCTAAATTACCCTCCTAACAGAGAACGGCGCTCGGAGCCCGGAACGCAGCTGCCGCCGCCCAGCCCTGTGCGCCGCGCCGGCGGCCCTGCGCTCTGCTGACCCCTGGCGGCCGCCGCGCGCCGAACCCGCTGGACTGCGAAGAGCCGTCGCGCGAAACCCGACGCTCTGGCGCCCCCTGGTGCCCGCATGGCCGCACTGACTCGCGGACGGACGGGAGGCCTGAGGATTCAGGATGGCTCCTTGGACTCTCCCCACGCCTCCCGGCTCTCTGTTTCTCCCCAGGGCTGCTAAGGAACCAACATCACACTGGCTGGCCCAAGGAGGAGAGGAGAGGGCCAAAACAGTAGTGGGATACGTGAACCTCTAAAGGGTTACCGGAATTCGGGATGCTGTGAACTTAGGGGATTGCTTTGGGCACGCGGTTGATGGAGGGAAGGAGGACCCTCCCCAAGTGTAGGAGGTCAGGATTTTAGGGAGATGACACATTCAAGGGAGAGGGCCAGGACAGACTGGGCAGGGCTGCTTTTGAGAGGCCTGAAATTAACAAGGACGCTGCGTCTTTCTGGTGGATTTGCAGACCACTGACAGGGTCGTTAACAAGAGCCTTTCATCCCTGCCTCAAACGCTACTGGGCTTGGCCTCGGTTTTCAGGGTAAGTTTGGGACCTCAGCTTGTGTGCGTCTCAGCCTTCCTCAGACCAAACCACAGTCATTGACTTGATCTCCCTGCTCAGCTGTCAGTCTTACACAGATACACACATATACACACACATGCAAATACAAACATATACATACATACACACATCTAACATATACATACATACACATATGCATACATATACACACTTATACATATACATACACACATTTATACATATACATACATACACATATACATACACACTTATACATACATACACACATTTATACACACATACACATATACATACACTTATATACACATATACATACATTTATACACATACTCATATGCATGCATACACTTATACACACGTATACATACACACATTTATACACACATACATATACATACATACACATATTCATACACTTATACACACATACACATACACATGCATACACATACATATACACACATACACACAGATATAAACACATATACATGTATACAAGCATGCACACACACACATCCATATACACATACACACATATGCATATACCTACACACATGCACACATATACACATATACATATATGCATACACACATGCACACATATACACATACACACATACTCATATATATGCATACACATACATGTACACATACATACAGACATATACACGTGTACATAGATGCACATGCACACACCACACTGGGAACTGCTGAGGGGCAGGCCCCTCTTGGTGCCTGACGCCTGGAGTAGCTACTCACTAAATGCTGGATGAATCAATACCCGGAAAAGGCTGGATGCCGACCTGGGGGAAACAGCACCTGGGGATAGGAAAGCAGGGCATAAAGCTGTGGCCAAAAGTACCAGCAAGAACCAGAGAGGGATCCACTGATGCCCTGCGGGACAGAGGACCCTGCTGGCTAGGAGGTCAGGAAAGACCCCTGGAGGAGGCAGGGTCTCCACTGGCCCCTGGAAGCTGACACTAGAGGCTTAGAATGAAGACCTGGAAGCTCGGAGGGTTTCTAGTACCCCCCAATCCCTCAGTAAGGGGAACAGGGAGGGGTGGCCACCAGCCCTCACATAACCGTACCCCTTCCTGACACCAGGGCAAAATCCCACCCTCTTCTGTTTTAAAGCAAGCTGAGGGGGTGGTCAGTGTAAAGAGGGTTGTCCCTCCTACCCACTGCACTGATGCCCTGGTGCTGCATTGATGCCCTGCCTGGGACCTGCACTGATGCCCTGGCACTGCACTGATGCCCGGGACCTGCAGACCTCCCACATGCTCCTCATCTCCACCTGCCAATCACCAACCAGATGGAGTCCGCTGAGAGTCTTGCTCCTCCTGCCTCTGTCCCCAGGCCTGGGACCTGAGTACTTCAGTGCTGAAAAAAAGCCGACCAAGGAGTCCTGGCTGGAAACCAAGGCATGTGCTGTCCTGCCAACCCCCATGCAGCCTTCCCACAAGGCTGAAGCTTTTGCTAGAAAACACCCCACAAGGTAAGAGAATGGGCATTGATGACAGGAAATGGGCATTCCCCCCCCCCAGAAAACCTTCCCTGACTTACCCATCATTATAGGACAACCTTGGAATCTATGGCATAACCTGAGAAATATGGCTTCTCTATCATATGATTGATCTAAATCAGTGGTTTCAGAGGGAGCCTCTTGCTGGCAGGTTCTATCCATGGGTCTCGGTGGGAAATGTATGGATGAGGAGGGGACAAGGGCTTCTGGGTCCCATCCCTCCTTAAACAAACAGCTCCACCTTCACCTCTACGGAGGCCATATGGCCTGGTAACCACATGCCTAGGCTAGGAACCAGGCTACCTGGGTTCAATTCCTAGCCTTTTCACTGACACTGTGTGACTATGAGCAAGTTTCTTAACTCCTCTGTGCCTCATTTGCCTCATCTATAAAATTAGGATGTTAGTAGTAGTAACCTAACTCAAAGGATTGTTGGGAAAAGTAGTTGAATTAACACAGGTAAAGCACTGAATTAACACAGGTAAAGTAATTGAATTAACACAGGTAAAGTGTCTGGCATACAGTAAACACTCAATAAATGTTAGCTATTAATATTATCTGGTTTATACAATGGAATTGTACATATGCTTGAAATAAGACCAAAAGATGTTTGAAAAAACCACCGCATTTCATGATCTCCAAGGTCCCTTCTGGTTCTAAAATTTAATAATTTTAAGGTGATATCTTTTAACTGTCACTTTTGCATCTCCAAGCCTAGCACCTGCTGTTCTCTGCCAGATACACCATTTCCTACTGTCCACCTAGTGAACACTGACTTCTCCTTCCAGCCTCAGTTTAACAGCTGCCTCCTCCAGGAAACATTCTCCCCTGCTCCAGGCAGAATCGGTCCAGTCTCTCCCTCCCACAGGTTCCTGGCACACTTTAAAAATATCACCGAGTCCCTAATACCTATGGTGTCCCACGCATCTGTTTCCTTTTCGCCCTTCTGCAGGACCCACGGACTCCTGGAGAGCCTACTCATGTCTACAGGCCCATGCCTGGGCTAGAACAGGCAATGTACTCAGCAGTTTTTTGTTTTTTGGTTTTTTTTCTTTGAGATGGAGTCTTGCTCTGTCACCCAGACTGGAGTGCAATGGCGTGATCTTGGCTCACTGCAACCTCCACCTCCCGGGTTCAAGCGATTCTCCTACCTCAGCCTCCCAAGTAGCTGGGACTACAGCCACACACCACCACACCTGGCTAATTTTTTTGTATTTTTAGTAGAGACAGGTTTTCACATGTTAGCCAGGATGGTCTCAATCTCCTGACCTCGTGATCCACCAGCCTCGGCCTCCCAAAGTGCTGGGATTACAGGCATAAGCCACCACGCCAGGCCACTTTTCAGTTTTATAGTGAGGAAACTGAAGCACAGAGGTGTGAAACAAATGGCTGGAAACACTCACTGAGTCAGAGCTGGGAGGAGGAACCAGGCCTCTGGACCGCTAGACAGGCTCTGAGGCTTCTCTCAAGGGAAAGGGGCAGGGCAGGGAGGGTGTCACCATCTCAATTCCAGGGCAGGCTTTGGCACAGCCAGGTGGGGCAGGTGGGGGCATCTCTATTAGGGCTGAGAAGGACTTAGATGAGGGACCAGCCCTACCACCAAACACAGAGGCAGTTCCATCGCCGATGGGGTCTGGGAACGCCATCTCATATCTGGACTATTGCTGTAGCTTCTAACTAGCCTCCCCGCTTGCCTCATGTCCCCGCCTCTACCCCTCCACCTGCCACATGGCAGCCACAATGACCTGGTGAAACTTGAGTCGAATCAGGTCCCTCCCTGCTCAAAACACTCACAGCCCATTTTATTCACCATTAAAGCCAAAGTCCTATCAATGACCTCCAAGGCCCCACATGCTTGAATCCAACCACAGCTTCTACATTTCTCCTCCCTGCTCATTCTGCTCCAGCCAGGCTGGTCCACTCAATAGACACCAAGCACAGTCCCATCTTGCACCGCTGCCCTTCCCTCTGCCTACAATGCCCTCCTGCAGACAGCCATGTGGCTCACTCACAGCTTTCAGATGGCTGCTCAAGTGCCCCTCCATGAGGCCTACCCTGACCACCCTATCTAAAAGAACAGCCCACGGTGCCCCACACAGAATGCCTTCACCTTACAAATAATATACATCTATTTCTTTATCTTTGTCTTCCCCACTGGACTAGAGGCTCCACAAAAGCAGGCAGTTTGCCTTTTGTTCTCTGATGGAGCCCCACATGTGAAATTGTACCCAGCATATAATGTGAGTTCAATAAATGCTAAGTTAATTAAACAGTTGTAAAGTCACAAGGAAATGAATTTCTAATGGTGGAATTTCAGGCAGCACATGCATTGTTGATGGACATGGCACAGTGTCAAGCACATGGTGGGTGCCTGAAACTATGGAGTGAGGGGCCTTCGTTGGCCTGCCTCCTCACTAGAAAAGCATGCTCTGTACGGCCACCATTCTGTTGTTGAATTGTTTGTTGGTTGGTTGATTTTCTGACTGTGTGTCTTGGGGGCACACCCTGCTTCCTCCACAGTATAACGTTAGTGGTGATGCACACCATATACACCTTCCCTCTTTCCAATGGCCTCTCCTGACTTTAGGTCCCCACCCCCAATTGTTTCTGGCCCAGCCACATGGAAAATTTAATTTCCAATTAATTAGCCCTGAATTTGGTGCCCCTTGTCAAGTTACAGGACTGCCCCTCTCCCAAGAGAGGGGTGCTCCCCGCCCACAGGTGGCCAACACTTGACACTGCCTCTGTCGGGAGGGAGACAAAAGCCCCCAGCCCTGCTATTGTCTCGGCTGGAGTTCACAGGCAGGCGGGCACAAAGGCCAGATGAATTCTTCATGACCCTCTGAAAGCAGGGTTCTTCCCTATCTTTGGCCACAGGTGAGCCCTTGAATCGGGGAGAAGGACATCTTCTCAAGCAACAAGTGTCCCACCCAACACGGATCCCAGCCTCCTTCCCCAGCCTGCTGCCCTGGTGCCGCCACCCCTGCAGTCCGCAGAAACCAGAAGCCCCGGGCCAGTTCAAGACAAGGGCGCCGGCACCGGCGCAACTCCCCTCCTTCCACGCCACAGCCCTGCTGCTGTGGCATGGCCCTGGCTCTCAGCGGGGCAGTCCCCTTCCCTGCTCCAGAAAGCGTCTCCAGGGCGAGATCTGCCCTGCTTGCCCTTGTTTTAATATAAGTGAAAGTCCTGGGAAGGAAGCTCTCCCCTGCCAGCGTCCACTCCATCCTCCAGGAGTCCCTCCCCGCGGGTCTCCGTCTTTCCTGCGGGTCCCGCTGTGCCGTGGCGCCCTCTGCTGGTGGATCCCATGCAGTGCGAGAGTGCTCACCTGGTCCTGGCGTCCTGAAAACCCATGTCCACTACCTTCAAGTCCCTTCCTCTCCCAAGAAGTCCTTAGAGGGAAGAGGAGGCAGTCCCTGGCCAGGCCTCTTCTCCAGAGATAAGTAGAGGAGGGATGAAGAAAAAACGAGGCTGGGGGAGGGGCTGGGATTTGAGTTAATGAGCTATGTATTTTGCTTTCTCTATAATCCACGGTATCGGATGCAGCAGCCAATTTAACTTCGCCATGGGATAATTTGTCATGGGGTTGTTAGGCTGCAGAGGCTGGGGTGGGATGAGGGTGGGTGGGTAAGGCAGGGCCAGACAGAACCAGGGGCCATCCCAAGTGCTTCCTAGCAAACCTCCTGGGGTCGGGGGGTGCGGCATACTCTGTGCACCAGGGGACCAAGGAAAGGAGCGTGGATAGCGTCAAGAATTCCTCAAGGGCAGAGCTAGGGTAGGACCAGAAAGGCGGGCAGGGAAGGACCCAACTCCAGCACAAAAGAGCCCTGCCGGGTGAAAGGGCGCCTCAGCTCTTCCCTGAGAACAGCAGTATGTCTGTGCAGCCTTCCAGAGCCTAGGACCCAGGGGCTTCCCACAGACTTGTTGGTTCTGTGTGACTCATGGATGGATGGCTGGATTGAATGACTAGATCCATGGATTCATGACTGAGCATCACTCAAATCTTCCACGCATCCTAGAATGTGACAGAACCAGGACATTCTGGCCTCATTTCTGCGTCCCTACTGTGTGCTTCCCTTAGGGTCAGAAATCAGGGAACCTCGAGTTGATGGTCCTTAGAAGGCAACTCATTTTACATAGAAATTGGGTGACCTTATATTCTGGTTTTCCCAGACAGCTGTCCCAGTTTCTGCCTTTGAGCCAGGGCAATTAATAATTCCTTTCACTCACAAGATCATCCTGGTGTGGGCAATAAATATGGTCACCCCTCAGAAGAGGAAACTGAGGCTGGGATGCAGTCACTGCCCACAGCTAGCCTGTGGCCAATGCCCAAATCTCCTAACATACTCTGCTCTTCCTGCTAAGCTAAACCACTGCCAAACACCAAGGCCTGATGCTCAAGGCTACAAGATCAGACCCCACCTGTCCACTGGGACCTCCCTCTCCAGGAAGCCCTCCCTGACTAGGACAGCCTGCAGAGACCCATCCATATCTGAACTCTGCCATCAACACTTTCCATCCCAATCCGGTACACAGCACTAAACTCCTTTCTCCACCTTTCTCCACCAAAACGTGGCTCCACTTACAACATGCCAGAGGGGAGTGTGGAAGAGGAGAATAGACAGGTAGCGGGAGCTGGAGGGCCAGGGTCTAGAATCAGTCACTGCACATTTGTCCCCTGGGCACCTGAAACATCAGTGGCCTGAAGGCCCAACTAGAAGGTGGGGAGCCTCACATGTGAATGCGAGTGGAATTAAAATGTTGATTTGGCCATTTGCCTCCCATTGTCCTGGTCAGAAAGGCAGACCAGGGCCTCTCTACCAAGAGCCTGGTAGATTTTCTGATGGCCTATGACCTTGACTTGTTTCCATCCCACCTCTGTGGGCTGCAGACGCACTCTCTGGCCCCTCTGTTGTCTGGCCAGCCCGCTTTTCTAACTGCAGTCCCTCTTGGGATGCAGCATTATGCACCAGTTGGGTAGTAGATTCTCTCTCCCCCCATATCCTCTCAGGAGGCATGAAATCTCCCTCCTCCACGGCCCCAGCCTTCCCATTTCTGAATGGACCACTCCTCTCCTCCTGTCAGAGCTATCAGAACTCTGCCTCTTGCCGGCCAAATGGCCAGTCACTGTCCACTCCCTGGAATGTAGCACCACCTAGTGGCAGCCTGCAGCCTGACAGTGCCGCAAGTGAAATTTCAGCGCCGCGAATCTTTGCTGATTATCAACCATACACAGGCATTATGCCAGGCCTTCACAGGTGGGCAGGAAAGCACAAAGACAAACAAGCAAAACCTTGAGATGTGCTCCCTGCACTGGAAAGCACTTGCCTTCCAGTGGGGAACTGAGCCTAACACGGTGCAAAAGAAGCAGTATAGCATGAGGCTTGTGGGTACGGACTTCTGAGTCAGATCATCTAAGGTTCAAATCCTAACTCTGCCACTTACTAGCTGTGCTATTCCAGGTACATTATTTAACCTCTGTAAGCCCTAGATTTCTCTTTTGTAACATAGGATTAATAAAGATGCCTGTCTCAAAGGGATGTTGTAAAGAACTGAATTGAAGTATTAGAACATTCAGCAGAGTGCTTGGCAGAGGGTAAGTGACATTAAGATGGACGCTATTGTTGAAATGATAAAATGATTAATTCAGGCTTAGTCTTGTAAGAATTCAGGAAAAGGGTGGCCAGGCACAGTGGCTCACGCCTGTAATCCCAGCACTTTGGGAGGCCGAGAGGGGCGGATCGTGAGGTCAGGAGATAAAGACCATCCTGGTCAACATGGTGAAACCCAATCTCTACTAAAAATACAAAAATTAGCTGGGCATGGTGGCGGGTGCCTGTAATCCCAGCTACTTGGAAGGCTGAGGCAGGAGAATCGCTTGAACCTGGGAGGCGGAGGCTGCAGTGAACCGAGATCGTGCCACTGCATTCCGGTCTGGTGACAGAGACATACTCTGTCACAAAAAAAAAGAATTCAGGAAAAGGTTAACCCCCCAACTATGAATTGGAATTATGACAGAGAAAGTAATGGAAGAGGTAAGAACTGAGTAGGGCTCTGCATAAAATGTAGGTTCTGTGACCAGGACCAAGGCCTCATCTGTAACTGGAGATAACACAAAGTGCTTAAAGGTAGGGACCTCAGGTAATTCTCCAGGTAACATCTTTCAGTGATAAACATGCACTGAGCACCTACAATGTGTCAGGCTTTGGAGATTCTGAGATGAAAAGATACAGTTGCTGATCTCAACATCACAATCTGGCTCATATCACAGACAGAAGAGGTGGTTGGCTTCTGATCCCCACCCCGATCCCTGCACCAAACCCAGAAGGTGAGGGTGAGGCCATCTGTGAGTACTGTGTCCTTGGCAGGCAGAACCTCCAGGATCTCAACCCCTAAAAAGGGCCAACTGTTCTGGGGAGATGAGATGGCAGATCATGATCAGGGTCACGGGCCTAATCACTCCTCTCAGGCTGCTCCTCTGCAAGGCCTCCTCCAGCCGTGCTCCTTCCCTTCCGGCTCTGATCCACCATCAGGAGTGTCCGGAATGTAAGGTTCGTGAGAGCAGGGAGCCAGCCCATCTTGTTCACCAGTGGGGCCAGTACAGCATTCAGTGCCTGGGATATAATAATGTCCAAAAATGTTTGCTGAATGGATAAATGAATTAATTAAAGTTTTAAAAAAGTAATTCATCGTGGGACCCTTCTTCTTATTCCTAGTAATAGCACACAGGGGGCCTTTCAAAACTATCCTAGTCCTCAGAATCTCCATCTAGAGACTAGAAAGTGAGGTACACTCAGGAGCTGTACTTCATCATTAGTTCTGCCAACTGCATATTTTTAATATGTCCTACTAATTACTTAATATGTGTTCTTTTTGTCTCCCAAGTTAGATGATAAGTTCCTTAATAGCGGGAACTTTCCTTTACTTGCTGAATTTACAGTTAATAGATTTGCCATCATGGATGTGGCATTCCTGGATTCCATGCTAAACTTATTTTTCAGATGCCTTCAGGCATGAAAATCTTGTGTCAGAAGAGAATAAAGTTGATTGTTCTTTGAATCAGAGTCCTTTCTGCTGATTTCCTGGCCTCCTCATAAAATCATGGGCCAAGTTAAGACTGCAAAAGACCTGGAAATTTTAGACTGATAAGCAGAAACTAACAACATAAAGTGAAAGACTGAATTTATGTTCAATAAACTTTATGTTCAGAACATCAACAGTACAGGTGCAATGTGGTAGAGAAGACATTACTTTTCATGGGGAAAAGATCAGCATGTTTTATTGTCCAATAAAATGAAGACACAAATGTAGAATTTCAGGAAAAAAAAAGCAAAATAATATTTAAAATTTGAAAAATTATAAATTCAAGAACTGAGAGCTAAAATAACCCAAATTAGGAATTTAATGAATGTGTATAACAACTGATTAGAAAAGGGTGAAAAAAATAATTAGTAAAAGGTAACAATAGTCAAAAAATAAAATGAATTATGGAGAGACAAAGGAGATGAAAACACATAAGCATATAAGAGAAATAAGGAATACAATAAGAAAGTCAAACATACATGCAATTCTAATCTCAGAGAAAAAACAATGAAACAGAAGCAATCTTTGAAGGGAAAATGGTTGAGACTTGTTCAAACTCAATACAAGAATTAAAACCAGATAGTTAATTGGTAAAAAACAAACAAACAAACAAAAAAACATAAACATAAATAAAATAAGAAGCAGCTAAAAGGAAAAGGGAAATTATCTTTTATCTTTTAAAAACCTCCTAACAAAAAAATTGGAAGCCAGAGACTATTGGAAGATATCTGTAAGTACTGAAAGAAAATAACTGCTGATCTGGAATTCTATACCCAGCAAAAATATTCTTCAAGAATGAAAGTGAAATAAACATATATTCAAACGTAGAAAAACTAGAGAAACTCATCAAAGCAGACCAACACTAAGGACAATACTAAAAAGTGTTCTTTAGGCAGAAAGAAAATTATTCCAGGTAGAAACTCAGAAAATTATTCCAGGTAGAAACTCAGGAATGAAGAGCAATGAAAAATAACATATATAAACAAACATAAATTATATAAAACAAAAATAAAGATGTTTATACTTAACAAATAGAAATGAAATAGATAACAACATATGTCAGAAGGAGAATACATTAAGTGTTCAAAGGTTCTTATATAAAAATGCCGAGCCAGGTGCAGTGGCTCACACCTGTGATCCTAGTACTTTGGGAGGCCGAGGCAGGTGGATTACCTGAGGTCAGGAGTTTGAGACCAGCCTGGCCAACATGGCAAAACCCCATCTACTAAAAATACAAAAATCAGCCGGGCGTGGTAGCAGGCACCTGTAATCCCAGCTACTCGGGAAACTAAGGCAGGAGAATCGCTTGAACACAGGAGGTGGAGGTTGCAGTGAGCCAAGATCATGCCACTGCACTCTAGCCTGAGCGACAGAGCAAAACTCCATCTCAAAAAAGGAAAAAAAGAATTTCAAGGGTTTGTAGAGGGTTTCTTTTTGATTATTCAGTATAGTACAAATAAATACATAGATCTGAGGAAACTAACCACGTTTTGGGGGGAAAGCATCTGAGAGGATTAAGATGAAGAGTGCCTGATTCCACCAGCTAGACTGAAAAATATATATATATTCATATACATACAAAATATATATATTTTATATATTTTTTAATATATATAAATCCCAGGATTTATATACTCTGGGACTTATAAATCCTGGGATTTATATCCTGGGACTACAGGCACCGCTACCACGCCCAGTAGAGACGGGGTTTCACCGTGTTAACCAGGATTCTCTCGATCTCCTGACCTCGTGATCCACCCACCTCGGCCTCCCAAAGTGCTGGGATTACAGGTATAAGCCACCGCGCCCAGCCTGAAAAATATATTTTATTGGACATTTGGGTAGAGCATTTAGAAGGACCTTGCCTCAGTAGTGGGGAATAATTAGCCCTAAACTAAAAAATGTTCTAGTCCTGCCTAATAAATCTTAAAAGCAAGACCCAAAGAATCAATCTGTTTCCAACTAGTTCACCTGCATCACAAAATAAAGAATATTTATAGACATGCAAACCATCCATCACATAAAATGTAAAATTCACATGTGTGATATCCAGTCAAAGATTACCAGGCATGCAAAGAAGCAGAAAAATGCAACCTCTAAAGATAAGAAAAGCCAATAAATTAAAACTAAGCCCAAAATGCCATAGATGTTAAGATTAGCAAACAAGTCCACTAAAACGGTTATTATAACTATATTACAGATGTTCACACACTTTAATAGAGACATGGAAGATATTTTAAAAGAGCTAAATTGAACTTCCAGAGATTAAAACAATATCTGGTTTTCCAGAAATTAATACAATATCTGAGATGAAAAATGCACTGAATGGGATTAATGGCAGATTAGACTTTGCAAAAGAAAGGATAAGTAAACTTGAAAATATGGCAATAGTAACTATCTGAAATGAAACATACAGAAAAAAAGAATCCAAAAGAAGTTGTAAGAAAATTAGTGAGATATGAGACAATTTCAAGCAACTTAATATTTATGAAATTGGATTTCCAAAGTAGGGAGGAGGGCAGAAAAAAATTGTTGTAGACATAATGGCCAAACTTTTTCAAATTTAATGAAAACCACAAACATACAGAACAAGAATTTCAGAAAGCTACAGCACAAGAAATATAAATAAAATCATATCAAGGCACATCATAATAGTATTATTCAAAACTAACGCCAAAGAAAATCTTAAAAATAGACAAGGTGGGGAAATGAACAAAGGAACAAATAAAGGATAACAGCTCATGCCTGTTATCCCAGCATTTGGGGAGGCTGAGGTGGGTGGATCAATTGAGCTCAGAAGTTCGAGACCAGCCTGGGCAACACAGTAAAACTCTGTCTCTATAAGAAATGCAAAGATTAGTTGTGCATGATGGCACATGCCTATAGTTCCAGCTACTTGGGAGGCTGAAGTTGGAGGATAACCTGAGCCTGGGGACGTTGAGGCTGCAGTGAACTATGATTACACCACTGCACTCCAGCCTGGACAACAGAGTAAGACCCTCTCTCAAAAAAAATAAAATAAATAGAAATAAATAAACAAATGAAGAATAACAGAAGATTTCTCACTGAAAACAATGGAAATGAGAAGATAGTACCCACAATACTTTAAAAATACTTTTAAAAAATGTGTTAACCTATAATTCTATACCCAGCAAAAATACCTCACAAAAAATTGACCTAATTGACATTTATAGAACATTCCACCCAACAACAACAGAATAAACATTTTTTTCAAATGCCCATGACCATATTCTGGGCCATAAAATATGTGTAATAAATTTCAAAGGATATAAGTCATAGGGTGTATGTTCTCTGACAACAAAAGAATTTAGTTATCAAGGACAGAAATATCTCTGAAATATCCACAAGAAGCCCATTTCTAAATAAATGTGATTCAAATAAGAAATCTAAAAGGAAATTTGAACTGAATCAAAGTGAAAATAATATATATCAAAAGTTTTAATACACAGTTAACGCAGTACCTAGAAGGAAATTTATAATACTAACTGCGTATTTAAGAGAACACTCTCAAATAAATGACTTCAGCTTTCATATTAAGAAACTAGAAAAAGAAGATGAAAGTAAGCCCAGAGTGAGCAGAAGGAAAAACAGAGATCAGAACAGAAACAGAAAAAAAAAATAGAGAAAGTTAATTAAACAAAAAGCAGGTTCTATGGGAAAAACAACAAAATTAATAAACCTCTAGCTAAGCTGATCAAGAAAAAAAGAAGGAAAACACATTAACATTATCAGAAATAAGAGAGGTGACATTACTATAGATTCTGCAGATATTAAAAGGATAACAAAGAAATGTTATTAGCAACTTTATGCCAATAAATTTGACAACTTACATGAAATGTATAAATTCTTTGAAAGATATAATTCCCAAAGCTCACTCAAAAAGAAATAGCCTGAATATCTACTAAAGAATTAAATATGCTTAACTCTCCCTTCTCCCACAAAAAACAACCTCCAAACCCAGAGAGTTTCACTGGTGAATTCTACCAATAATTTTTATTTAAGAAAAAAAATAGTATTAATTATAGCCAATTGAAAGTTAAAGAAAAAAGGATACTTCCAAACTTCTTCTATGAAGTCATTTCCCTGATACCAAAACCAGACAAGAAAAAAAAAATAAAACTACAGAGATAGGGAAACTACAAACTGATATCCTTCCTAAACATACATGTAAAAATTCTAAACAAAAAATTGGCAAATCAAGCAATATATATTATAAAAGATAATACTTAATAACCAAGTGGGGTTTACATAAGGAAACCAAGGTTGGCTTAGCATTCAATAATCAATGTAACTCACCAAACTGAAAAAGAAAAATCATTTAATCATCTCAATAGTCACAGGAAAAACATTTGACAAAACTCAACATCCATTCCCACTTTAAAAAAAAGAACCTCAGAAAACTATGAAATTAATGAAACTTCTTCAATAAAAAGCATCTACAAAAACTTACTGCTGGAAGTCCTAGCCAGAGCAGTCAGGCAAGAGAAAGAAATAAATGGCATCCAAACAGAAAAAGAAGTCAAACTTATGTCTCTTCACTGGCAGTATAATTCTATGCCTAGGCAACCCTGAAGACTCTACCAGAAGGCTCCTAGAACTGATAAACAACTTCAGTAAAGTTTCAGGATACAAAATCAATGTACAAAAATCAGTAGCATTTCTCTATATCATTAATGTTCCAGCTGAGAGCCAAATCAAGAAGGCAACCCCATTTTCCTTTTTTCTTTTTTCTTTTTTTTTATTATTATACTTTAAGTTCTAGGGTACATGTGCATAACATGCAGGTTTGTTACATATGTATACTTGTGCCATGTTGGCATGCTGCACCCATCAACTCGTCATTTACATCAGGTATAACTCCCAATGCAATCCCTCCCCCCTCCCCCCTCCCCATGATAGGCCCCGGTGTATGATGTTCCCCTTCCCGAGTCCAAGTGATCTCATTGTTCAGTTCCCACCTATGAGTGAGAACATGCGGTGTTTGGTTTTCTGTTCTTGCGATAGTTTGCTGAGAATGATGGTTTCCAGCTGCGTCCATGTCCCTACAAAGGATGCAAACTCATCCTTTTTTATGGCTGCATAGTATTCCATGGTGTATATGTGCCACATTTTCTTAATCTAGTCTGTCACTGATGGACATTTGGGTTGATTCCAAGTCTTTGCTATTGTGAATAGTGCCGCAGTAAACATATGTGTGCATGTGTCTTTATAGCAGCATGATTTATAATCCTTTGGGTATATACCCAGTAATGGGATGGCTGGGTCATATGGTACTTCTAGTTCTAGATCCTTGAGGAATCGCCACACTGTTTTCCATAATGGGCAACCCCATTTTCAATAGCTGCAAAAAACAAAACAAAACAAAACAAAAAAAAACCCTAGAAATATCTCAAACCAAGGAAGTCAAAGATCTCTACAAAGAGAACTACAAAACACTGCTGAAAGAAATAACAGATGACACCAACAAATAAAAAAATTCTATGCTCATGGATTGGAAGAATTAATATTGTTAAAATGGCCATACTACATATAGCAATCTACAGATTCAACGTTATTCCTACCAAACTACCAACATCATTTTTCACATAATTAGAAAAAGCTATTTTAAAATTAATATGGAACTGAAAAAGCGCCCAAATAGCCAAAGTAATCCTAAGCAAAAAGAACAAAGCTGGAGGCATCCCATTACCCAACTTCAAACTATACAATAAGGCTTCAGTAACCAAAACAGCATGGTACTGGTGCAGAAACAGACATATAGACCAATGAAACAGAATAGAAATCCAGAAATAAAGCCACACACCTATAGACATCTGATCTTCAACAAAGTTAACAGCAATAAGCAATGAGAAAAGGGCTCCCTATTCAACAAATGGTGCTGGGATAGCTGGCTAGCCGTATGCAGAAAAAAACTGGACCCCTACCTTTCACCACATACAAAAATTAACTCAAGATGGATTAAAGATTTAAATGTAAAACCTCAAACTATAAGAATCCTAGAAGAAAACCTAGGAAAAAAACCCTAGGAAACACATATACCATCAAAATATTATTCTAAAGAAAGGAATATAGATAAATATACTGTGATTTGGTCATAAAATAGAATATTGACCAGCGGTGAAAACAAACATAGCTACACTTACCAGAATGGATCAAATCAGTCACAGAAGAATGTATACAATATGATGCCACCTAAATATATTTCAAAAACATTCAAAACTAAATAACATATTGTTTTTGATAGATACACATGTGATAAGTGTTTAATAAAAGGACACAGTAAACATAAAATTTAGGATGCTGGAGCCTCCGGAGGTGGCAGAGGGATTTGGAAGAGATAACATGGGAGTTTTCAAGGTTATTACAATGGAAATTTAGTAATTATTTTGAACTAAATAATAAAAACATACAATACATATAAAAACAATTTATTAAGCTTGATGCACAGTAGATATATATTCATTTTATTTTTAACTTTTATATCTTTTACATGTGCACGTGTGTAACGTTCTTTAAAATATATTTAAAATTCAATAACTCTTTAAAATTTACTGAAAGCCTGATAGTATATCCTTTTTTGACCCAGAGAAAAAGTACAATGAATGGAGCCATGAAAAGAAAGGCCTTTCCTCCAGGATCGCCATGAACTTCACACAAACTCACAGCATCCTGCACAGACAGCTCAACCAAGACACAGAACTCACGACCACTGCAGCCAGGAGACCCACTCATGCTGGGACTCGAGGGAGGACCAAGGAATCCTTGCTCCTTTTTGTCTTTCTGGGGAACCTGGTAGCTGTCTCTGCTCCTCTGAACATCTCAGAATTCTTGTCCAGGTTAGAAATTTCCCTACAATTCTGTCTCTGACCAGGATACTATGTGATAGGGTCTGTTTCTCATTCAACACATTTTTGTATGCAACTATCATGTGCCAGGCTGTGGGCTAACTGCTTGGGTTACCATAGTGAAATGTGACAAACGGGGTCTTACCCTTAGATGCCCAGAGCCTAAGAGGGCTACCGACAAGTAAATGGGAAAATACAATGGAGAGTGTCAAATGCAATGAGCATGTGAGTTCCATGTACCAGGGAGGAAGATGGGGGAAGGTTCCCAAACTCAGAGTGACCATTAGGGATGCTCGCCAGAGGAAGGGGCAACTAAGCTGGGAAGACAAAGGGCTCTGTAATACCATCCTCCCAGCTTCAACCTGACTTACATTCAGTAACATGTCATGGACCTGTCACTCGATGATCAAGCCGTCCATGGCTTCTATTGTATATTCAGCCTCCAACCCCCACTGGGATGCTGAGCCCCATTGCTTTACACTCTGCTGTGGGAATTGGGGCCTTTCTTTTTGTTATCCCAAAGCAGCTGCCTTCCAGCCTCAGGGAGGATGGTACAGGGAGCACCCCTATTGAGGAGGTGGCCTCAGCTTCCTGCCCTGCTCTGCCCTAGGCCCAAGGCAGTTGGTCTCATCCTATGGGTCCACTGCACATGGAGGGTGGAAGGAACTGGAAAGCAGAACTCTCACCATTCCCCCTGGACTCCACCCACCAGAAGCATGCTGAGCTAAATGCAGGCTCTTAACCCCAGGCAGCCCAAGCTGGGGTGTCAAAGGAGGAGGCAGGGAGGCTGGGGAAGGTGGGAGTGTTTATCTGCAGTGGGACTTCCAGTGGGACTTCCAGTGGAAAGACTGGATCCAAATCCGTCTAGCTGTGTAGTCTTAGGCAAATCACATCACCTAGTTGGGCCTAACTGTCCTTATCTGTGAATTGGACTTAGACAGGGCCTGCCTCTCCAGATGGAAGTAGGGTGAAGGAGTTGATTCGAGGGAAGCCTTCTGAGATGTACAAAGCTCTGCCTTTATTCTCAAGTCTGGCCAGGATACCTTAGCTCTTCTAACCCCAGTTAAGGCAGAATTTCCTCCCCCCAACCCAAGGTCACTCTTGCCACACCCTCTACTCAGACCAGACCAGGGCTAACTTGGTTCCTGACTCTCAACTCCCACGCAGCCTCCTGAGGGGGCTCAGAAGCCAAGTGCAGAGTGAACGAGGAGGATGGATGTGACCTGCCAGGGTTTCCCTTCCAGATTTGGACCAGAACCATTCTCCATCTCTTGGCAGCGAGGGCAGCTGCACCCAGATTCCAAAAACTCCTTCCAGAGCCTTTCCTAGGGCTTGCCCAGACAGAAAGTCAGCCCAGTTTTCCAATTGCCCAAAGGTGCTATGCACCCCACCACCAGCAGGTGGCGCCTAGGAATCGGCCACCGCCTGCGTCTCCACTCCGTGGCTCCCAACAAAACTCTTACCTCCTAAGTGCAGAGGCTGAAGCAGGAAGGACCTCGACGGAGATCATCCAAGCCAGCCTCCTTAAAGTTTTGAAACTCACAGGCTCCTTTGAGAAACCGATGAAAACTACTGACGCTCTCCCTGGAAGAATGCCCCAGCACATCCGCTCACTATAGTCACAGAGATTCAGAACACCCTTGGACCCCCTAGACACACCCCCCAAGGACGCCCTAGGACTCCTTGTAATCCCGCCCAGGAAGCCTGCCCCATCAGCTATCCCCTCAAGGTCTAGAGAATAAATCAGGCCCAGCACCTCCGCTCCCTGAGGTCAGCCCACGCCTGTGTTTATCCTGGTGATAGCAGTCAACAGCTTCAGCAAAGGAGGCAGAAAGAAAGTCAAGGTCATCTTGTTGGAAGACAGGGGTTTATAAAAGTTGTTGGGGGTGGGTACTTCGCGACTTGGAGGATTATGAACTGACTGATTGTCTAGGAGCCTCAAGCCTGGAATTTAAAAAAAAAAAAAAAAATCATGCTGGGGGCAGTGGCTCACGCCTATAATCCCAGCACTTTGGTAGGCCAAGGCAGGAGGATCACTTGAGGTCAGGAGTTCGAGACCAGCCTGGCCAACCCCATCCCTACTAAAAATACAAAAATTAGACTGGCATGGTGGCGTATGCCTGTACTTCCAGCACCTCGGGAGGCTGAGGCAGGAGAATTGCTTGAACCCAGGAGGCAGAGGCTGCAGTGAGCCGAGATTGCACCACTGCACTCCAGCCTGGGCAACAGGGTGAGACCCTGTCTTAAAAAAAAAAAAGAAAGAATGAAAAAGAAAAAGAAAGAAAAGAAAGAAATCAATAACTAATGCTCTTTTTCTCAAAAGGAATCATGGCCCTACTACATCAGGGTGGGAGGGTGGCATGGGAGAGGGAGGGAGCAGGGGGAGGCAGGACTTAGGACGCAGGAGAGACTGCCCCCTTCTCTGTGCCCTGTGGGCTGCTCTGGAGGTCTCAGGGAACCCATGCACTTCACACAACAGGTCACGAGGCATTGATTTCTGGGGTGGCTGAATTACTCCTAACAAGACTGTAAACTAACAGCCCAGGAGAAGAAATAAAGGGCACAAATTAAATGCTGAGAGAGTCATGGACTGACAGAAGTGAAGGAGGACCAGCAGAAACAGAGGTCTTCAGTCACCTTGCCCACGTTCTCCCTGAACCTTCCATGTCAGGCAGCCTGGTCCAGGCCTGGGCTCGTCAGCTGTTGTGCCCTGAATGCTGCTGTGGGACAGGCTCTAGGGGGATTCGGGGTGTGCTGATGAAGATCCCATCCTTGTCCTTCAAGAGCTCCCAACTAAGCAGTCAAGCCAGACACTACGTAAATAAGTGCCATGTGAGCCGCACTGAGGAAAGGAGCTATTCCACCTGGAGTGGTCAGTGAAGTCATCACAGAGGGATGGGACATGAGGAAATGGGGTCCCCAAGGTTGGTAGGTGAGATGACGTAAGCAGTGGCACAGAAGCCAGCAGGCACGAGCTGGAGGCAGCAACACAGAACGTGGGCCACTTCCACATCACCCTCACCCTAGGGTATCTTCCTGCCATCAAACTTCAATTTCATTGCGATCCACATCTTCCATTCTACCCACTTCCCCCAGCCACCAATACTTCTCACAAACGTGGAAGCCCTCTATTCTAGAACACCAGAGGAGAAGGGAGCACTCCCACATTACACTCATTCCATAAATGCTTTATGTGCATTTCCCATGTGCCAGGCGCTATTCAATGCCCTGTCTGAGGCTCAAGAGACACAGCAGTGAAAAGGAAAACAATGCCTTGCCCTCATTTGTCCTGGCAAAGAGCTTCTTAGGGTTAGATCTCTGTTCCCAAACCCCTCCCAGGCTCCCACTCTCCTCATTTTTTTATCTTCCACTGTATCTCTTGGAAATGGACCCAGAGACCCAAGAGTGGGTCTGCTAACACAGAAGACGATGGGGCTGTCAGCCTCTCTAGGTCTCTAACCGTTTGGTTAATGCCGCTCGCTGATAAAGGTAGGAACTAGGTCTTGTTTTAAATATTGATCATAAATATTCTGAACTCCAAATACTAAAGCCACAAAGGTTCTTATTTTCACTGTAAGTAACAGAACCCCAACTCAAACTAGCTTCAGCACAAGTGAAAATTGTTTATAAGAAACTAAGTGCAGTCACTTTGGGAGGCCAAGGTGGGCGGATCACCTGAGGTCGGGAGTTCAAGACCATCCTGGCCAATGGTAAAACCCCATCTCTATTAAAAATACAAACAATTAGCCAGGTGTAGTGGTGGGCGCCTGTAATCCCAGCTACTTGGGAGACAGGCAGGATAATCACTTCAACCTGGGAGGCGGTGGTTGCACAGTGAGCTGAGATCCCACCACTGCACTCCAACCTGGGCGAGACAAAGCAATACTCTGTGTCAAAACGGAAAACAAACAAACAAACAAAAAACAAAAACAACCTAAGTGTAAGGATGAACTGGGGCTCAGAAACAACTGGAACTGGGGTCCACTCTCCCTGCATCGTTCACGCTCTACACGGCTCCGTTCCTTCAGTCTTTCTCTGTCTTTAGACGCCTTCTCCAGGACATGTGGAAAAAAATGTGAATAAGGCGAACATCTCTCTTAGTCCCCACTCCGAAGTCCAGGAAAGAGACAGATGGGTCCAACCTGGGCCAAGTTGCTCACCCCTGGGTCTATCAGTTGTCAGCTGAGATAACGATGAGACAACAGTTCCTAACACAGCCTTATGGATGGAGTTGAGGAGAAATAATTCTGTGCAGATGATGTTCAATATGGGCTCTTGGTGATCTAGTCCGACCTCTCCATTTTCAGGGGAAATGGAGGTACAAATAGGGATGACGCCTTGTCCAGTGAATTAATAACTAAACTCAAGGAATTCTGGAGTGCTTTGCAGGATCATCCATCAATCAGATTTCCAATGAACTGAGTGGATGCATGCTCAACTCACACTCATAAATGGCAAACCATTCGTATGATACACTTACATGGGATGATTTAACTTACACGAGGATGACTTTCCTTTTCCCAAAGCCACAGACTGATGCTGCCTCAACCTTGCACAGCCAGAGAATGAGGAGTTCTTGGTGAAGGCATTCTCGGGATAAGCCAAGATTCCCATGAAACATCTAAATGGTTGCCATTTAAACTTCTCCTGACTGAACCTCTTTCTAAGTTAATTGTACACAGCTCTGTCTTTTTTAAGAGCAGGCACTCAACAGAGTTAAGGCTTTTCTCAACATTTCAGGGTCGTTCATGTATTCCTTGGTTGTTCACTAGATGACAGGCACTGTTCTAGCAAGAATAACAACAGTGGCCAAGACAGACATGGTCACTGTCTTACAAGTGAGGAAAATCACTCTAATAAATATACCCATAATTCGTCATAGTTGGGACACAGGCAAGAAGGAATATAACATTATGACACTCTGGAGGTATATAAGAGGGGATCTGAAAGAGAGAAAAGGAGACAAGAAAGGTTTATTTGAGGAAGCGATGTTAGGTTAAGACTAGAGGAGGGTAGGAGGAAGTCAGTGGAGAAGATGGAAAGGAACAGAGCTTCAGGCAGAGAGGCCATTGTGAAGGTGGGAGGTAGGTAAGAAGAGATGTGGCTAAGGGAAGCTAGTATGGCTGGAGCAGGGCCACGTGAACAGTAGCCATTGGTTTGGACTGAATGCACAGGTCCCCTCAAGGCTACTGCAGGGGTCAGGCACCGATGGGCAGATCTGCCTGTCAAACTCAAGACAGACACCAGCTACTCATAGAGTGCTCTGCAGTGTGGGTGCTTAGGGATGGCTCACCTGGGTTGAGTGCCATATTCTGTCAGGTTCCTGCTTTTCAGAGCTGCCACACAACTACAGGATGATAAACTTGGAAAGCTCCAAAGAAACCATCTAGAGCAGGAGTTATAATCCTGGTTGCACCATAGAATCACTTGGGACGCTTAGAAAAATACCTGTACTCAGACCCTACCCCAATCAATTAAGTATCCAGACAAGGGATTATGGTGTGGGTGTTTTGTAAAGCTCCTAGGTGATTCTAATAAGTAGACAGGGTCGAGAATCGCTATCCTAGTGCAATCCTCCTTTTTTCACAAATTAAAGAACAGAAGCCCCTCTACACAATTATTAATTTTAGAAATGTGCCCATGTTCACATTATACACAATAGAGAGTGAAGAAGGAATAGAAGTCATAGAAATCTCATGTTTAAAATATGGTAATACTAAGGGGAACGTGGAGCCCACTCCCTCTTGCTTCATTCAAAAAAGCAGTGTTAAAAAGGGTTATTTATGAGTTTTATTATAGGAAGAAAACAGTATTATGGACAGCCACATGCAAGAGAATAAAGTTGGACCCCCTTCCTTACACCACACACAAAAATTAACTCATAATGGATCAAAGACTTAAATGTAAGCTAAATTTTTTTAAAAAAATCCCAACTCTTAGAAGAATACATAGGAGTAAATTTTCATGACCTTGAGTTAAGCACAACCTTCCTAGATACCACATCAAAAGCCCAAACCACAAAAGAAAAAACAGATGAAATGTACTGCATTAAAATTAAAAGCTCTGTGATACAAACAATACCATCAAGAAAGTGAAAATACCCACAGAATAAGTGAAAATATTTGCAAATCATATTATCTGATAAGGAGCTTATATCCAGAATATAAAAAGAACTCTTTCAACTCCATAATGAAAAGATAAATAACCTAATTTAAAAATGGGCAAATAATCTGAATAGCCATTTCTTCAAAGAAGATCTATAAATGGCCAGTGAGCACAGGGAAGGATGCCTGACATCATTAGCTATTAAGGAAATGGAAATCAAAACCACAGCAGCATACCACTTCACACCCACTAGGGTGGTTATAATAAAAAAGACAGAGAATGTGGTGAGGTGTGGAGAAATTGGAACCTTTGTATATGTTGGTGAGAGTGTAGCCACTTGGGAAAACAATCTATCAGTTCCTCAAAATGTCAAACATGGAGTTACCATATGACCCAGCCATTCCACTCTTAAGTGTATACCCAAGTACATATGCCCACATAAAATTCTGTACACCAGTGGTCCCCAGCCTTTCTAGCACCAGGGACAAGTTTCATGGAAGACAATTTTTCCACAGACTGGGGGAGGGGGATGGTTTCAAGATGATTCAAGCACTTTACATTTATTTTGTACTTTATTTCTATTATTATTACATTGTAATATACAATGAAATAATTATACAACTCACCATGATGTAGAATTAGTGGGAGCCCTGAGCTTGTTTTCCTGCAACTAGACAGTCCTCTCTGGGGGTGATGGGAGACAGTGACAGATCATCAGGCATTAGATTCTTATAAGGAGCGTGTAGCTTAGATCCTTCGCATGTGCAGTCCACAACAGGGTTCGTGCTCCTATGACAGTCTAATGCCTCTGCTGATCTAACAGGAGGTGAAGCTCAGGAGGTAACGCAAGCAATGGGGAGCAGCTATCAATACACATGAAGCTTCACTCAATACCCACCACTCACCTCCTACTGGGCAGCCTGGTTCCTAACAGGCCATGGACAGCTATTCCTGCTATAGACGAATGTTGGGGACCCCTGCTGTATATTAATGTTCATATCAACAGCATTCATAAGAGCAAAAAAATAAACAACCCAACTGATAAATGGATAAACAAAATGTAGCATATGCGTGCAATGGAATATCATTCACCATAAAAAGGAAGTCTTGATATATACTACAACATAAATGAATCTTGAAAACATTATGCTAAGTGAAAGAAGCCAAAAGACCACATATAGAATGATTTCATTTATATGAAATGTCCAGAAAAGGCAAATCTATAGAGACAGAAAGTAGATTAGCAGTTACCTAGGGCAGGGAGGGTGGAGGGAGATGGGGAGTGGTCACTACACTAGTGCCCACGCTAGTGGATACAGGGTTTTAGGATGATGAAAATGTTCTAAAATTAATTGTGCTGAAAATTGTACAACTCTTGTGGACACACTAAAAACCATTGAATTGTACAGTGTAAATGAGTGAATTGTATGGTCTGTGAATTGTATCCCAATAAAGATGTTTTTAAAAAACAGTATTAGCCAGATGTGGTGGCACTCACCTATAATCACAGAGCTTTGGGAGGCCGAGATAGGAGGATCACTTGAGGCCAGGGTTTTGAGATCAGCCTGGGCAACACTGTGAGATCTCATCTCTACAAAAACACTTTTTAAATTAGCTGGATGTGGTGGTGTGCTCCTGTAGTCCTAGCTATTCAGGAGGCTGAGGCAGGAGGATTACTTGAGTCCTAGAGGTCAAGACTGCAGTGAGCTATGATTGCACCACTGTACTCCAGCCTGGGTAACACAGCAAGACCCTGTCTCTAGCAAAACAAAACAAAAACAGTGTTATCTCTTACTTCCTTATTCAGATGGAATTGGGCCATTGGTCTCTTATGTTTTATGGTTTCCATTCTTTTCCTTCTTTTCACATTTCAATCCCACTCATCTATCTGGATTTATGTTTCTTCTCTGCTCAGGCTCCCTCTCCTCCCTCTCTCCCTTTCTTCTCTCTCCCTCTCTCCCTCCCTCCTCAAGAAAAGAATTGCAGGATATTCTCAGAAGCATTGTCTTTGCAGATTTGCTCATGCAGAGAACTGATATGTCATCAAGCTAGTGGCTTTCCAGTGAGTCAATGAGCAACAATTGAGCTTCAGGGCTTCCTCCTGGTCAAAACTGAGTTAGGCCAGGTGCAGTAGCCAAGGTGGGAGGATCACTTGAGCTCAAGAGTTCAAGGCCAGCCTGGACAACATAGCAAGACCCACTCTCTACAAAAAATCAAAAAAATAGCCAGGCATGGTGGCACACGCCTGTGGTCCCAGCTATTTGGGAGGCTGAAGTGGGAGAATCACTTGAGCCCAGGAGGCTGCAGTGAGCATGATTGCACCACTGCACTCCCAACCTGAGTGATAGCAAGACCCTGTCTCAAAAAATAAAATTTAAAAATTAAAACTATGAGTTACCCAAGTATATTGTGCACAACACTTAGATTTTGTCTTCAAAGAAAATAAAAGGGGCAAAGGCCTTATTCCTAAGGCATTTAGAGCCTATGGCCATATTGATTCCCTGGGAAGTGGAACGGTTTAGGAAGAAGACTTTTCTGAAATATTGTCTTACCTAAGTACCCTATCCCCTAAACAGGGTCAACTAAAGTTAAGGCAAATAATGACAAGAAGAAGACACCCAATGGAAGCAGGGGGACTGCGTTTCCCAAGTGCGACAGATGCCATTTTCCAAAAACCGCCGCAGCAACGTTTCTGATCCCACATGGATTTCCTGATTATTGGACAATCTTCTTAAGAAAGGTGGAGTCTAATTCCCTTCCCCTTGAGTATCCTGCTCAGTCCCCTTGAGGATTTCTTCTAAGGAATAAAATCTAGTGGAAGTGATGCTGTGGTTTCTGATGTGAGGTTAGAAAAAGTGATACAGCTTCTATCTGGTTCTCTCTCCTCTCTCTCTCTCTCTCTCTCTCAGTCTCTCACATACTCTCTCTCTCCCTCCCTCCCCTTGGGACCCAGCCTCCTTGCTATGAGGAAGCTCAGGCCTCATGGAGAGGCCATGCAAGTGTATTCCAACAAGTTCCCCAGCTAAAGTCTCATACCACAGCTGACATTAATTTCCAGGCATGTGACTGAGAGAGTGCGAGAGCCTTCATGTGACTTCAGTCCCCAGCCTCTATGCCCACCCCAGCTGACAACAAGTGAAACAGAGCCATGTTATCCCTGCCAGGCCCTTCCCCAGCTGTGGATTCCTGAGGAGTTAGTTACATGTTGCTGCATAACAAGTTACCCCACAACCAACTGGCTCGAGATATTTATTTTCTCATAGCCTCTTTGCTAACCTAGTGTTTCAGGACTGTGGGCACGGCTCAGCTGGGTCCTCTGTGTCAGTGTCCTCCACAGGTGGTAATCAAGACGTTGGCTGGAGCTTTCATTGCCTCAAGGTGGGAAGGCGACGCTTCCAAGCTCACTCAGGTGGTTGCTGGCAGGGTTCATTTCCTTGAGGCCTGCGGAATTATGGCTTTCAGCTCCTTGCCATGTGGGTCTCCCCAGCATGATGGCTTACTTCACACAAGCCAAGAAGGCAGTAGAGTGAAAATGATAGCAACACTAAAGTTTCAGTCTTTTATAAGCTAATCACGGAAGCAACATCCCATCTCTGTTGCCATATTCTATTCATTGGAATCAAGTCACGACATCTATCTCATGCTCCAGAGGAAGGGATTATCCAAGGGTGAGAATCCCAGGAGCCATATCAGAAACTGCCTCTGCACTGAGAAAAATGAATGTTTTGCTTATTTTAATCGACTAGGGATACTTTGTTATGCAGTGTAAGATAATGGGAAAACACCAAAACACAGAGAGGAAGAATTAGGTAAGAAAACTGTACTTGTTGAAATATTTACTTTATTCCAGGATCATTTCACAGATGGCAGAAGTAAGGCTTAGAGAGGCGACTTGCCAAAGCTATTAGTGGTAGAATGAGGATGAAAACCAATCCTGTTAGACTTCATAGTCCATGACCTTCTCACATTTCCACTCTACTTCTGTCCTTTGAAGAAAAACAAAATCCCAAACCATTTCAATATTAAATGGTGTTTTACCAATGACCTTTCTTTAATCCTCAAATTTAACCAGCAGAGACTATTTCTGGGTACACTCCCCACCCACACCTCTTCAACTCCTAGTTACAAAGGACTTTCATCTTCATGCAAATTCTGTATTTTATGAAGCTGGCAAGACCAGTCCACCATGCTTAGCTACATTTTTTTCCATAAAAACAAGCTTTCTGGAATACTATCACTTGCCATAGTGAGGACATAGATTCCAGGAAGTTGGTTTCAAATGCTAAAAAAAGAACATGAGGCAGACATCTGCTTGAGTAGAGAATGTAAAACCCAACTGCTCCTGCTGCTAGTGTCTCTAGGCCGCCAGCCCCGCCCCTGCAAGGGTGGTTCAGGCTAAACACATTAAAAACTTCTTTCAAATTGATTCAAGGATACAGGATAGAAGGGAGGCTGACTTTTTACTGCAAATCTTTTTGTGCAGAATTTCAAGACATATTATGTGCTCGCTAATTATCTTTAAAATTCTGCTTAGAGCCGGGTGCAGTGGCTCATGCCTATAATCCCAAGGCTTTGGGAGGCTAAGGCAAGGCAGATCACTTGAGGTCGGGAGTTCAAGACTAGCCTGGCTAAAATGGTGAAACCCCGTTTCTACTAAAAATACAAAACAAACAATTAGCCAGGCATGGCGTCATGTGCCTGTAATCCCAGCTATTTGGGAGACCGAGGCAGAAGAATCACTTGAACCCAGGGGGCAGAGGTTGCAGTGAGCTGAGATCACGCCATTGCACTCCAGCCTAGGCAACAAGAGCAAAATTCCATCTCAAAAAAAAAAAAAGTTCTGCTTAGAGACTAATCTTGGTTGACAGATTTCTATCAAGGGAAACTGAGGCATTTTTCAAGATGGATTCGATAGTCCTAGTATCTTCTCTAGTGCTGATTCTGTGCTGCTCTAAGCATCCAAGATGAGCTTAAGCCTAGGCACCCAGCAGGGACAGAAAGGGCAGAGAGGTGGTCTTTGCAGGGGCACCCTGCCTGCTTGCTGGGGAGACAAGTAAGGTTATTCCAGAAGCAGCAGATTACTCAAAGCCAAACCTTAGAGGCTCATGGACTGAGTGATATTCTAAAAGATGGACCAGAACAGAAGATGACCACACTCTTCTGCAGTCTATAGTGGTAATGGTGGTAAGAATAATGTGAATTACTATTTATTAATTAGGGTGCTTACTTAGCCCATTAACATTTAATTTAATTGTTGATAGGATTGGAGCTAAGTCTATCTTTTCATTACCTATCATCTGTTTATCTCTTCTCAGTTTTTGTTCCCCTGTTACTCCTTTCCTTCCATCTTTGGACTATTGCAGTATGTTCTAGAATTACATTTTAATGCATCTATTGACTTCTTAGCTAGAACCATTTGCATTATTTTTTGGAGGTTACACTAGGGATTACAGTGTGCATCCTTAATCTTTCACAGAGTTGACACTGTGTCCCTTCCCATAAAATTTGGATGCTTTACAACTGTACAGTTCCATTTATCCCTCACCCCACCCCACTCACAGGACTCCCTATGCTGTAACGGCCATTTATATTATATCCACATATTCTGTAGCCTGCAAGAAACACTATGCTTTCTTTTTTAAATAGTCATATGTGTGTAGGTATGTATGTATTTGTGAGAGGGTCTCATTCTGTCACTCAGGCTTGAATACAGTGGCATGATCAAAGCTCACTGCAGCCTCAACCTCCTAGGCTCAGGTGATCCTCCCACCTCAGCCTCCTGAGTTGCTGGGTCCACAGGCATGTGCCACTACACCAGGCTAATATTTGGATTTTTTGTAGAGATGACGTTTCACCATGTTGCCCAGGCTGGTCTCAAATTCCTGGGCTCAAGCAATCCACCTGCCTCAGCCTCCCAAAGTGCTGGGATTACAGGTGTGAGCCACCGTGCCTAGCCAAAATAGTCATTATGTATTTCAAGGAAATTGAAATTAAAAAATAATATTATGGCCAGGTACAGTGGCTCACACCTGTAATCCCAGCACTTTGGGAGGTTGAGACAGGGAGATCACTTGAGGTCAGGAGTTTGAGAGCAGCCTGGCCAACATGGCAAAACCCCATCTCTACTAAAAATACTGAAATTTGCTGGGTGTGGTGGCGCACACCTATAGTCCAAGCTACTCAGGAGGCTGAAGCAGGAGGATCACTTAAGCCTGGGAAGTGGAGGTTGTAGTGAGCCAAGAGTGTCCCACTGCACTCCAGCCTGGGCAACAGAAGAGAAACCCTGTCTCAAATAATAATGATGATGATGATGATGATGATAATAATAATAATAATATATTTACCCAGATATTTACCATTACTGATGCTCCTTATTATTTCCTAGAGGTCCACGTTTCTCTCTTACATAATTTCCTTTCAGCTTAAAGAATGTCCTTTGCTTTTCTTCCAGTGCAGGTCTGTTGGAAATGTGAAAAATAAATAAATGTCTATTTTTTTTTTAAGAATATGTTTGCTGGGTACAGAATTTTGAGTTGACGCGTTTTTTTTTTCTTCTTTCAGACCTTTAAAGATGGTGTTCCACTATTTTTTGGCCTCCATGTTTTCTTATGAGAAATCTGTGGATGTTAAAATTATTGTTCCCCAGAATATCATGTGTTGTTTTCTCTGGATGCTTCCAAATTTTCTCTTTATCTTTGATTTTCTATGGTTTCACTCTAATGTATCTAGATGTGGTTTTCTTTGCACTTATCCTACTTGAGGTTTACCACATTTTTTGAATCTATACATTTATATCTTTCACCAGATTTGGAAAATTTTCAGCCACTATTTCTCTAAGTATTTTTTCTACCCCATTCTTTCTCTCCTCCTGCTCTGAGCCTCTTAGTACACATATATGTGTCCTACAGCTCCTGGCAGTTTTGTTCATTTTTTTAACATTTTTTTCTCTTTCTTCTTCAGATTAGATAATTTTCATTGATGTACCTTTCTGTTCACTGATTCTTTTTGGGGGTTGGGGGGTGGGGGACATCTCCATTCTGCTATTAGGTCCACACTGTTATGAACTCTATAAATTTTTTTAGTTCAAATGTGCTATTTTTCAGCTCTAGAAAATTCATATGGCTCTTGTTTATATTTCCTGTTTCTCTGTTGAGTTTTCCTATCTTTTCAATCATATGAATACATTTTCCATTACCTCATTGAGCATGCATATAATAGTGGCTTCAAAGTTCTTATGTGATCATTCTAGCAGGGTATCTTATAATTGACCTCCATTGATGTCTTTTTACTTAAGAAAAGTCATATTTTTTTGGTTCTTTGAATGTCAAAGTTATTTTGGATTGCACCATAGACTGTGAATTTTATATCATGGAGATTCTAAACTCTATTATATTCTTCCAAAGAATGCTAATGCTATTGTTTTAGAAGACAATTAACTTGATAGACTCAAATTTCAGTTGAATTGCCTTAAGTAGATAGCAATTCAAATCTCAGTTCAGTTCCATTAGTCTTTGCTACAAGCACATGTATGGTACAAGGGTTAAAAATTCCCTCAATTTGGATATCTGAGTTCATGCACAGAACTTAGAGTTGCTCTTTTTGGCTCTCCTCTTTCTGGGATTATCCTTGCATGTTCCAGCGGTTGTGGCTACCCCAGGCTCTGTCCTCTAACATTTCAGGCCAGAAAAGTGATAGATTTTCTATCAGAGTTTTAGTCACTCCATACAATGCCATAGCAAGCAGTTTTCAGCCTGAAGCCATTAGAACAGAAAATTCACCATGTGCCAGTCTGTTTTTCCAAGTCTCAACTCCCTTCCAAATTCTCCCTGATTTTTCTCACTCTGCAGAGGCTTCAAGTCATTGCTTTTTTGTATTTTTTCCAGAATTTATTGTTATTATTTGTAGGATTACAAGTTTATCAGGAGCTCATCCCACCAGATCAGAAATGGAACCAGCTACTATTTTTTAAACCTCCTCCATGTACCCATTTATGCCTCTCTTTTCAAGTTTTTTTTTCACTTTTAAATGTTTTCTTTTATAAAAGTAAAGTATACTCAGATAAGAAAAAATCATATAGTACAGAGTAGAACAGAGAATAAAAATTAGTCTTTCAATCCTCTTCAGACACCTCCCCCAACTCCAGCTCCACTCCCCATCAGTAAGTATATGTATATTGAATTCTTCTACACTAAATAAATCATACTATAATAAATGTGATTTTTATTTTTTGTTAATTTCCAAATCATTACAAATAAAATGATTTTATTTCCTTTCATTGGCTATATAGCATTTTATTACATGTATGTGTCATAATATTTATGTACCACAGTGTATTTAATGTGATCCCTTCTAACTGACATTTTAGTATTTCTCCATTTTTCACTGTTACGAATCATGCTGCAGCAAACATTCTTGCACATATATTTTTACACATTTGACAGAGTATATAAAATCCTAAAAACGACATTGCCTGCACAAAGAATAAGTATATTTTAAATTTAGATTTCAACTTTTAAAATAATGCTTTTGACCTAAAGCATTCTGACTTTCGAAAGCAGTGTTTTGCCTAAATGCTGTAAGGTACAAGACAAAGAGAACTACACAAACATTGTGTCTTCATTAGTAAATTTGTTTCCTATAGGGATACTGTTAGATTCTGAAACTGTTTTATATATAGACTAGGGTTGAACAAATAAGTAAATATATTACAGAAATGAGAATCAAGTTTCTCACTATTGGACAAAGAAGTTACAAATAAGCAAAGGCAGAAAACTGTAATGAACCCTGTTGCATTGAATTAGTGTTAGAGATATCAGCACAAACTAATTTATGATTATCACAATAAAGATTAGATAGATAGATAGATAGATAGATTGATTGATTGATTCATATTTCTCTGTCTACTGAAAGGACTTAGAAACAGTGACATCCCAATAGCAATGTGCACATCTAATAGCAAGATTTTGGTTTCTAAATACCATTTCCCAGTAAAAGGAATCAGGGCTCCTTGGAGAAATGGTTGAACCAGAGTTGGAGTAAGAAAACTACAAGATGAACTAAGAGTATCCTGTGGTACCAGAAAGAAAGAAAGTGTTCAAAAAAAATTATGGGGTCATGTCAAAGGACACAAGCCACTCTAAAAAGGCTCCCAATACCAAAGAATGAAATAAATAAATGATTGCATAAACAAATAAACTCCAACTAATAGCTGGGCATGCTGGCACATGCCTGTAGTCCCAGCTACTCAGGAAACTGAGGTAGGAGGATCACTTGAACCCAGGAGGTTGAAGCTGCAGTGAGCTGTGATCATGCCACTACACTCCAGCCTGAGTGATAGAGCGAGACCCTGCCTGTAAAAAAATAATAATAATTCCAACTAATAAATGTAGAACAAATGAGAAAAATAGAAGATCGCCATTAGAACATCACAATTACAATTACTGTAAGCAGAAGCTGGCTCCACCTCTGAATTAATGCTAACATTAACAGGTGAAAGTTTAAGAAAAAAAAACAGGATGTATATTCAAAATATCTTCCTGAAAATACTTATTAGTTACTGTAGTGAGACATGTTAACAAATTCTTTGATACGTCTCCCTTGGAGGTAGACCTTAATTTCTCTCTCCTTGAGTATGGGCTGGGACATAGTGACTCTCTTCTAACAGAGTGTTAAGGAGAGGAAAATATTAACTTTGTCATGGATAAAGCTGACGGACACCACCTAAATCGAGTGATCAAAGTTAACATCACCATAGTAAGACCTAGTGACACCACACAACCCCTGATGCCATGCACTGAGAAGGACACATCACCTCTGTGGTCTTCCTCCCAAAATTCTATCACCTCACTCTAACCAGCAGAAACCATCAGACAAATCCAAATTGAGGGACATTCTACAAAATATCAGAAAAGGACTTCTAAAAAGTGTTGAGTCGACAAAAGAAAATTCTGGGGAACTAGGCTGGGCACGGTGGCTCACGCCTGTAATCCCAGCACTTTGGAAGGCCGAGGCGGGTGGATCACGAGGTCAGGAGATCAAGACCATCCTGGCTAACACGGTGAAACCCTGTCTCTACTAAAAAAAATACAAAAAATTAGCCGGGCGTGGTGGCGCCTGTAGTCCCAGCTACTCAAGAGGCTGAGGCAGGAGAATGGCATGAATCTGGGAGATGGAACTTGCAGTGAGCCGAAATCGGGCCACTGCACTACAGCCTGGGTGACAGAGCAAGACTCTGTCTCAAAAAAATAAATAAATAAAATTCTGGGGAACTGTCACAGTTTGGAGGTGATTAAAGTAAGCATAGAGATTAACATAACATGGTAATCTGGATTGGATCCTGGAACAGAAAGGGACATATGTAGAAAAAGTGGGAAAATCTAAATGAAGTCTGTAGTTTTGTTAATAATATGGTCCCAATGTTAATACTCTCTTAGTTTTTATCATTGTACCATAGTGATGTAAAATGTTAGCATTAGGAGAAGCTGGATGAAGAGCACACCGAACCTCTCTAAACTTTCTCAGCAACTCTTCTATACATTTAGATTATTTCAAAATAAAATATGTTTTAACACCTGATCTTAGCCAAAAGGCTGAGAAGCAATTTTTTTTTTTTTTTTTTTTTTTCTTGAGAGAGTGTCTCGCTCTGTCACCCAGGCTGGAGTGCAATGGCAGGATCCTGGCTCACTGCAACCTCCACCTCCTGGGTTTGAGCAATTCTTGTGCCTCAGCCTCCCAAATGACTGGGACAGGCATGCACCACACCCAGCTAATTTTTTTTGCATTTTTAGTAGAGATGGGGTTTCGCCATATTGGCCAGATGGTCTCCAACTCCTGGCCTCGAGTGATCTGCCCACCTTGGCCTCCCAAAGTTCTGGGATTACAGGCATGAGTCGCCACACCTGGTCAAATAAAAGGTGTTTTAAAATAGTTGCTCCAGTCTGTAGTCCCACCAAGGACTACATATGAGATAAGAATAAGACTACATACGAGATAAGAATCTCCTCACATCCTCCCCAACATTGAGAATTATTAGACTTTCAATATTTGCCAATTTGATGGGTAAAATGGGATCTGGCTATTTTGAGTCCTAATTCATTCATTGAGAGAGAACCTGAGCATCTTTTCATGTGCACTTCATCCATTTACATTGCTTTTTCTGTGAGATGCCTATTCAATGTTATTCCTGTTTCTACAGCATCCCTACATAAGTACTATTATTCCCATGTTACAGCTAAGAAAACTGAGGCTCAGTATGGTTGAAAAACTAGCCTCAAACCTCCCCACTAATAAGTAAAGGAGTGAGCTTGAACCCAGATCTATCCAGCTCCAAAGTCCACACCCTGTCCAATACCTAGGGTAAGTTGGGACTTTGCCTCATCTTCCTGCTGTTTCCTGAGATAAAGAGTAATCAAATGACAGAGGCTTCTTCGTCTGATGCAGTTATTTTAATTTACGATGAGGAAAGAGGCTGAAAGGAGTGACTAGAGTTACCCAAAGTCACACAGGGGCAAGAAGAAGACTAGAACCCAAGTCTACTGGCTCCCAGCCCAGTGCTCTTTCCACCAAACCATGTGGCCTTCCATGGTGCAGGCCAGGGCGGTCATGTGTCTGTCTTTACGTGTTCAGTGGTGGAAATTCTTAGATGTAATATTCCTAAACTCCTAAAGCCTACGCAGGCACCCAATAGGATTGAAGTAAATCATAAAGGTTGTTTTTATGTTGTTTTGCTGCAGTAAAAGATCTATTTTAGCTCAAGCATTGGATACAAAGTTCTAACAAAGGTCTTCAATAAACCTTGAATGTATGTGAATACGGATGTTACAGCCTCCCTCACTCCCTGGTCACATGACACCTTCCTTCTAAAGATTAGAATTCAAGGTCACCTGATTTGGAGAATTTCCATCTCCAATTTGCTGGCAGTTGCCATGACCATCCTTGGCAATTTTTGTTTGTAGCTCCGTGTTGAGAACGACTTTTGTATATTTCTCTGGGTTGAATGTGGTGTACCTTCCCTTTACAATATGAAACTCCTCAAGCATCAAATCAGTTATTCTACTCCAAAAAGCTTAATATAAAGCTCTCAACATCAACATGTTGGTGTGTCCAAGTCACATAAACCAAGCATAATAACAGCTGCCATTTATTGCACATTTAATACACACCAGACACTCCGTTCAGTACGTTATGAGCAATTAGTCACTTAGTCCTCCCAAACACGTCATCAGCTCCATTTTACAGATGAGATGTCGAGCACAGAGAGGTACAGTAGTTTGCCCAAGGTTACACAGCTAGCAATTGGAGGAGCAAGGAATTGAACCTGGGGAGTCTAGCTTCAGAGCCCACACTCTTAACTACTATGCTTGGTCTATGGGAGCCCCATTACAAGAATATTTTGAATTATCAAAAATGAAAGTCATAAAATATTAGAGGAAGAATATTTAGCCAATTCTTTCTGAAGCAGCACAACCTAGAGCCTTGCTTCCCAAACATTGTCATCCTCCAGCCACCTCTTTGATTTCGGCCATGGCTGACATAACCTGCACTCTTAGTCACTTAATATCTTTTAAATCGACTCAATTGTTTTTGCTCAAGTAAATTATTTAAAAAGGAAAATGACCTCATGTCACTATTGTAAATGGAAAAGTAACATCATTTACTTTAAGTAAATGGTAACCTAAAAATAAATACCATAGAAACAAAACAAAACAAAACAATGTCAATAAATTACACTTAGATCTACTGCCTACCAAAGGCTCAGAGCCTGAATAAGCTCTGTTCTCTCTTTACCAAGACAGGGGAGTTTTAACAAGTTGTAGAGAGGTATTTGTGATAAACCAGCATCAAAAGGTAATCAGAAGAATTGCAAGAAAACTGGAAAAAGGAATAAAGGGTTCTCTGGAGCTTAGGGGACAGAAACCCCAAAGAAACAGTGGCCTAAAGAAAATAGAAACTTACTTCTATCTCACACAGAAGACAAAAAGTAGGTGGACCAGGGCTGCTGAGACACCCCATAGTGTCATGATGAGGTGGCTTTTATCTTGGAGTTCCATCAGGTGTGGTTCACAGGGTCATTTCAAGGCCCAGGATTGCTCCTCCAGCACCAGCCATCTCATCTGCTTTTCAGAGAGCAGCAAAAAGAAAAGGAGAAGAAAAAGGAACATCCTTTCTTTCTAAGAACACTTCCTCACTGTTGCTTACATCCCCATAGGCTAGAACTTAGTCACAGCCAGGGAGACTAGGAAATGTACCCTTTATGTTGGGTAGCCAAGTGCCTCACTTAAAAAAAAAAAAACCCAAAAAACAAAAAACAAAAAAACAGCAAACAAAATTTTATTACTAGAGAAGAAAGGGGAGGTGGATGAACGATAGCAATCACTGTGGTTTCATGATTCTCCACTGTGCCTGTGTGCCTCCAGGAGTCACCTCAGGGGGTCCATGTAAGTCCAGCCCAAGCCTGGACTCTGAATAGACACCTCCGCCTGCCTCTGAAGTCGGCCTGGAGCCCATGTCTCCTCTGCACAGTGTTTCTTCCGAGCTTGGGAAAACACTTCTCTCTCCCACCACGGTTGCTATTACAGGGTTTTGTTATTAGGCCCCTTAAGGGCTGTCCTGCCCTCTGAGTCCATCTCTGCAGCCTCCTTGAACCAGATGGGCTGTGGCATGGCTCTGCACTGCTGAGGAGGGTAGAGCACTGCACAGGGAATCAGTGAGACTCAGCTTGGCTTTCCGGCTCTGCCCCTCACCAGCTGTGCTGACCATCATCAACCCAAGCTCTGAGTCTCTTGTTCATTGAGCCTGATGCTGCAACACCAGACATGCAGGTCCTGGCCACAAGCTGGAAGAATCCGTAGCCCCAGATCCAGTTCTAGCTGGAATAACTCTGTTCCAATGCTCAAGGAGCTTCACATCTTAAAGGAAGGTATGCCACATTCAATACAAAGACATACAAAAACCATGCTCAGCACAGAGGTACAGACAAAAATTGCCAAGGATGGTGTTGGCAACTGCCTGCAAATTGGAGATGGAAACTCTCCTATATCAGGTGACCTTGAATTCTAATCTGAAGAGGCAGGATGTAACATGACCAGTGGAGGGAGTTACGGGGCACAGTCAATGACTAGCCATCCAGGTGGGGTTGCCATCCACCTGGATCACCGAGAGGAGGGGTGCCACCCCAGTGTGGGGCTAGGATCGTAGGCTGCAGAGCAGGAGGTAACCTGGGGCTCAAAACTCAGTGGTTCCACCTTTTCAAAACCAAAGACACGTTTCAGTATGCGCCATCTCAGGAGACTTCTGTTTTAAGAGCTGCTTGCCAACTAAATTGTACAAAATTAAGAATTCATGCATGTGTCCTGTATTTTTCACCTAAAAATATGTATCTCCCGGCCAGAGGCTCTCATGAGCAAAGCATTTGCGCTGACAGATGCTCAACCCTGGCTGTCCTGCTCAGGCTCATGCTGGAGAAACCGGCACTTAGGTGGGGTTTTTCACTGGCAAAAATAGCTGGTGAGCCAGCCCCACTCTTGGTGCCTCTTACCATCTTTGTTGGTCTCCAACCTCCTCCCAATTTGACAAGCACTCGTCTTCCCAACTCCCCAATCTCCCATTTACTGGTAAGAAAACTGGGGCTCAGAAGGGGAAGTGGCTTGACCAAGGCCACACAGCTGTGGGTGGAGAGATGGAGGCAAGACTGTGTCAAGAGTCTCCCGATGGGTGGCCTCTGTCCTGCCTCCTCCTACACACTCCCCACTGCTCAATTCCAGCCCTCCAACCCACAGTGTGGGAGCCAGCTTGGCACCATTGTGGGGAGGAAAAGAATAACTCACAAAGGAAGATGTTTAGAATCGTCCACACCCATGGATATAAGGCAGAAAGGATGACAGGATCAGAAGGCCAAGGCCATGCCAAAATGCCATTGGTCCCATAAATTAGGCAGCCAGACATGCCGGACTGGCTATATAATGAGCTGCCACACTGACGGTGTGTCTGAAGGCTGTGGTCTTTATGATGGGGCCCATCACTTGAATCTGGCGAGTTGTGTGATCTTCCACAGGTGATAAGTAAAGTATTACTTTCCCCAAACACCATCTCAATCAAGCTCAGGAATAGCCCACCCAGAAGCCGTCGTGACATATCACACTTCATAGAAGTATAAACTGCAATACGTTTTTATTTCCAGTCCCTATTGAAATCACTGACCCCCTCGCATAATTGTCCAAGGAGAGACCATCAGAGAAGCCAGGTGTTTGCTCAATTTCCTTAATAGCTGAGTGACCTTGAGCACACCACTGCTCTCAGGGTCCTCAGGTGAAAGGTGGTCACATAGTCCCTGTATTGGCTTGCTAAGAGCTGCTGTAACAAAATACCACAAACTGGGGGCTTAGGCAACAGAAATGTATTTTCTGGAGGCTGGAAGTTTAAGATCAAGGTGTTGGCAGAGTTGGTTCCTTCTGAGGGCGGTGAGGCAGAATCTGTTCCAGGCCTCCTTCCCAGCCTCTGGAGGTTTGCTGGTCATCTTTGGAGTTCCTTGGCTGATAGAGGCATCACCCCAATCTCTGCCTTCATCTTCACATGGCCTTTCTCTCTGTCTCTCTCTCTCTCTTTCTTTCTCTCTCTCTGTCTCTCTCTGTCTCTCTGTGCGTGTGTGTGTGTGTGTGTGTGTGTGTGTATGGGTCCAAATTCTTCCTTTTTTATAAGAACACCATTCATGGCCAGGCGCGGTGGCTCACACCTGTAATCCCAGCACTTTGGAAGGCTGAGGCAGGCGGATCATGAGGTCAGGAGATCAAGACCATCCTGGCTAACATGGTGAAACCCCATCTCTACTAAAAAATACAAAAATATTAGCCAGGCGTGGTGGTAAGCACCTGTAGTCCCAGCTACTTGGGAGGCTGAGGCAGGAGAATGGCGTGAACCCAGGAAGTGGAGCTTGCAGTGAGCCGAGATCATGCGACTGCACTCCAGCCTGGGTGACAGAGTGAGACTCCATCTCAAAAAAAAAAAAAAAAAAAAGAACACCATTCATATTGGCTTAGGGCTCACCTTAGTGATCTCATCTTAACCATATTCCATCTGCAATGACCCCATTTCCAAGTAAGATCCCATTCAGAGGTACTGAGGGTTAGGATTTCAACATATGAATTTTGGGAGGACACAGTTTAACCCACAGCAATTCCCTGTATTCATCCCAGCATGGCCTGCATCTCGAGTATCACAGAAGGCCATGCGTGTGAACACTCTTGGGGAAGATAAGAGGACAGGATGAAAGGGCAGGTGTGAGCTCCCCAGAATCTGGACCACTGAGATGTGGCTGTAACACCCCCAAGAGGCAGGAGCATGGAGGTATGAGAGGCTCACGACTCTTCTGGAGAGCTCTGAGGAGATCCCATGCAGCCAGATTATCTAGGTTTCCTTGAAATGCTTGATGTAAGATAAACCCTGGAAAGAGTTTTCACAGAGGCAGGGCCTCTGAGCTGCTCTGCACCAGTTGGAGGGGCTTGGGTTTCTTTCCTGTCCTATCTAAGGGTTTGCTGCAATCAACAGCAGATTTGCTTTCAATGACACTTGCTTGGTTATCTGGGTAGAGAAACCAGTCTGAGTAAATTATTTTAGCATCAATCCTGTCCATTTCAATTCCGATGTGGTTTGGGATGAGTGGACAGCAGGTTGCCATTTCCTGCTGCCCAGTATCAATATGACCTGGTCACTCTGTGCCAAGTAGCCCAGTTCTGGATAGGATGAGGATCTCAAGCCCCCTCAGCTGCCCCTGCTCACCTTCCTGGACTCATGGACCACCTTCTCCCCTGCCCATGCACCCTCCATTCTATGGCAGAGAGAGTCGGAGTAACTTGCCCAAGGTCGTGCAGTCAAGTGGCAAAGCCAGCATCTAGACCCAGCCAATCTGGCTCCCAAACACCATGTTTTCTTACATCAGGCTGAAGCTGGCCACTACCCAGACCAAAAGGCTCAGTTGTATGATGTGAAGGGCAGGACTCTGGAAGAGAGGCTCAGCCTGGAGGAAGGGCAGAACTTTCCACCATTGTACTTCAGAGTTTTCCAACTCAGTGCCTTGAAGAAAGGGCACCAGAGCTGAGGAGAAAAGATTTCACCCTAGGACAGGAGAGCCATTTGGAATGGAAGAAATCCTTCATGCTCCCCAATGTTGAGGAGGCCCAAGTAGCCTTTTTCATTAATGGACTGGCTTTATTAGAAAACATATCAAACATATAGATAAACATCAAAGATAAACATCTACCCACAACCCGGCTTTATCAAATTGAACATTAAGCCACATTTGCTTCAGATTTTCACTTCTAAGAAACTGAACAACAGATCGAGTTGATCCCTGCATATCGTTCCTGCCATCATTCCCCTTCTCCCCAGGGAAAATAAAGAACCTCTTAGGAATTTGGTGTTTATCATTCCTGTGCAGATTTTTATAGTTTTAATACATATTTATGTATCCACACACATTTTATAGTACTAATTTGCATGTCTTAAAACATTATACAAATAGTCTCATACTAGACATTCCTTCTGCAACTTGTCTTTTCCACTCAACATGATGTCTTTGAGATGTATCTATGTTGATGCCTGTGACTGTAGTTCATTCATTTTAACTGCTATATGGATAGAGCACAAGTTTTACATTTATTTTCTGGTTGTTTCCAATTTTTTATGTCACAAATGATCCTGCAAGAATATTTTTGCACCAACAAGGCTCCTCATACTCCTCTGCAACACAGACCTAGAAGTGTGATGCCCGGGTCATGGGGCAGGAACATCTTCAACTCTCTGGATATTGCCAAACTTCTCCCAAAAGTGGTTCTTCCAATGATACTCCCAGCTGGGTACCTTTGATCTCAGCACATCCTTGTCTACACTTGGTATTATCAGACTTTTAAAAAATGTTTACTGGCTGGTATGGTGGCTCATTCCTGTAATCCTAGCACTTTGGGAGGCTGAGGCGGGCAGATTGCCTGAGGTCAGGAGTTCAAGACCAGCCTGGCCAACGTGGTAAAACCTTGTCTCTAATAAAAACATAAAAATTAGCCAGCCTTGGTGGTACGCACCTGTAATGCCAGCTACTCAGGAGGCTAAGGCAGGAGAATCACTGGAACCCGGGAGGTGGAGGTTGCAGTCAGCTGAGATCACACCACTGCACTCCAGGCTGGGCAACAGAGCCAGACTCTGTCTGAAAAAAAAAAAAATTTTTTTTACCATGCTAATGGGTATGAAATGGTATGTTTCTGGGATTTTAATTTGCACTTTGCCTAATTAGCAGTAAGGTTGAGCACTTTTCCATGGCTTGATTTGAATGGCTTATGTCTTTAGGTATCTCCCTGCAGGAGATCCAAGGGGAAGTGCAAAATAGTTGGAAGTGGAATCTTTGTCCCAGCCCTCCATAGCTCCTGAAACTCTCCTAAGCCCTGGGTAAGAAATTCAGTGGCTTGAATAGCCTGGGGGAGTTGCTCTTGTGGAGGCTGAAGAGACAGAGTTAACGAAGGAGAAGGGGCCAGTTCCATCCCACCCATCCACCCACCCACCCACCGACTGGAGTCCCACACAGCACCAAGGAAGCAGGTTCAGTGTCAGAAGTCCACCCAGAGTGGGTTGGGGAACAAAGCGGGGTGAAGGAGAGCAGAAGGGATGTGTAGGTGCCTTTTCTGACAAGCTCGACTGGGCAGGAGAGTAGAAGGACAAGGAGTTGAGGGAGGTTTTCTTTCGCCATAGGGGAGGCAGAGCATCTTGATCAAGGAGTGAGGGGGAGTCAAGACATGGGAGAGGGGGCAGTTGACCATGGGAGCAAGGCTCAGGGTGTCACAGCAGGAAGGCAGAAGGAAAGGCAATGAGAGAAGGCCGGCTGGGAGGCCCGGCACGTGCTGCCATCTGATGGCTGTTGAGCACAGCGCTTGGTCCTCAGGTGCCCGTGAGGGGAAGGCACACAGGAGAGTTGAGGAAAATGAGGAAGGCTTGAAATAGTCATGGAGAGTGAGCGGGGAGTGGGGGAAGGGTTGTTCAAGAAACCCAATAAGACTGCCAGGCTCCGTCCCCAGGCACCACTTTTTGAATGCCTCTTTTAATCCCTTTTTCCAAACCCTGAAATCATGACTGTTCATTGATGGTGCAGGGAGGTCCCTCAGTGAGGATGCCTTGAAGTAAAAGATCATTGGAATCAGCTGGAAATCCCAGTGACAGTGAAGAGGGAAGACTCATCTCCCCCAGAGCCAGAGGCCACCTCTGAGCAAGAGACAGTGGGGACAGTGCCCCCGGAGTGAGGCGGGTATTTCTGAGCGTGGCAAAGGCTCTGTGGAAAACACCATAATTCCAGAGTGGAGAAGTCAGAGAATAACATAGCCAATGGTGATGGGCTTGGCTTGCTCTTTCAGTGATTTATTTTCTGTTTATTTTATAAACAAACATTTTATCATAGTCTATTTTTCCATAGACTATGTATTTATATAATAATATGGCAGAATGAAAAAAGGCAAGTGACATTTTTGTTAACTATTAGCACAAACCTCTTGCTTTTTCATGATTGCTTAAGAAAATTAATCTCGGCCTCAATATTTTTCATTACCTCCCCTTTATAGGCTTATGTATCCCCTAATGGCTGTCTCTTCTCAAGGTCAGGATTGCCCAGAGACACACAGGATTACGATGTTAAAAATAAAAATAGCTGCAGCCTTGTATCTGCACAGTGCCCTGCACTTTCTAAGCCATGTCTCCAGCCTCAGCTAATGTGGGCTTCACAACAGGCTCCTGCTCCACAAGGTGGGCAAGACAGGGTGGCATTTTTAAATTTTTTTCTTTTTAACCCTCCTTTAACAGGCGGGGAAGCTAGGGGCTGGTGAGAAGTGATTTGCAAAGACTACCCAGCTAGGGAAAGGTAGTTTCAGCTGGAATTCATCATGGCTGGCTCCCAGTGCAGGGCTGAGAGAGTCAAGGGTTAGGATCCGAGGGCAGGAAGCTGGGGCATTGGGGGTCGGGCGGTGCAGGCAGGACCCCAGGGAGCGAGCTTGCTCCAGGACACACCAGCAGCTCCTTGGGCGCTCTCCTAGCATCAGGCATTGCTAATGGCCACGACTGGGTAGGAGCAGAAAGCCTCCCCAACCTCCAGAGACAGTGGCCCCTCTCGGAACGGAAAGCTGCGGAAAGCACCATGGCTGCCAGGAGAACCAGGGGCCCTCAACATGCTCGCTTAGACATGCTCCAGGCAAAGAGCCAAAGAAAAGAATAGTGGGACCCCCACCCCCCCAGAAGCCAGTCCCCTGCCCCCCAGACCTGTTCTAGTGACTCATTCCTCCCCAGGGAGTGGTCTTTGGAGGAAACGGCCACAGAGTGCCTGGGAGAAGTTTTGCAGGGACAAACCTCAGGAAGGTCCCTGGTCTCCAGGAAGGAAAAACAAAGCAAGGATTAAAATCACAACGGTTGGCAACAGCAACAATCTCCAGGGCACGTGGGTACCTGGTGAGGGACGTGCAGGAAGTACGATGAGGGGGAAGATGGTGTTTGCTTGGCTGGAATGCGGGAGCCCATTTTTCCTCTGGCCCGTGGCAGGGACAAGGCCCAGGGGGGCCTGCCTGCAACCCAAGAACAAGATCACGCAACCAACTGGCCGGAGTGATGAACCCGTCACATCCCTACCTGTGAGTACCCATGGATAAGATAACTCAGATTTTGCTTGCCCCAGGCTAAAATTTTTAAGGACTTATATTTTAGACTTCTCACTCAAAGAAAAGACTGAGGCCTGGTTCTCTTCTGTATTGAATCCCATCTTTGCAGAAAGTCACACATAAGGGAATGACACAAATGGAAACAATACAGACATTCACTCATACACTCTCATTGCCAGGGCCCACCAAACCTCATCCCAAACCCTCAAGGTTTTATCCAAACACACATTTTGGGCCACATGTGATGGTTCATGCCTGTAATCCCTGCATTCTGGGATGCTGAGGCAGGAGGATCGCTGGAGGCCAGGAGTTTGAGACTAGCCTGGGCAACATAGCAAGACTCCATCTCTAAAAAAAAATTTTTTTTTTAATTAGCTGGGCATGGAGGTGTGTGCCTTGTAGTCCCAGGTGCTCGGGAGACTGAGGAGGGAGGATCACTTGAGCCCAGGAGATTAAGGCTACAGTAAGCTGTGATTGCACTGCTGCACTCCAGCCTGGGTAACAGAGCAAGAGTCTGTGTCTAAAAATAACAAAGTAAAATTAAAATGGGCCAGGCAAGGCGGCTCACATCTATAGTCCCAGCACATTGGGAGGCCAAAGGGAGTGGATTGCTTGGGTCCAGGAGTTCAAGACCAGCCTGGACAACATGGCAAAACTCTGTCTCTACAAAACATACAAAAATTAGCTGGGCATGCTGGCATGCGCTTGTGGTCCCAGCTACTCAGCAGACTGAGGTGGGAGGATCCTTTGAGTCCAGGAGGCAGAGATTGCAGTGAGCTGAGATCGTGCCACTTGCACTCCAGTCCAGGCAACAGAGTGAGACTCTGTCTCAAAAAAAAAAAAAAAAAAGGCCAGGCACGGTGGCTCATGGTGGCTTAGCACTTTGCACTGTGGTTTCTTCCAGCCTCCTTAACTTTGGTTCCTTTTGCCTAAACTGCTTGTTCCTGTTTTCTCAGCCCAGGGAGGCTCTTTTCAGATTGCTCAGGGTTGGTGACTCACAGTATCTTCAAGGGACACATGGCTTACACCTGTAATGCCAGCACTTTGGGAGGCCGAGGGGAGATTAAGACCATCCTGGCTAACATGGTGAAACCCCGTTTCTACTAAAAATACAAAAAAATTAGCCAGGCATGGTGGCGGGTGCCTGTAGTCCCAGCTACTCGGGAGGCTGAGGCAGGAGAATGGCATGAACCCGGGAGGGGGAGCTTGCAGTAAGCCGAGATCGCGCCACTGCCCTCCAGCCTGGGCAACAGAGTGAGACTCCATCCCCCTGCCCTCAAAAAAAGAAAGAAAAAATTAAAATAAACACACATTTTACTCTCTCAGCACTGGCACAGTTAGGAAAAAAGAATGAACACTGGCAGTGTGGAGTCCCAGAGAAGCCACCGCTGTGACCTGCTTCTGGCTGGAGAAGAGAGTCACAAGTTGGGGTCACAGAGCACTGTGGCCGGAATGTAAGGCTCTGTCCTGCTTTACTGGGGCAAGATAACATTAGTGGACACCTGACGACAGGTATTTGCACAAGACCAGAAATGCATTCATCTCTCCCTTTGTCCCTACATTTGTTCATTTTGCCACTCTACAGGCATATGCCAATTGCCCACAGGAGCCCGACACTGTGCTGGCCACAGAGAGTTGCCAGTTACTGCTGCAGGCTCCAAAGGGCCCTCTTTTGCCCAATCCCCCTTGCAGGTATGTGTCGGACATACCTACATGCTGAGCACCATGCCAGGATGAGGAATCCAGAGACAAGGGACACATGGCTCCATCATCAAGGAGATGCCTGTAGTGGGCTAACAATCTCCATCCTTCCAGAATAGGTTGAGTTTTTGGAAATAGTACAGGTTTTCTTGACATTCATTCATTCATTCATTATGTATTTCTTGAGAACCAGCGCTACTGTAAGCATGGGAATACAAAGTGGACACAACAGACATGGTCCCTGCCCTCAGGTAGCTTACACGCTGGTGGTGGGGAGACAGATGATACAATACAAGCTCACCACAGTCAGCTTATTTGCTCCAAGTAAGCAAATAGAGAAAAACATACAGAGGCAGTTTCTCATGATGCTTGCTAGGAAGACAATACAAAGAATCCGGGATGTACAACCATTGCTGAGTGAGGGAGTAACATCACTCCGGGGAGGGAGTTTGGGGTTAAAAACAGGTAAGTAAGGATCTCAGAGGCCAGGGAACAATTCATGAATCTGAAGCAGCCCAGGAAGCCACCCCCAAAGAAGCATTCTGGAGTATTCTTGGAGTAAATGTAGGGGCATCTAAGGGACTTGGAAGTGTTTGACACTCATCCTGGACAAAATGTGGAATTAATGGATTCTAAGGTATCACCTAAAGTTATTTAACTTTATATCTAAACTAGGTTTTTAAAGTAGTCTTAATTTTAGATGTGTGCATGTCTTTTCTCTCTAATTAGTTGAAAATTCCTTTAATACAAAAACCAGATGTATCTTTCCTTCTTTCTCTCCTCCCCACAGCCTCGCTCAAGTCCAGAAATCTGCTCATTCTTTCCCCATGTTCAGGCATTCATTCATTGTTTTAATCCACAGGTGCATGCCAATTACCTGCAGGTGCCTGATGCTGCATATGGCTCCAGAGCACAGATTCAGAGAGTAATAGGACACATCCTTGCCCCCACGTGGCTCGAGAGGCCAGGGGAAACAGGCTAGCATAACTACAGCTGTGACAATATGATGCACAACTGGCCCCAGAGCTGTCCCAGTCATGGAGCTTTGTTTTGGGACACACGTGGGCATGTCCCCGCCCCAGCGCTAGGACACTGCAGCAGTGACCTCTCCCTCACTTCCTTCAGGTCTCTGCTCCAATGCCCCTTTGCCATAGGGGCCTTCCCTGACCGCTCCCCTTCGCTCCCTCTCCCTTTACCCTGCCCTGTGTTTCTCCACGGTGCCATCACCTCCTGACAGCGCATTTCTTTACTGTCTTTGCAGTTCTGTGAAGCAGAGATCTTGTGCTTGGCACAGATGGTGCTCAGGAAATATTGTAGGAAGGAAGGAAGGAAGGAAGGAAGGAAGGAAGGAAGGAGGGAGGAGGGAGGGAGGGAGGGAGGGAGGGAGGGAGGGAGGGAGGGAGGGAGGGAGGGAGGGAGGGAGGGAAAGAGAGTGAAGAAAGGGAGGAAGATACTGTGAGTCACCAACCCTGAGCAATCTGAAAAGAGCCTCCCTGGGCTGAGAAAACAGGAACAAGCAGTTTAGGCAAAAGGAACCAAAGTTAAGGAGGCTGGAAGAAACCACAGTGCAAAGTGCTAAGAATTTGGAGCAGAGAGGCAGGAGGTGAGGCCAGAGAGGTGGGTGGGGACATCTTCTGAAGGGGCTTGAGACTAGCAAAGGTGTCCTTGGGCTGTAGGAATGATCTAGAGCAGTAAAGCCGAGGACCGGGAAGAAGGCGTGCTGGAACAGAGAGAGATGGAGACTGAACAGAGGCTTGCTGGCAAGGGCCTACTTGATCTAGCAGCTTTCAGACAGTGCCAGCAGAGCAGGGAGGTAAGAGAGTCCCCAAGCAGAGGGTACAGCCGGGGTAGTGTCTGGGGGGCTTCGTGGAGGAGGTAGGTGAGCCTCGTGCAGCCCATACCAGAAGGAAAGCAGGCTTGGCATTCAGGTGGGCCCTTGGTGCACCTCAATCAGCAGGACAGTAGGAAAAGGGAGAGAGCGCGTAAGGTCCCAGAGGCAAGCTCTCTGAAGCTGGGCGCCTGCTCCTCCCATCTCTGCGTTCCAGATAAACATGCTCTTCCACCCCCACCATGGACTTATGCTAATAATCCAGCCAGGAAATTCCTGCTTAGACAGGACCCCACCTTCCAGGGCTTTACAACCAGACCTTCCTCTCATTACCTATCCCCCACCCTGGCTCCCACACCTCCTGAATTGGCCTTGAGTGGTCTCCGCCCATCCCCACCCCTGCCATGCCTGTTGCTATCTCAAGGCCAGGAGGCGTCCCAGACACAACTCAGCCCCCACCTCTCCTTAGCCTTGGAGGAACACTGGGGTTTGCTCTCTCTGGGCTCAGCAAGGCCTGGGGGAGAAGGTGTGGGGGCTGGGTTTACCCCCATCTTTTTGTAGCCTTCTGGGCTGTTCTGCCCTGTCCATCCCTCCTTTTCTACCCCCACAAAGGAGAGGAGGGCAAAATTCACCCCAGGGCAGGGGTCTCTCCCTCAGGACTCCTGCCAAGAAGTAGACACCTGGAGAAAGGGCACAACCTGTCCAGAAATGAGGAAGCCCGTGGAAGCCACCCCACCCCACTTAGAGGGCCAAGGAAGACACATTATTCTTATATAGCACTGCTCCTTACAGCTCTAAAGTCACTTTCTGGTGCAAAAACATAAAAATGTATTATGTATGACTTGGTATCACATTTGATATATTTAGATAGTTTTTCAGAAAAGCAAACCAATAACACCTCACTGAGAGACAAGAAATTCCCTTTCCCCCAAATTTCCAAGTTATTTTCATAGCCTTCCCAGCTCTCCTTTGGAGAGAGGAGAGGCAGAGACCCCCCTGCTCCCCAGGAGCCGGGCTCTGGGGAGAGGCTGTGCAGCAGCTCTTCTGGTGCAGGCACACCCGGCCCTCGGTGGGATGTCAAATTGATTAACTTCATCATGGTCGTGAGCTCCCTAATGTTTTTCTTTGAAATGTCTCGGCTCTAAACGATCGTGACCCAAGGCAATTTACAGTTACTTCCATTTTTTTTAATGAAGTCTGATTTAATAGTCGGAATGGTTAATGGCCTCGTCTGTCACACATAATAAAACAGAGCCTAATTGTATTTTAAAAAGGCCCTTTTGGTATGAACAGAAGCAACAACTTGATTGAATTGTGAGATAGGGCTTTGGTGTGTACTAAGATGTCTTCCCAAGGGCGCCAGACACTCTCTTCCTGGGTCGCCATCTCCCCCTCTCGCCCACTCCCCACATGGTTCCTTTTACTAAAGGAATTTCATAACTCTCCCAAGCAGTCATGACCCATGGCTGTCTGCAGCCTCCTTGCAAAACCCCATCGAGGGCTCCCAGGACTTCACACACCCTCCCATAATTATAGCCCTCCAGGCCCTCCCACAGAAGCAAATGGCCTGACACCCATTTTACACTTGGGAAAATGGAGGCTGGCTGGCTAGACTTGCTGAGAGCCCCAGGGCAGGGAGTCAGTGCCTCAGTGGACCCTGTTGCCAGCTGGCACTCCCCACCCGGCCAGATGGCCTGCATGCCCTCCTCCACTGTGGCAGAATGAGGCCCATGAGCCAGGCCAGGCATCATGCAAACTATCCTCTCAGAATCACTGTGGTCAAACCCTGAATCCAAAACCCATGGAGAAACTGAGGCTGAGAGAAGTAATTTCAGAGCCCAAAGCTTCCTCCAAGGGACCTGAGTTTCAAGTTTGGGTCGCTGAGCGAATAACAAACTTATCTTCCATAAAACACAAAAACAGGTTCCTCCCAATGCCCCCCGCCCCTGCCGCAGGAGCACCTGGGAAACCCCACAGAAGTCTGGCAGGGACTCCCCATCTTCCACCCTCGCCTGGCCTGACCACTGGAGTGTTCCAGCAGTCCCTGAGCAAGCCCAGCATGGAGCTGTGGGTGAGGTTTACCAGTTAGCCAAGGCCTGAGGGTCTGCTGCACTGCAGGTTAACACCACACTGAATGACAGTGGCTCTCCCTGGGAGGGGCAGTGAAAAGAGCATGGGACTTGGTGTCATAAGGCCACGGGTTGGTTAGCCACCAACCAGCCATGTGACCTTGGATGGGTGCTCCCCTCTCAGAGGGCCAGCTTCCCGTCTGTAAACCTGTCCTGGCCTTTCCCCTCATTGGGCCTTTTTGAGGGTCACTGAATATAAACACTGCAGAAATTGAAATATCACACCATGACATTTCCAGCACCCTCAGCTGTGTGGTCACCTCACACATGCCCTGACTTCAGTGGGAGGCTTGCTGAGGACGAGCGAGGGGCCAGGTGGGCTCATAGAGCCAGACTGAAGCAAGGCTAGACTCCTGTGGGAGAAGCACCCAGATCAAGGGGATGGCTCAGCCCTGCCAAGGCCTGTACCCTGCAATCTTGGGAAATGAGGCCCGTCTGGACCTCCCACTCTTCATCATAAAGCCTCTTTTAAGTGCTGATGCCCAAATGAGGGGGAGTAAGGAGTATATGGGCTCCTGTCCAGTGTCTATGGCCGGAGGGACAGGTGGCTGGGAGAGGCAGCCAGGCAGGACTGCTGAGGTTCTCCTGCACTTGGCTGGGCAACAGTCCTGAAGGCCAGAGCCAGAACTGGCAGACAGTCTCTAGGGGCAGGGTCCACAGCTGTGCAGTTCTGTCTGGCTTCTCTAGTAAGGGGAAGGGGGGTCATGAGGATGGAAGCCTTCTAGCCTCTGGGCAGGAAGGTACAGGGAATTAATGGGTTCCAGTCAGACAGACCAGGTTCCAGCTTGCCCAGCTTCCAAAATAGGTGATTTGGACCTTATCCCCATCACGAATGGGTAGGCAGCAATTAGGACTTGGAGGATATGAGCAGACCACACAGGACCATCCTTACCCAAACATCAGAAACTCTTACTGGCCCAGGAACAACCTCTCTCTCTCTCTCTGTGTGTGTGTGTGTGTGTCTCCAGTTTAATTCAATCTGAAAAGGTCAAAAGGACAAACAAAAGCAGATACCTGAAATGTCAGGGGCAGAGGCTCTGCTGGCAAGACAAATTAAAATAAGTCCTTTCAAAAAGAAATTCTGGTGACTCTTTGTCGCCAGAAGTTCCAGCTGGACACAGGGACACGTTATCCTCAGGGACATGAGCAAGGACACGTGTAGTCCTGACTGCCCCTGGCAGCCGTCTTGTCACTATAAGAAACGAACCCAAGGATGACTCTAGCACGTCCCTTGCTTCCCTTCTTCCCCAGCTCAGGCTCCTTTAAATACACCCTCAGTTTCCTGGGCCCTCGCTTTCCCTGCTCTGCCCCTCTCAAAGCCCCAGTGCTGACTGAACTGAGTCGATCCTCCTTGCACCTGCACAGAGGCAGAGGGAAGACAGCTGGAGAAAGGCGCACAGTGGGCTGTATCAGTCAGCATGGACCATGCCACGTAACAACCAACCCCAGTCTCAGTGCCCGGCTGCTTCAAAGGTGCATCTTTCACTTGTAGAATGTGCTCACTGCACACTGGCTGTGGTTTTGCTGCTCATCGTCTTCACTCCAGTCTCTAGGATATGAAGCAGCTCCCCCTGGGATATGGCCAGTTGGGCAGGGGTTAAAGAACATGGTGAAGACATGCTGTTTCATAAAGCTTCCACTTAGACGTGACACACATCACTTCCATCCACATTTTGCTGATCAATGCAAATCTTATGCTCAAGCCTGATGTCATCAGAGAAGGAAAATATAGTTCTACTCCAGAGAGGACTGGTGAATTTTTTTGCAGAATAATAACAGTCTAGCAAACAAGCATACTGTCTTGCCTAAAAGGCGTGACCACTCACATCAAATGGGCTCTTGATGCCTTCAGGAACTCTCCTCCATTTGCCCAGTCCACTCAATTCCCGGATTCCTTGACCCCTACTTTATGCCTTCTCCACTTATCCCAAATGCCCAGCACCTCCTTCCTCATTTTCACTCTAGCTAATTAATGACTCGCTTTCGTACATCCCTGAGGAGGTAGAAGCAACCACAAGACAGCTTTCACTCACCTTGGCCACCAAGTCTACTTGCTCAGCTGTGCCTGAGTGCATGCCCTCGGCCTGCTCTCCTTTCACTGTGCTTGAAGGCTCCACGCTGCTCTCAAAGGCCCTTCCATGTATGCACTCAAGTCATCTCCTATCACCTGCTCACCGTCATCACCCCAACATCCTGACATCCTCCGTTTTCCCTTCTCCTTAGGATTGAGCATGCTGCCTCATCCCTCATCTTTAAAAACTCCTGCTTGACCAACCTCCTTCTCCAGCTGCCACCCATTTCTCTGCTCCTGTTTACAGAAAATGCCCCCTTCGAAAATCTCTGTGCTCTATCCCAAATTCCTCAGTTTCTATTCTCTCGGCTTATTCCATTCAGGGATTTTGTCCACCACCCATAGAAACTGGTCTTGTCTAGTCACCAATGACCTCCACGTTGTTAATCTAATAGTTAGTTCTTACCTTTCTCATCCACCAGCAGCATTTAGACACAGACAAATCCCATCTTCCTGAAACTTGGTCACAAGGATGGCACTGAGACCCTTTGTTCCCCTCGTATTTTGCTGGTCATTCCATTCAGTCTCCTTACTAGTTTCGACTCATCTTTCTAATCCTTAAACTTGGGAGAATCCAGGAATCTACACTCTTTTCTCCCATGCTCAGGTCCTGGGTGTGTGGCACATCAATCACACAACATTGAACACCCCTGCATCCTACAAACTTAGGTTTCAAGCCCCATCATCTCCCCAGAATTCAGATTTGCATCTTCAGTTGCCTAATCAATAGCTCCTCTTGGACAAAGGTTTAAAAACATCCAAAACTCAACTCTTGATTTTAACCCACAAAACTACTACTCCCCTACTGCCCTCCAGTCTTCTGCCTCAGTTATTAGAAGCTCCATTCTTCAAGTCATTCAGGTCCAAAACCTTGAGTTTTCAATTAATCCAATTCATCAGCAAACTGTTTGCCCCACCTTCAAAATATATCCCAAATCTGACCATTTCTGCTACTACCCTGGTCCATCATCTTTCACCTGGCCTATTATTTTCCCCTGTTGGCCTTTTGCTTTATTTTTCTTTCTTTTAGAGATGGGGTCTTGCTGTGTTGCCCATGTTGGATTCAACCTCCTGGGCTAAAGTAATCCTCCTGCCTCAGCTTCCCAAGTAGCAGAGATTACAAGTACATGCTACCACACCCAGCTTGGACTATTGCAAGCGCCATTCAACTAAGCTTCCTGGTGTTGCACTTGCCCTCTTCCAGAAGGGAGTGATTCTTTAAGAGTCACAGTCAATCCAGGCATTCCTCTTCTCAAAATCCTCCAATGGCTTCAGTACATCCAGCATCCTCACCATGGCCTCCACAGCCTGTGTGAGCTGGCCCACTGCTCCCACCTCCCCATCTTCAGCTCCCAGCACACCTCACTTGCAGCAACCCACCCATGCTGACATCCCCAACTCACCAAGCCACTCCGCCCTCTGCTGCGGTGCTTGCTTTTCCTTCAGCCTGGAAGGTTCTTCTCCCAGACACTCATGTGGCTTGCTTCCACTGGTCCCTGCCTGAATGCCATTTTATCAGAGAGGTCCTCTCTGACCATTCTATGTAAAAGAGACTCCTTAGTTCCTGTCACTTTCTACTCCTTGCCCAGCTTGATTTTTTTTACATAATTTATCACCATGTGCACTTGTTTTGTCTGTCTCTCCAAATAGAAAGTAAATGGCAAGAGAAGTGATTTTGGTTGTTCATTGATATGACTCCAGCCCCTAGAGCAGTGCCTGACATGAAGTATTCACCGAATAAATATTCATTGAATGAACAAATGAATGGAGGATAGTGGAGCACAGAGACAGGAGTAACTCCTTTGCAATACGGGGCCTGGGCTACTTTGGGGCTTCTATTTGTAAGACATTATTATTCCTCACTATTTAGGCTATTGTAATTTTTTTTTTACAGTTTCCATATTTCTCCTAAAATTTTCTATATCAATTAATTCATTATTCCTTTTTTTTTTCCCTTTTTGAGACGGAGTCTTGCTCTGTTGCCCAGGCTGGTGTGCAGTGGTGTGATCTTGGCTCACTGCAACCTCTGCCTCCCAGGCTCAAGCAATTCTTGTGCCTCAGCCTCTCAAATAGCTGGGATTACAGATGTGCACCACCACACTTGGCTAATTTTTGTATTTTTAGTAGAGACAGGGTTTCGCCATGTTGGCCAGGCTGGTTTTGAACTCCTGGCCTCGTGTGATCAGCCAGCCTTGGCCTCCAAAAGTACTGGGATTACAGGGATGAGCCACTGTGCCTGGCCAGTTCCTACTGATTCTTCAAAATACTTGTCAAATTTGTTTTAAAGTTCTGGTCTGATAATCCCAACATATGCAATATGTGTGTGTCTGCTTCTGTTGCCTGATGTGTGTTTTGTTTTTTACTGTGGGTCACGTCTTCCACTTTTGTTTTTTGGGTTTTTTTTTTTTCCATTTCTTGTCATTTTAGATGGTACATTGGCCATTATGGAGGATTTACTGTAGAAACTCTAGGATCTCTTATCTTCTTCTGAAGAGGATGGTTCTAACAACCTTTTAAATTACTAGCAGATCATCTAGAATCTGAGACGGCTTGATTTTAATTCTATTGTGGTGAGTCTATTTCAGCTTGGTCCTTAGTCTTAGTGTGAATTGCTGAGTCCTGAGATGTGTCCTTACTCTGAAGGTGTGGGCTCTCTGAAGTTTCAATGAAAGTCTGAGATCCTTACTAAGCTCCTCTAATTTGAAAGGACTTAAATTGCCCTGGGAAGCTGAAATCTCTGCTCAGCGCTTCCAGCCTGGTAGCTATTGCTTTTCCCCTGGGAATCTTGGAGTTTTTGACCCCCACCTACAGAGTTAAGGAGTCAGGCAAGGATTTAAAAGGAGTTTATACAGAGATTATGGGACTCCCTGCTCTATGACTTCTCTCCTCCTCAGTTTCCAGCCTCTCTAGAAGCCTCAGAACAGTAGGACTGCCACTTTCTACTTGAGTTCTATTCGCTGTGTATTGTAGGGGCTAGTGAGTACCCTCAGGAAGAAAAGGTAAAAAACACCCACCGTGGTTCCTTTTTCTCAAGATTTGAATCTCCTCCAGCATATGTCTGCTTTGGGTCACTCTCCCATGCCTCTGGAGTTTATACAATTATTATTATCAGCAGAAGAGTTAGTCTGACTCAAGATACTCTGTGATTACTTAGCTGGAGGTTCACTCTTCTGGTTTTAGAGACTATCTATAATCTGACAACTCCCAAATTTATATCTACAGCCCCATTGTCTCCCTGATATCTAGACTTGTATATTCAACAGCTTCTGGAATGTCAAATAGGCATTTCAAACCATATGTACACAGAAGGAACTTCTCAATCATTTCTCTCACATTACTCCACCTACAGCCTTTGTCATCCCAATAACTTGTACCTCCATCCTTCACAACAAACTGGAAGACATGCTTGACTCCTCCTTTTCTTCACATTCAACCAATCAGCAAATTCTTTTTTTTTTTTTTTTTTTTTTTTTTGAGGCGGAGTCTCGCTCTGTCGCCCAGGCTGGAGTGCAGTGGCCGGATCTCAGCTCACTGCAAGCTCCGCCTCCCGGGTTCCCGCCATTCTCCTGCCTCAGCCTCCCGAGTAGCTGGGACTACAGGCGCCGCCACCACGCCCGGCTAATTTTTTTGTATTTTTAGTGGAGACGGGGTTTCATTGTGTTAGCCAGGATGGTCTCGATCTCCTGACCTCGTGATCCGCCCGTCTCGGCCTCCCAAAGTGCTGGGATTACAGGCTTGAGCCACCGCGCCCGGCCCCAATCAGCAAATTCAGAATGCACATCCAGAATGAAATGATTTGCATACAAATAAAATGGCAGGGGGAAATAGGTGGAGTATAAATAAAATAGGTGGTGTGTAAAGATCAGCCATGAGCTGAAAATTGTTGCAGCTGGGTGATGGGTATATGGTTGTGTGATTCTATTCTCTATTTTTATGTTTAAAGTTATGAGTATCTCAAACCACTTCTCATCCTGGTCTACATCACTACCATCTTGCCTGGATTGTTGCAATAGCCTCATAACTAGGCACATAGCTTCTGTCCTTGCCCCTATATAGGTTATTCTCAATCCAGCAGCTAGAACAAAGCAGTCATTTTAAAATTAAGTCATACTGGCTGTGTGTGGTGGCTCATGCCTGTAGTCCCAGCATTTTGGGAGGCCAAGGCAGGTAGATCATTTGAGGCCAGGAGTTCGTGACCAGCCTGGCCAACATGGTGAAACCCCGTCTTTACTAAAAACACAAAAATCAGTTGGGCATGGTGGTGCATGCCTGTAATCCCAGCTACGTGGGAGGCTGAGGCACAAGAAAAGCTTGAAACTGGGAGGCAGAGATTGTAGTGAACCGAGATCATGCCACTGCACTCCAGTCTGGGCAATAGAGCGAGACTCCGTCTCAAAAATACATAAAATAAAATTAAGTCACATTATGTCACTCTCAGCTCAAAACTCATTAAAGGCTTTGCAGCTTATTAGGAAAGCAAAGAACTTCGAATAGTCTACAAGGCTCACGGTTACCTTTCTGTCTTTATTTTACTTACTTCCCTACCCTCTTGTTCATAATTATTTTGTAGAATGTCCCCAGATTTGGCTTTTCTGATGTTTTCTCATGATTAGAACCAGGTTCTATATTTTGACAGAAAACTCACCTAAGTGATTGATGTGTATCTTCCCAGTACTTCGCATCAGGAGGCACATGCTATCTACTTGTCCCATTACTGGTGATGTTAAACTTGATCACTTCGTTAAGGAGCCTTCCACCATGTCTCTCCACTGTATAGATGTCACTTTCTCCCTTTGCAATTGATGAATAATCAGTGCAAATATCCCAATCACCAAATAACTTTCACCCAAGAGTTTTAGTGTCCATTGATCCTTGTGATCCTTGACTGAATCAGTTATTACTATGGTAGCTACATTATGGTGACTTTTTTCCACATTTACTGGTTGGTATTATCTGTAAGGACATGATCTCTTCTCACCAAGTAGGAACTATTCTAATGGCTGAGGTTAGCGTCATGAGATAAAGTCAGAGAGACAGTGAGTCAGATCATGAGCACCTTCTGGACCATGCTAAGGGACTCTGGCTTCATTGTAAGCACAATAAGAAAGCAGTGAAGGTACTGAGCATGGGAGAAACATGATTACCTTTTGAAAAGATCAAATTTTCTTACCATTTTTCAGCTCTCAGACTGAGAGTTAATTTTTTTTTTTTTTTTTTTTTTTTTTTTTTGAGACAGGGTCTTCACTCTGTCTCCCAGGCTGGAGTGCAGTGGTGTGATCTCAGCTCACTGCAACCTGCAACCCCCGTCTCTCAGGCTGAAGTGATCCTTCCAATCTAGCCTCCCGAGTAGCTGGGACCACAGGTACACACCACCATGCCCAGCTAATTTTTGTATTTATTGTCGAGATGGGGTTTCACCATGTTGCCCAGACTGATCTCAAACTCCTGTGTTGCCCCAGCAGGTCTCAAACACCTGGGCCCAAGCAATCCACTGGCCTTGGCCTCTCAAAGTGCTAAGATTACAGTCATGAGTCACAATGCCTGGCCTAGAAGAGTTAAATAAGTTTGATAATATATTGAGTTAATCAGGATATGTGGCAAGAAGGCATTCTTATTCATAACTAGTGACAGTATACACTGATACAAATTTAGGTGTCCTGTGCTACCTGGCACATTGGCTACATCTATAAGACCACCTAGGTATGTCAGTGAGCTTTGCTCTGCTCAAAGTATTTCTGACTTCTCTTTTAAAAACTATTACCAGAATTAACTTACGAACCACAAAGAAAAGCAGTCTCATTGCTTCATTTCCACCTTTATTCTTTATTACCAACACCAAACAGGACCTCAGATGGTAGTCAACTAAGTAATTCCTGTTTCCTGCAGCGGACCTAGTGAAAAACCAATGGTGCGTTAAGGCGGAGCTGAAGGAAGAATTCTCAGCAGCAGTTCTCAACAGCAGATCTCAGAAACAAGGCTGTCCTCCTCGGGCATATCTAGGGAGATGGAGGTTAAAGGGATGGAGACATTCTGTGTTGCTACGGAAAGAGGCAGTGCCTGTACTTGGGGCTCAGAGAGTAAACACTCCAGTTTCTCTAGTTTCTTCTCCCCTCCCCCCCCTTCCTTTATTCAGTTCCTTGAGGCATATGGCAGATGCCAGCTGGTGGTAAAGGAAAGACAGTTTTCCAGGCCACAGCAAGCAGGGTGAGGGGTGGGGATGGCATTCTATATCCCCCCAATCTGGAACTGGAACCAGGTAGAGGTGGGGATAATCTGCAGGGGGACTGCGAAGTAGACTAGCCAGTGTAGATGAGTGCACTCATGCAGAGTGGCTTACCTCCCCCACCCCACCTCCTTCCTAGTGAGCTAAGGAGGACTTGGAACCAGAAAGACAATGAAGCACTCAGGTCTGTGCCAGGTCTTCCAGACTCCTCTTCCCTCCAGGTCAGAGCTCAAGAACCGGGCAGTGATTCCAATCTTATAAGAGCTTTGTTGGATGACAGCCAATGTTGAGCCTTGTCTGTCTGTAATTCTCTTTTAAATCTTCTGAGGTTTCCCCATTACTAAGCCCCCGCCCCCGACCCTCTCTTTGCCTGAAGATTAAGCTTTCAGGGAGATGTTATTTTTTTCCCACTATGTACCTGTTACTTGGGTGGAGATTTCTTTTTAATTCTCCAACCAGAAAGAACTACTCATTTCCTTTTGACTCATGGCCTGGGACACACTTTGGATACAGAGTGGGGTGGACTAACTGAGGAACCTTTTAAAGAGAAGATGCAGTATCATTTAAATGCAGAATAGACTTCTAGCCCATTTGCCAAAAGCCATCCCAAAGAGGGCTGATATGGTCTGTTAAATGCTGTAATTATAGAGTTGAAACACGTACTCTTTCAGACATGAAGTCAGAGGGCTTCTGCCATCCTGCCTGCCTAGACGAGCTGATCTGAGTACAATCACAGAGGAGCACTGGAAGATACCATAGCCCAAGTAGCCGGCCTGGGAAATGGTTTCTCAGACTGGAAAGAAGTCATCTGACCCAGGAATGCTAAGAACCAAGTGAATTCCAAATTGTACACATGTGAGAAGAAACTAAGTGGTGACTAACCAAGTCATTTCCCTGTCCCAAAACCTCCTGAGCCTTCTCCTTGCCCCCCTCCCACCTCTTCCCTACCACTTACCTCTCTCCCTCCTCGCACTGCACACTCACTATCCCCACTGTGCCTCTGCTCAGGCTATGCTGTCAAATGCTACCCACCCTCCCTGCCCACCTTACTTGCCCCCACTGGAACCCTGCAGCAGTTTATGTTACAGACTGGGCTTTCAATCACCTGATTCCACACAGCCTTATAATTGGCATTAGTGGCACCTGTGACAGCAAATCAAGGTCTTCCCAATACAGAGTATTTTTTTCCTACAGTTCCCACAAGGTTAGGCACAACATTGGTGCTTAAAAAGACTGATTGACCAACTAACATTTGACTTGGACATATAAATAAAGCCCGGACATGGTGGCTCATGCCTGTAATCCCAACATTTTGGGAGGCCGAGGCAGGAGGATCACTTGAGCCCAGGAGTTTGAGATTAGGCTGGGCAACACAGCAAGATCCTGTCTCTGTTAAAAAAGAAAAAAGGAAATGTAAATAAAATAGCCCCATGCATCAGCAACAGTCACCACAACTGAACTGTCACACTTTTTGCACCATCTTCTGAATTCAGCATTGTCTTTCTTACACTGTGGGATGCAAATCATGGTATTCTTATGCCAAAACAACTCCTGTGCCTGTCTTGTACTCTGAAGACAGTAATTACTGGCCTTGAAGTTTTCTGTTGGCATGAGTACTACGATCCCCGAAGGAGTGGAATGCAGTAGCTACAGTTTCAACTGACACACATATGACTCTATCCCCCAAGCCCCAAATGTGCAATAAAGAAGGTAAAAAATAAGCTGTCCACTTGGCTTCCAGGAACAGCGTGGAAACCTCAGATCTTATGGCCTGCCACACTGGAAGGCCTATGCTGATTTGAAAGAAGCGATCTCTAAAATCCACAGCAATGCTTCAGTGCTCCTAAGGGGCCACTTTACTTTTATAAGCTGGGTTGGGTGAATTGGTCCTCAACCTGCATCTCCTCCAGGCCCCATCCTCACTCCAAACATATACATATTCCAAAGCTCATCAGAACCTTTGATCACAAAACAGACCATGATAGCAGCTGATCAAGATGGAACCCTATGAAAGGCAAAAAGAGCAGGGTGGAGGAAACATACCATGCATTTGAAGGGAAACAACTTAAAAATTAATGAGCTCTCAGGAAAAGACGGCATCACAAGAAAATCAATCAACCTAGATCTTCTGAGCACCTGTCAGTCGATCAAGAAGCATTTATTGCATGCCTACCATATATAAAGCACTGCTGGAAACGTTGAAGCAGACACAGAGACGTAGCATATATAAAAAGCAAATGTTTGGGGAAAAGTGATTTTAGCCTCTGATCTCAAGGGGCTTGTATTAGTCCGTTCTCACACTGCTATAAAGATATACCTGAGACTGGGTAATTTATAAAGGAAAGAGGTTTAATTGACTCACAGTTCCACCTGGCTGGTGACAGTTTGGCTGTGTCCCCACCCAAATCTCATCTTGAATTGCAGCTCCCTTAATTCCCACATGTTGTGGGAGGGACCCGGTGAGAGGTAATTGAATCATGGGGATGAGTGTTTCCCGTGCTGTTCTCATAATAGTGAGTAAGTCTCATGAGATCTGATGGTTTTATAAAGGGGGGGTCCCCTACACAAGGTCTCTCTTGCCTGATGCCACGTAAGATATGTCTTGCTTCCCCTTCACCTTCTGCCATAACGGTGAGGCCTCCCCAGCCATGTAAAACTATGAGTCAATGAAACCTCTTTCTTTTATAAATTACCCAGTCTCAGGTATCTCTTTATTAGCCACGTGAGAACAGACTAATACAGCTGGGGAGGCCTCAGGAAACTTACAATTGTGGCAGAAGGGGAAGCAGGCACCTTCCTCACAAGGTGGCAGGAGAGAGTGTGAGCGTGTGAAAGTACAGGAAAAACTACCATTGATAAAACCATCAGATCCTGTGAGAATTGACTATCACGAGAACAACATGGGAGAACCACCCCCATAATACAATTACTTCCCTCCCTCAACACATAGGGATTACAATTCAAGATGAGATTTGGGTGGGGACAGAGACCCAAACCGTATCAGAGGTCATAACCTAAGTGGTGGTAATCAAATCTAAAGCACATTTTGTAGCACACACACTCACTATTCCAAGGTTTCTTTCATGAGTGTCCGTGTCACTGTCTTCCCAGGACCCCCAAAGGAGCCTTGTGCATGTATCTCATGAACATCCAAGTACCACTTGCTGTGGCAAGCAGGCGTAACTTTCCACAGGGGTGGTTAAGGAAGACTTTGCAGAGAGGATGGAATTTAAACTGGGTTCTGGCCAGGCATGGTGACTCACACCTGTAATCCCAGCAGTTTGGGAGACCAAGGCAGGTGGACCACCTGAGGTCAGGAGTTCAAGACCAGCCTGGCCAACATGGTGAAACCCCGTCTCTACCAAAAATACAAAAATTAGCCAGTGTAGTGGCGGGCACCTGCAATCCCAGCTACTCGGGAAGCTGAGGTAGAAGAATTGCTTGGACCCAGGAGGCAGAGGTTGCAGTGAGCCAAGATTGCGCCATTGCACTCTTGCCATTGCCTGGGTGATGAGAGTAAAACTTGGTCTCAAAAATAACTAAATAATAAAAATAAATAATAAATAAAATAAGCTGGGTCCTTATTTTATTTTTAGACAGGATCTCACTCTGTCATCCAGGCTAGAATGCAGTAGCACAATCACAGCTCACTGAAGCCTCGACTTCCTGGGCTCAAGCAATCCTCCCACCTCAGCCTCTCAAGTAGCTAGGACTACAGTTGCCTGCCACCATGCCCAGCTAATTTTTTTTTTTTTTTTTTAGATGGAGTCTTGCACTGTCACTCAGGCTGGAATGCAGTGGTGTGATCTTGGCTCACTGCAACCTCCGCCTCCCGGTTTCATGGGATTCTCCTGCCTCAGCCTCCCAAGTAACTGGGATTACAGGCGCCTGCCACCATACCCAGCTAACTTTTTGCATTTTTAGTAGAGACGGGGTTTCACTATGTTGGCCAGACTGGTCTCAAACTCCTGATCTCATGATCCACCTGCCTCGGCCTCCCAAAGTGCTGGGATTACAGGCATGAGCCACTGCACCTGGCCCCACCCTTTTTTGTTTGTTTTGAGAGATGGGGTCTTGCTATGTTCATCAGGCTGGAAACCTGGGTGTTGATACATTTGGAAGCGCAGAGCAAAAGCCAGATTGATTTCCAAGGCAGAACGGAGCTGAGAATTTAAAAAGAAAGTTAGACATAGATAGGCCTAATTGTAATATGATGAATGCTCTCTTACCAGTATAAACAAATTACAAAGGGAGTGATAAGAACGGAGCTGAGAATTTAAAAAGAAAGTTAGACATAGATAGGCCTAATTGTAATATGATGAATGCTCTCTTACCAGTATAAACAAATTACAAAGGGAGTGATAAGAAGGGGCAATGAAGTTTGGGGAGGGAAGGAAAAGTCTGTGGTGGAGGTGATAACCTGAACTTGGCTTTGAGGAATAAACAGTTTAATATCAGGGCATCAAGAGAAGGATATTCAAGGTACTTAGGATGAGAATAGGCAAAGGCACTGAAGCCAGAAAGAGACTTGGGGCAAGAATGTCTCTGTTGGGTCAAGACTTTGACAATGTTAAAGATTCAATTTTCTTCATATATGCCCCCCTGCTGTCTTTCCAATAAAGGTAAGCCCTGAAGCCTGACAGCCACAGGAAAGGAGAGGGTGTGTACTAGAGTAACAGCACAGTTGCTACTCAGCTGTGACCCTCAGAGCCTGCCTTTTATTATTTTGATTATTCTTTGGCATCTCTAGGAAGATGACAAGTAGTCTTCAAAGTCAAGCTTTACTGAGAATGAAAAGGGAGTTCTATATTCTAAGAGCTCCATTCACATACTAAAAGCAAAGCTTGGACAATTGAACATGAGTTTTACTCTAAGCCATGGATAAGAGAAACTCATAATATGATGTGAGAAGAGTCTCTTCAGGAAGTGGAATGACTCCCAGGGCAGGGAGAGAAAGATTCAGAAAGGAAGAGGAGATAGTAAAGAGAGAGAGAGAGATTGATTGAGATTACAATTGCCCCGTTGGGAAATAAACAGAAACTGCGGGATGGGTATGCGAGTCTTAGAGCAGCAGGGTTAGTTAACTACTTTCCTGGCATAGCCTGGGGAAGACTGCAAGCCACTCAGAAAAGTCTACTCATGACTTAGAGGCTTACCCAGTATGGCACAGGAGCACTAGCTCAGCATTAGTGGAAGGAGGTGTCTAGTCAGTCTGAGAAAATGTTGGCTTCCCAAAGCTTGAGCAAGATATTCAGTACATCCCAAAGTTTCAACATCATCCCTTCCCACCCACTCCAAAGCCCAGCAGATTAATAGTCCCATAGTTGGGAGATGGAAGCTATTTAAGGTAGAGACCTTGAGACCAAAGGCAATGGCAGAGTTGTGGTCAGCAGAAGGGCATGACAGCATGTTAATAAAAGTCAGGGACTCACTTACATTAACCAGTAGATTCAGTGACATCCAACAAAGATGGCAGGATGAGCACCAGCAGGATTGTCAAGCACCTCAGCACATGCATTAGAGAAACTGTTTCCTATGTCACATGGAGATGACTGTTCTCCTCACCCACTAGATGCCATCATGAGGAAGATAGGAAGAACCTTTGAAAAGCTGAGCATTTATCCAAAGAGTTGGTTTTAAGCCTGAGATAGGCTATTTGAATCGAAAGAGAATGTTATCTTTGATTGGCAAGTTTAAGGCCATCCACCTCTTCCCACACCCTCCCAAAACCAGATGGGATGCATGAGAAATTGATGTGAAATGAAGGAACTGTAACTTATGTATGATCCGAGTTTTAATGTGTGGGAGCTGGGAAGAAGGAAGAACATTGATAGAAAATCTGAAAGCTCACAGGGAATGTGGTCTAAAGCAGAGGTTTAAGTCCTGGCTGATAATCACTTTGGGTTTTCTGAAAATGCAGATCCCAATGCTCTAATTTCAGACCTGCTATATCAGAATCCCATAATTGAGACCAGGGAATCTGCATTTTAGAAGCTCTCCTTGTGACTACAATTTGGAAACCACTTATTTAACCACCAGTACAAAAACTGGCCTTGAATAAGACAGTACTTCCTCCAAGTCTGAGTACAGCACCCAGGGGCAATTGCAGCAAATGGAGGGGTGATTCAGTAAGGAGGGAGTGAAACTGAAAATCAACATGGTTTGTGTGAACTGGTCTCGACACACTTGGCTGTGAATAGCACGGATAGAAAGTAGTTATGGGGGTTGCAAGGACGTTGTCTCAATTTTCCTGTTTCCTGTTGTATTAACAGAGGAGGATTTACTGAGCCCATGTAGGTGCCAGAGTTTAAATTTTCAGAGGAGGAATAATTGACATACATATGAGTTCTAGAGAAGCCTTGCAGACTTACCCAGGGCTCAGAGCACACGGCTTAGTCCCGACATAAGAGACCATTTTTCCTCTGCCATTTGGCTAAGAAGCTGAGGAGAAACTGGCAGTGAGGGAGGAGGTTGAGGATGAAAGTTCTGGAGAGTCACCTAAGAGATGGTAAAGACATACCTCATGTCTTGGCTTCTAGAGCCCGGAGATAAGATCAGCTTCCCTTGAAAATGTTAGCTCCCATGCCACATTTAGTCAAGACAACAGTAACAAAAGGCTTTCTTCAGGGATGCAGTGGAAATGAGTTTGAGATAAAAAGGAATTTATTTATTTGCACCTATGTATTGTTCAGAAGTTTTAGGTCTTATGAAAAAAAGTTCTTTATAAATTATACACAATTGGGTAGCTTTAAAAAATACCAAAATATACAGTGGTCACCCTAAAACTAACACTTTTGGATAATACACTTATAAATTGGAAAATGAGAAAAGATAGAGTCTAACTGCCTAAACAACTTATTAAAAACATTAACAAGTAATAACATATTTTAATGTAATACTGCTGATTAATTTGTCATATTTAATACATGTCCAATATATTTTCTATGTACTGTGAAAGTTTTTGGGAAAATAAAGTAACTTGGGTTGCAGAAACTGCAACTTTTCACAAAGATTACCCAGAAAATACTTTTGCCTAGGCACTGCCTGTCCAACTTCAGACTGGCACCACCCTTGCTATTGATCTTTGTAACCAAGGACAATTATCTCAAAACAATTATGCAACCCTCATTTTTCTTTGAACTCTTTGTCTTCCTTTACTTCCCTGAATACACACATAGTTTATCACGACATGGGTCTTTTTTTTTTTTTTTTTGAGACAGAGTTTTGCACTGTTGCCTGGGCTGGAGTGCAGTGGCACATCTTGGCTCACTGCAACCTCCACCTCCCAGGTTCAAGTGAGTCTCCTGCCTCAGTCTCCCAAGTAGCTGGGATTACAGGCAACCACCACCACACCCATCTAATTTTTTGTATTTTTAGTAGAGAGGGGGTTCCACTATGTTGGCCAGGCTGGGTCTCTAACTCCTGACCTCATGATCGGCTTGCCTCAGCCTCCCAAAGCGCTGGGATTACAGGCGTGAGCCACCGCACACAGCCCATGACATGCGTATTTCTACTGCAATGCTATATTCCCAAATAGAGTTTTCTTTTAGAGAGCCTCTCTGTGTTGACATAAATGGTGTTCAGCAGTAGGACCTGAAGTAGGACACATTTCAGAGGGAATTGGTGATCTCAGAACCAGTATGCAGTACTCACAGGAGCCCTTTGGGCTCTCTACTTACATAGCTTATCTGTTCTGCCCTGGTGAGTCATCTCTCAGGCGGAGGCTCCCACTTTTGGCAGAGGCGTTTTGACTTGACTTTGGAGTTGTCTTGGTTCTAAGACCACTTTCATAGAGGACTTTACATCCCTCCTGGCATGACAAAAGACTTTTTGTCTTTCCTGGCAAGTCCTTTTTGATATAAAGACAAGTGTCCCTCTGGTTTGAGTACTCTGGATTAAAAAAAAAAAATTGTTTTAGAGACAGCGTCTCACCATGCTGCTGAGGTTGGTCTTGAACTCGTGGGCACAAGAGATCATCCTGCCTCGGCATCCCAAAGTGCTGGGATTACAGGCGTTGGCCACCACGCCTGGCTGAGTACTCTGGATTCTGAGGCATGCCTTTTCTGGTGAATTTACTTTGGGTTCTTCTGTGTTATTTATTTTTTAATCTGCATGACTGGGTTAAAACTTTTGGGAACACTGATTTTGGTTTTGTTTTGGTAACATGCACCTGTAAGTGATTTGGCTCTTTTCCCATTTCTGAGCATCTCCCAGAAGTGAAAATAAACATTCTAAATTTTGGGTACAGGATGTCTCGTTAAAAGTCACTAGGGCACTTGCCACCAACTAAAACACAAGTCCAAACACCTGACTTCTCTGTCAGGATTTATAGAATTTTCTTTGCTCTTAAGAGATTGAGAAGAAACAAAATGGAAATTCTCAAACATTAAGGCATGCCTGCTTTTCTGGGACTTCAGATCAGCTATGTGGCTTTTCTCATGCATGTTTTTGGATCAATGACCATTATAGAGATTAAACTCCCCAAGCTTGTTTATTCTTAGTACCCAGAGACTACAGCTATAGAGTTGACATGTAGAATCTTCTAAGTTCTCTGTTTTGTTTTTATTTTCTGCCTACTTTAAATCTGCTGAAGTTTCTGCAGGTGTTGAGATAAAACTCATTCCTTACAGCATTCCAGCCAAGACCAAAAAAAGAAAAAAAAAGGTCTTAAAGGGCCTTCAAATTAATGGCTTTACAAATTACAACAGCTCCAAGTATCCCTTTTAATGTAAATTCAGGTTTTCTTAATAACTGCTTAGGGTGATGGAACAGTTAATTAAAGGATTAATAGCCTAGAAGAACTAGATAAATATTTATAAAAATTAGGCTCTCAACCAGTTCAAAATCTTGAGCTCAGGGCAATAACACAAGGTATCTCTGGTCTAGCATAAAAATTGTTTGCCTGCTGGCCGGGCGGGGTGGCTCAAGCCTGTAATCCCAGCACTTTGGGAGGCCGACACAGGCGGGTCACGAGGTCAGGAGATCGAGACCATCCTGGCTAACACGGTGAAACCCCGTCTCTACTAAAAAATACAAAAAAACTAGCCGGGCGAGGTGGCGGGCACCTGTAGTCCCAGCTACTCGGGAGGCTGAGGCAGGAGAATGGCGTAAACCCAGGAGGCGGAGCTTGCAGTGAGCTGAGATCCGGCCACTGCACTCCAGCCTGGGCGACAAAGCGAGACTCCGTCTCCAAAAAAAAAAAAAAAAAAATTGTTTGCCTGCTATGCAAAGGCCAAAAAAAACAAAACAAAACCCCCCATCCACAACTGCTAAAACGCTTCCCTGCCCGCACTGACTAGTCAAAAAAACCAGAATGGCAAATAAAAAATTCATTACTAAAAATTCAAGGCCACTTGGAGATTGTTTTTTCTTATACAATTCAGCTAGTCCTAGCTAAAAATGTAAGCATTTAAATATTTAACATTAAACTCATTTGAAACTGAAAAAAGGGAAAAAAGGGGTTGGGGAGGTGGGATGAGAGGTTTTTAAAAAATCCAAACTGCTATTTACTGAAACTTTTGGTTCACAGCCATAAGATTACCTATTCTATAAGTTGACCCAGTTGAGCAGGTCCCATTTTCTCAGAAATACAATTTGAATCCAATAACTGTCTTTTATAAACCAGCAAGTCTGTATTACTATCGTATGACTAAAATTCTAAAATAAAAGCTATGTTTGTGTATGTGTATGTTTAGGTGTGTTTACACATATGTACATATATTATGTTGTATGTTGTGTCTACATAGTAAAATCTGGTATAGTTGGCCACAAATCCAAGGAATTCTATTCATGTTGGCTCAGATAAATGAGGGCTAATATAAAATATATAGTAATTAACACAAATGCCTTTTAGTTCATATAACTTAAGTAAACATTTGATAAGCTGGTTTTAAAATAATTGGTAAATCAAAAATAAGTGACTTTAAAATTTTTGCCTGAATTAATATACTACTCAGTTTTATATTTGTCTCTGTTAGACATTTTAAGGTCATAAAACTATAAACTCAACTTAAAAACAGAATGATCTTTGTATAACTGTAAGTTGGACTAATTTAGTATTACTGATTTAATGAAAACAGCTGTATCCTCTGAGTTACTGGCAAAATACCCATGTATTTCATTTTTATGGTTCTTAATTGAACACGATATTCACAGGTAATAAAAATGGTTAACAGGAAAATCACTTGAAATGATTAGTTATGTCTAGTATCTCAGTTTTTATAAGTAATCTAAGAATAACTGTTAAAAATGAATTGGATGGGTATACATGGGATAAGCAAGGGTGAGACACGGTGGTATGCATCTATAGTTCCAGATACTCAGGAAACGGAGGCAGAGGATTGAGTTTGAGGATGGAGTGTGTACAATTGTGCCTGTGAATAGTCACTGAACTCCAGCCTAAGTAATACAGCAAGACCTTGTCTCTAAAAAACAAACCAAAAGAATGTTTTTAAAAATAGGATGTTAATGAACTTTTCATGTATTTGAAATCTTATAAATTAACATTCATTAAATGGATCATTTCCAAATAAAATAAAAACCAATACATAAATTGTTGAAAATATTAGTTTGTTCTTGGCTTCCTAAATTATAGAAAGACTAAATATATTTGGGTCTATTAATACACAAAGTTATAAGGAAACATGTTTCTAAAAATTATAAAATGGTTCTCATCTATAAAATGCTGATATAACAGTTCAAAATTTTGCTTCCTAGGTTTTCACTAAAAATTAAGGTTAATAAGAGTTAAAATTGGAAAATAAAGAATTCCATATATAAAGTGTACTAAAAAAGATACGTTTTGATGAAAAAAGTTACAAGGTATAAAAATTGTTTTTTATTGGGAAAAAATAGTTGTTTAAATTCAGAGTTTATTAGAGGTTGTTTCAAATATGGAAACAAGACAGAAAGGAACCACTAAATAGGAGAAGAAGAGAAATATGAAGGAAGTTAATGGGTGTGAGAATGTACCTTTGGTAAGGAAGGTTACAAAGTTAACAGAATAATTCTGTATGAGTCTTGCACAGTAAATTTTTGTCCTAAAGCAGGATGACCAGTTGTTTAAGGGGAAGTATAAAACAAAGCAGAAAGTTTAAGCATGTCACTGAAGGTCTGTGCAGGTCACGAAAGGTTCATGAAGGACATATTTATGAAAGGAGTTTTGTGTGTAATTAAGTTGGCTATAGGTTAGAATGCAATCATAAGATATTGAGCTTACATATATATTTACAGATATGTATACATACAATAACACAGTATATTCTATACATATGCTATGTATTTGTATATACACTATCGTGTAAATGCTATACATGCACATTATATATATACACACACACACACACACACACACACACACACAAATACTAAAAATTCGGTCCCCAATGTTAGAACAAGGTTCTTTTTAAGGATCTGGTCTTAATAAGATTGAAAGAGGTTTTAATTTTTTTTTTTTTTTGAGACGGAGTCTTGCACTGTTACACAGGCTGGAGTGCAGCGCCATTCTTTAGGCTCAACCTCCCAAGTAGCTGGGACTACAGGCGCCTACCACCACGCCGGGCTAATTTTCTGTACTTTTAGTAGAGACAGGGTTTCACCGTGTTAGCCAGGATGGTCTTGATCTCCTGACCTCGTGATCCGCCCGCTTTGGCCTCCCAAAGTGCTGGGATTACAGGGTGAGCCACTACGCCTGGCCGAGGTTTTAATTTTTAATTCTAAAATCAGCCATCTTCTAAACCGTAGTTTTAATTTCTGCCATATTTCCTTCTGAGATCCGTTTAATTTCCCCTGGATTCAGGTTAGAAAGGCTGTCTTTTTTCATTTAAAATGGTCATTTCATTTCTTGAGGTAGAGTTTTCTTCTTGAAGATCTTGATTTATATCTTACAAGTTCAACCTTTGCTGTATCTTGCTGCACCTTATTTGCAAGTCACACATCATTGCCTTCAGCTTTTTCTCCCCTTAAGAAGGTACATCTTTTTGTTTGGCGGGGGTGATAACTCAACTTTTTCATTAGCTCCTGTAACCTTTTTTTCCTCTGATTCTAACTCTTGCTGTTACGAATTGATACTGAAATGTTCTGTAGAAGGCCTAGAAAAAGCAATGTTTTCCTCCCGTATAACTTGATTCTGAGTTCTTGGCTTTTCTTGTTTGAATTGTTCCACGCAACCAGGACATTTCTCGTAATATTTCCAAGAGCCATGTATTCTACTCAACATACTAGCTTTCTTTACATTCCTCTATAATAAGGCATACACTCATAACCTTGGAAATACTCTTCCTGTGTCTGATTAAATTCAAGTACCTTTTCATCAGATTCAACTTTCAGAATATCCAAATAGGCTTCCTGTAAGGAAAGGCAGTCACACTGCAAGAGGTTTTTCTTTACCATTTTGGTAACTGGCCTAAGAAAGATTTTATGTTCTATCAAGATAAATTCTTGTGTTTCAGTTTTTTTTTTTTTTTTTTTTTTTTTGCTTAGGAAAAATGAAGCTTTGAAAAGATGAAGGTTTTTAAATGTATGTAACTTTCTGTACTGATTCTGGTCTTTTGGTTATCGTTTTTGTTAAATATTTTACAGTGACCTGTGATTCTGTTTTGAACCCTTTGACATCTTTGACAGCCTTCTCTAGGATCAAGTTCTAAATTAGGTGTTTTTGACTTAAAATTACCTTTGGAGTTTTCCACTCGGGCCTCTGGAAAGCCTCAGAGTATGTGTATGCCATCTGGTAGAGAAGTTAGCTAATTAGGCTTGTTTGATGTATTAAATTGTATGAAAAGCATTGTCTAATGATGTAATACTAGACACAGTTACATTTACGAGTATGTTATTGATATGAGTGTTCCAAAATTGTATAATGCCGTTAGAAATCTGTCATCAGTCATAATTCTGATTATGCTGTTTGCCACAAAAATAACCAAAACTACTTGTCTATTTTTGGTTATGGTAAACTCTCATCAGATTTTTAATCATGGTTATTCTAAGTTTTTGTCATTCCCAGTTATTGCTTTTTCTCTAAAAGTATTTGCAATCAGATTCATGAAAAAGATGCTAGCACATTTTAAATACAGGTTACTAATAACTTTAATGCCAATGGACTAAATATTTTTTCAGAACTTGAATGGGTCCATGTAACTACTAGTTAAGATCAACCACAACAAAAAAGTTACATGAGACTGAGTAACTGAAGATGTTTGTAACTTTTATGTGAAGCATTATTGGTTTTTTACTTAAATGTTTTGTTTTTCATATTAAAGGAAATTATCTCATGCTATCTATAGTTTACAGCAATTTGGAATACTTTTGTGAACAAAGGTGGAAATATTTGCTTTTCCTTTCTTCTTGATTCCTCCAATTTGGAAACTGAGTATTCATTTGTTTTTGTTTTTGAGACAGAGTCTTGCTCTGTTGTCCTGGCTGGAGTGCAATGGCACGATGTTGGCTCAATGCAACTTCTGCCTCCAGGGTTCAAGCAATTCTCCTGCCTCAGCCTCCCAAGTAGCTGGGACTACAGGCATGCACCACCACGCCCAGCTAATTTTTGTATTTTTTAGTAGATACGGTGGCTGGGCGGGGAGGTTTCACCATGTTGGCCAGGCTGGTTTCAAACTCCTGACCTCAGGTGATCCACCCATCTTGGCCTCCCAAAGGGCTGGGATTACAGGCATGAGCCACTGTGCCCAGCCTATTTGTGAGTATTCTTAAGGCAATATGATTTGCTTAAGTTAAATAAAAATCTGCTCTCATTATAACAGGATACAACTGGAAACACTGGTTGTATTACCAAGACTTTGACTGAAATGTCGTATTTGATAATCTGTAGAATGCCTGGCTTCAATGTTCTCAGCATTACACTGAATTAAAAACTGTCATCTCCTGGCAGGCCCAGGAACCTTAAAACTATAGGTAAAATCTAAGTCTACCTTGATTTAGCTTCCTAGCCTCAAGGAGGTTTTTAAATCTGAGATTACTGTGACCATACTACTATTCTTGCAGACAAAATCTGATAAATTTTACAAATCTGTTTTATTCTGAGTATCTTTGGTAAAAATCTGGATAACTTTATGTTTCTGAAGGAAGCTATATGTACCTGTTATTAGATCGCAGCTCTGTACTCTGTTTTGAAACTCCTGTTATCCACCTGCAGACCGGATTTGCTCCTGAACTCTCCTAATTTCCTTCAACATTTGGCTATAACTCTCTAAGAAAAAAAAAACAAACAAACTATTCCCATGCTCTGAGGCCTATAAGCTAAGATGTGATGAATTTTTAAAGGAGCAAGTCTCATGGTGATGTATGGGTCACACAAAAGTTCACCACACCAACCAATGCCACAGCTAGAGACATTCAAACTGCAAACCAGGACAAAAAGTTGATGATTTCAGGCTGTAGACATTTTCCCCAAGACATCAGAGTAAGAATCGTATTATAATTTGATTTATTCAATTGGTTGCCTTTAAGCCTAGATTCAGGGCTCAAAACCATTATGCAAACTGGGATTGTTACATTACTATTAATTTTACTTTGTATATTTCCTTTTTAAACTTTTTATCTGTTATTTGTCAAATTTTTTTGCAGAAAGAAGTACAATTCCTAACAAATAATGCTAGAGCCCAGCACTCTGAGGGGACAACGAGGGACTAAGGAAAAAAATTTAAAAACTTAATAATAGACTCCAGGTGGACTTAGCCTGAGTGCCACTCCCTTCAAGCCTCCCTGCACTCAAAGGTGGCTAAAAGGGTTTTAACACTGACTTTTAGTTGCCAATCACTCCTGCCAATGCAGGATGCAGGACCAGACCAATAATCTGGGAAAGGTCTATTCTGTCACCACGGGACAACCAAAGCCTAACTACAAGATGACTGATCATAGATACTTTTGGAAAAATATATTGATCAAGAGAGGGAAAGGTGAAAGCTATTAGAATCAAGACGGAGTCATGTTTCCAAAAGCCCTGACAAATGGAGCCAGGGAAGTCCATGAAGAGAGGGTTCTTACACACTACCTCAAAGACCCAGAAGAAACCACGCCAGCTTGCACGAACACTATTCCCAACCTTACACAGAAAATACTTTTGCGACACCTGCCTAGAAGCTCATTGTCCAACCCCGAACTGGCAGCATCCTTGTTATTAATCCTTGTAGCCAAGAACTATTATTTCAAGAGAATTATATAATCTTTATCTGTCCTTTAAAAACCTGTCTTACTTTACCCTCCCGAATACACACAGTTTACTACAGCATGCATATTGACTTCACAATGCCCTATTCCCAAATTAACATCATTTTCTTTTAGAAAGCCTCTGTTATTTAGGTTGACAGTTATTACACCTGAAGACTAAATGCTAACTGATCAATAAAATTCTTTGGTTCTACTGTATACTTTTATTTGGGGACATCTGTTCCAAACACACTAATTACAGTACACTCACTTTTTAATATAGACAGTATACATTTTTAAAAATCACACAAAAAGTATGTCTAAAATTTTTATATTTAATTTCAAACACCAAACTTAAATAGACCAATAACACAGATCTTCCGTGGTCCACAAATCATGGTAAAAAACTTTGTTTTCATATGCCCATTATGGCTTGCTGACTGGCTTACTGCATTTTAGATTTTCCTTATGATTTTAGTAGCTTTCTCTAATGGAATGTGCTGAGTGAAGCTTCAAACATTTTCCATTGAACATACACAGATATCCAAATAAAGACTGGAAAAAATATACACCAAACAGTCATTTTCTCTGGTTGTTGGAATCTGGGTGATTTTTTAAAGTCCCATCCACTGTGCTGCCAGTAAAAGACCACAAAATATTTTTGTGTATTTACAGGAACGTGATAATCAAAAGTTGTTGTGGGACCATTCAAGATGAGTGCAGGGAAGGGAAGCCCATTTAAACATATATTCAAGGAAAAATAAATTAAGTTACCTGAACATTTGGGTAGAAATACTGAGCACTGCTATGGTCTGTCTCCCAAACTGTCCCTCAAATGCATCATGAGATTTTATCTTCATTGTGGTGGTGGTTGAGAGCTGGGGCCTAGTGGGAGATGTTTGGTTCACGGAGGCAGATACCTCATGAATGGCTTGGTGCTGCTCTTGCAATGAGTTCTCACTCTCTCAAGACTAGATTAGTCCCCATGAGTGGGCTGTTAAAAAGAGACTTGTTTGGTTGTTGTTAAAAAGTGGGTCGTTTGCACTTCTGCTTCCCCTTTGCCCTTCTCCATCAAGCTATGAACCAGCAGCAAAGCCCTTGCCAGGAGCCAGGGTCATGCCCTTGAACTTCCCAGCCTGTAGAACTGTGAGCTTTTTTCATAAGTGATCCTGCCTCAGATATCCTGTTATAGTAACATAAAACAGACTAAGGCACACAAAAGCTGAGGACTGATGTCGACTCCACTTTTAAGGGCTACCAAACACAGCCACATCACCAAAGAGAAGCTCACTTCCTGACCTCCTTAGAAGCTGAAACTTGACTCTCCGGGCGAGATAACTGTTGTCTTTTAAAAATTTCAGCATCAAAGTTAAAACATACCTTGATCAGTCAACCAAATTACTGCTAAACCAGTACTGGGAAGCTTCCTAAAGCACTCCAAGCTTCTAACAACAGCCAGCATGAAGTAAAGCAGATAGCATCTTTGCATTTAAGAAGTCAAAGAAAGGTTTTGGAAATGGCATTAACGTAAATGTTCACATTAAGAGAAAAAGGTTTCCCTGAATTGAATGATTCTTTCTACTTTCTAGTGCTGGACAGGATAGGCTCAGACTTAGAGTGTTAACTTCCAGTCATGTGATAATGGCCAGGAGCAACCACAATGCTTAACCTTTAGATAGAAAACACATTCCTTTGCTTTTGTCTTCCTTATGTATGTTAGATTAGGCTTCTATTCAATCCTCTATGAGTTAAAACATTTAGAACCAAATAGGCCATTCTATTGAGACCCAGCTTGAGCACTCTTCAGCTTCTCCACATTTTCCATTATTTGCTGGCAAACTAGTACAGTAACCTGTTAAATACAAAGCAAGGGTGTGGTAGATTGACTGCATTTAAGGCTCCAATTCTTCACCCCTCCTGTGTTCTCTCCCTTGGTCTAATAACTCTGTAGTGCCTTCTCACACTGGGTTTAGCCATGTGGCTTGTTTCTGGTGAATGCTGGTTAGCATGAAGCATGCAGACGTGAAAGGGAATTATGGGATTGGGCTTGGTTGTTACTGCCTTCTACAACCTCCACAAAAACATGCTTGTTTAATGGAGGATAGGAGGCACATGGAAAAATGCCAAGTCTTTCCAGTTGAGGCCAATTCCCTCACGAACGAGGAAAGACTACAACTATTCCAGAGACACCTAACCAAAATCACTTATCTAATTCATAAACTCTTTATTGCTGCACACCACTGGGTTTTTGTGGTTGCTACAAGTTACTTTTGTGGCAACAATTGCTCCAGTATGTTTTATGTGACATTTATGAATTTGACATCTTACTTGCAAACTTTCTTAGAGAAAGATTTGTTAATTAGCAGAGTAACCTTCACCTGGTATTCTGTAGACTGTGCAGATTCAGTAATCCGATATTGAGTACCCACTTTGAGCTGAATGATCTCTCAAGTGCTCTCACTTAATTATCATAACTACCCTGAAAACTAACTTCATTTTAGGAAACTGGAGGAAATGAAGAACTTTAAGGCAGACTGATGAAAAGATTTATCTAAAGTCACATAAATTGGCACAGTCAGGGTCCAAACCCCAGGCCTCTGATTCTGAGTCAAATTGCATTTTCCATTACATCGGAAATGACCAAGGATTAAAATTAGCAGAATGTTATTCTGTCCAGCCATTAAAATCCAAAAAACTTTTGTTCTAAGTAGGCAATTGAGTTTTCATTCCATTATCCAAGATAACTGACTGTATAGGACTGTTTGCTTCAAGCGTTCCATCCTTAGTATTCTTGTTAAAAATGGCCTTTAAGATATTGCTATTCCCAGTCGAGAAATACCCAGACAACTAAAGAGACTCAAGTCATGTAAATCATCCATTTCCCAGTTTAATCTTGAAGTGAAATTTATGTTCAATATCCCTCTCCAGCCAGTCACTATGTAAATTTTGAATTAAGACATTACTTTGTGGCAATATTGGTTAGAAAAAAAGCACATCCGCCTTTACAATGGTCACATAACAAATGCGGAAAGAGTGGCTATAAAAAAATAACGCACCCACCTTCAATCAAACGCAATCTTTTAAAGAATACAAACAAGCCAGATTCTCAGATATCTCTCCCTTTTGCAATTTTGATTCTGAAAAAAATATTTAAAGGAATCAATTAGGTATTCTAAAAGAAGGCAGTTTTCTAGGAGTTTCTTTAATTATGGGGGTTAGGCGTAGAGAGATAAAAATGGGAAGCAGTGCATAGGTAGTATGAAGTAGACATTTTGGCAAATAAAAATTGCACCGTATGACATGTCACATAGAAATTGTTAAAGACTTTGAATCCTAAAATTTAGTTTACTAAATGTAGCTTTTTATATTTTATATATTTTACCAACAAATAATTATGTTAAATTTAAGCATCTGAATCCTGAAACGATAAAGAACAGGAAAATAATGACTAAGCTAATAACTACACCTTCGGAGTATAAAATGTTGTCAGTGGTTTTCATTTTAGAATTAAAAATTTGAATTTCCCTTTGCCTACAAGTGTTAAGTAACTTGCAACAGCAAATTCCCCCATTAACAACTTCAAAGCATAGCAAGAATCCACAGTGGTTTACAGGCCACTAATTCTTTCACAGATGAAAGCATTCAATTATCTCTATAAAATTCAATTCCTTAGAATATGTGTTTGTGATTGACAATATACATTTTTAAATGTGGTGATAACACATGCTATTATTCATGATTTAAAAGTTGAAACTTTGATTTAACATGATTTAAAAGAAGTAACTTGTGGTTCTTGGGTAAAACACACACTAATATGTTTTTTTCAATATAAAAGAGCAACCTAGACATTCCTATAAAACATTTTTATTCCAGGTGGTAAGCTAGGCTTAAATTTTCACTTTTCAGCCAAGTGCGATGGTTCACGTCTGTCATTCCAGCACTTTGGAAGGCCGAGGCAGGCAAATCACCTGAGGTCAGGAGTTCAAGACCAGCCTGGCAAACATGGTGAAACCCCGTCTCCACTAAACATACAAAAAGTAGCCAGGCATGGTGGTGTGCACCTGTAATCCTGCCTACTCAGGAGACTAAGGCAGGAGAATCACTTGAACCTGGGAGGAGGAGGCTGCAGTGAGCCAAGATTGCGCCATTACACCCCAGTCTGGGCAACAGAGCAAGACTCTCCGTCTCAAAAAAAAAAAAAAATCATTTTTCCCACAGCAGCACATTTTTAAACAGCAAACCATTTAGAAGTGAGTCATCGTTTGTATTAAAACCTTATTTACATGGTACTTATATTTTAAGTAGTTTGATCAGATACTGCCACAATATAGTTTAGAAATAAGGCCTCTCATGAAGGAAAACTTTACAACATTTAAAATCAGAGCAAATGAATTTCTTAAGTTCATGATATGTACTCTCAATGGAGAATCGCTGTTGGGCAGTGGTTAAGGCCTCTGATTTACTACTTATCAGAAAAATCCACATACACACAAAACTCTGCTAAAATTCCAATGGCTTCTCTAGATGAATAATCTTTGGCTGTGAGCAAAAAAGTTAACTACGTTTCACTTAATACACATACACACACACACACACACACACATATACATACAGACACACACACTAGGGTGTATATGCAGCAACTTCCTCATCCTCATTCCACATGTAGCCCATTCTTGGCTGGGTTATGGCTTGTAATCTCAGAACCACTGCCCCCAAAATGACTGCTCAGTAGCACAATCTCACTGTAAACTATGGAACCCAAACTATACAGTTATCCTTGGCTTTTAACTCCAAGCTATCTAGGCCTTGTGATTTTATGTGGGCTTCATAGCAGAACCTACCCAGCTTGTGGTTATCGATTTTCTGCTCACCACGTAAGCAGTAGCTCAGTAATACTGTCCAGTTTTCATGCATATCCAGACACACAGGTGAGAGTTCTGTTCCAAGATCTCATTTTGACCTCCTTCAAAGGTCTTCTCCAGCTCTCCAAATTGAATGTATTCTTCAACCCGGGGCTTAAACTGTACTCTGCCCATCTTCTTCCTGGACCAAACTGTTCAGAAGTTAACTTCTTTTTCTTGTCATCACATCTCCTTCCTAAACTACTTTAGAACTTAAGTAATTTTATTTTCACATAACACTTAGAAAGGTGCAGAGGCAGCCAACAAAACTACTGAAGACAGACTGTAAAAACTGGCAAATCTCCATCTCAAATTCCATTTATTCTATAACCAATAAAGTCATGCAGCTTGGACTGGGGCACAGTAATACATTCTGTTCTCATGTAGCTTCCTAAAGAGCTTGCTTAGTCTATTGTTCATTTATCACTGAACCTGTTATCTGCTATGTCTGATTCAATGTTCTTGCCTTCTATTAATGTCATTTTAAGAATTACTGCATGTCTCACTATGGCAAAATAGCATGACATTTGTTTTACAAAATCAGTTAAACCAATTCTACAAATATTTCCATACCCATTTATAGCAGCAGAAGATAATTTTTATGTGCAAATTAGCTTTTTGGGTTTTTCTATTCCTATATTTGTAAACTTGTAATTTTTAGGTTGGGCTTACTGTATATTTTGATGAAAAGGGTGACTCTGTCAAAGGGGAAGCTAGATAACTGTATGTTGCAAACATGTTCATGAACACATTCTTCATCCAAACTTAGACAAACCTGGAGCTTACAATAATTGCATTGGATGACATCAGTTTGATACTGATATGCCTGCTTCCTGCACTAAGAGGCTTTCAATCTATTTTGAAGAGGGAAAAAATATGTCAAGTGGGGAGAAGCCCAAACACAGACCTTAATACTTCTCTCATACTCTTCAGCCACTTGATGAACATGTGGAATTATGGATGCTAGGGCCATTAGAAAAATCTCCTGATACAGATCAGTGTCACTACTTCAAGCTAAGCCGTGGCAGGCAATGCAAGGGTGAGGTGACAATGTAGAAGGATCTCCTCTAGTTATCCCTCAATGTTGTTGTTCAATGTTGGGAGGTCCCTTTTAGATTGTTTATATAGTGGCAGGTGGTAGCAATTATAGTAAATCTTCTTGGGTTTCCTCGTAATAAAAAAGTGTTGATAAAACTGTACCAGTCCCAGGGCTATCCAATGCCATGCAGAATAGTGTATTTTAGCATTTGAGGTCCCTTTTTGTTGCATACTAAAGCATGTTTAAAATGGTTTGCAGAAAACAGTCTGCTAACCAGAAAAATACTGATTCATCCACAGAACTGAATTCTTGCAAGGCACAGAGGAAGAGTGGCTGACCTAAATATTTCTCATTTTTAAAATTATTTCATATGATTATATGAGATTATATCTTATCTAGTATTTTTCAATGGAGCCTTAAAAATGTTATTTTGTTAAAAATATATTTTAGCAAATTTCAACTCTGAAGATTTTTTTTTACAGCATAGATCTTATGTATTAGAGCACTAATGTGGCATAGGCAAACTCTAAAATAAATAAAAATGTATAAATAGCACTGTGCAGTGTGTGGTGTGTGCCTGTTATGGGGCAATATTAAGTAGTATAAATTTATCTGCCAGGGGATAGGATAATCTTTTACATAACACCAAATTAAAAAAACAAAAACATGCACTCTTAAAATCATAACGTCCATATGTGAAATACACTTTTTTTGGTTTCCATATAATTTAGGGAGTGAACACCAAAATGTAATCCCATATAAAAAAAGATCAGTTTAAATAAAAATTAGAACAATTAAAAATTAGTCCCATAGTAACATGGTAAATAACTCAAATGGCTTTCTTTTAATGCTAGGAAAACTGTCCACCTTTCAACGGTGACAGGGCTGTTAACACAGGTAAGAGCAAACAAGGTAAAAAGTGAAAGCACATACAGATGATGCACACAAATATATATAAAAACTGACCAGAAATCACAGGACATGTCAGCAATGTTTTCTTAAGCAGAACTTTTTTTGTACTTTAAATAGACTAAAATATTTGGTGTAGGTGGGGGAAGGACAGCAGTATTCAACAATCTTAACTTGAAAACCAGCTGTAATAAAGCCTCAGCTCATTGTTTAATAAAAATAAAAAAGGAACCACATCATACTTTTGACAGTAATAGAACAAAAGCTTACAAAGAACATATTTAATATCTCCATCACAGTGCACCAAGGATGCAGCCACTGAGGACTATCAGAGGGAAACAAGGAACAGGGTCTGCATCCATCATATTGCGTTACAAAATTAATGCCATCAGAGAAAAAAATCTCACCTCACGTGCTCAGTGTTCTAGCTGGTAAGCACCTTATGAGTATGAGGCTAGAATTGAGAGAAACTGCTCAGTCTGCATCAGGACACCCAATTCCTTCACTTGCCATTGGCTGATGCATTTAATCATTTCAACACAACATTCACGGAGAAATACACCACCACATTCTGGCTTCTTGAGCAGGACAGACTGGGAAATGCAGTAGACGCCAGAGCATCAAAGGCCATGTATTTCCTCACAAGAAATCTGCAACTACAATTGGTTTCCTTTTACTATGAAAAATGTAAATTTCAGATTAAGTTTAACCCCGTAAGGACACATGATTTGTACTTACATATACACATAGGTTCAGAAGAACTTACTATCTAGTTGGCCTCTTCTCTGTTTCATTAAAACATCAGTTACCTTTGCTGGATCACGAAGTGTGAGTCTCACCACCATGCTGGTACCTTCAGCGATTACCTGTGTTATAAATCTCATGTTCCATTCACAGTAGTAAGTGCCAATAAGTATCAGAAATGTTGACAGCCATAGTGCAGCTGAGTTTAGAAGCAACTATGACAACATAAGGAAGTGAGGGTAAGTCACGAGAACACCTAAGGTGGTCAGCTCCTTCAGGTGTGCCTGGGACTTGCTTGGGTTTAGCACTGAAAAGTCCCACATCTGGGGAAACCCTCAGTCCCAGGCACATACTCACTCTTTCCTTAATATCACTAGAGAAAAGGTAAGAACTTTCAAGGGCATGAGGCTACCTTTAAGGGCATCAGTCCCCAAAATATTTTTACATCACTAGCTAATGGCTAGTTCCTCCAAGCTTGCTAAAAGGCTAAGAAGTCCAGAAATACCTTACTTAAAGGTGTTAACTTTAAGAAGAGTTGGCAGTAATCAAGCAAATTAGTGAGCAGTGTATAAAAGCTCACTCTTGAAACCTGTTTTCAGACATATCTTCTAAAGGTTCTCCTAGCTTTGTCCGGTTCTATAGTATTATACTGTATTCTCTTTTTGCAATTAATCCAGTTTTGTATGTCTTTTTTTTTTTTTTTTTAGGTGAAAATATTCTATGCCAACTGTTTTCCACAGTCTTGCATTATATATTGAAACAAAGACTGCCAGCTGGAGAGACAGCCCTCTGATTACAAAGGCCCAGAATGTTACTTTTAACTGTGCTCCACCAGGAGGTCTGGCCTTGGGAAAAGATGGTGAAAGTAATATTCTCAGATATGAACATTTTTTATTCTGCCTACAATGCTGTGATCTAGTTCAACAACTGCAGAACTGTTTTCATCTTAATCTCTGTAGTTTTTCTTTCTTTACTCTTTTGTATAAAAGGTTAGTGGCACAGCTTCACTATCACTAATAAAAAGATACAAGTATGCCTTTAAAGTCAGGGTTGGAAAAGCAAAAATGAGGCGTGAGGTTAAACTGGTCTAAGAAAGTACTAATTTGGGTTCTGCATTTTGTCAAACAGTTAAAGGTTTTTTAAAAAATTCAAAACTCATGCATGTTACCTACTTGTTACGTGTGAATTATTTCTCACAATTTTAATTAATCTGTGTGTATATCAGTTATATAAAGGAATGGATTTCCACATTCTTAAAGCAGGAACCTATATTCACCAGAAAAGGACCCTATTGTTTCTCACCAAATTTTGTTTCAGCTTGAACAATTCAACACTGGAAATAGTAAGAGTGGCAAACAAATGTTTTCTTAGGGACTTACTGAGAAAAGAAAAACCTTACTGGAAGAACAAAGACTTAGTAAAATTTCTATTGCTACAGACAAATGCTAAAAACCAACTTTACAATAACAGCATTATAAAGGGTAGAACTTAATACAGAACCAGAAATATGGCAAGTTACCTAGTAATTAACATTGTAAAATAGTCAAAAACTTCAACGCCACAGAGAAAGGAAAACAATTATGAAATGGAAAATATATAATATTTAAGTATTTTTATAATTCTAAGACTTCACTTTTGTCCTTAAATCAATATATTACGGATTTCATTGTTCAATAAATTACCATCTTTAATTAAAAATAAGAAGTAAATCAAAGAGCATATTTTGGAGCAACTAAGAGCTGTTACTTTTTGGAGGGTAAAAGAGTATTTTTCTTGAAAATTTTTTGAAGAAAAATCTAAAAGCCCTCTATGTTGAGTTAATATACCTTTCTGACCCCCATCATCAATGGCATTATTCCTCCAAGGGACTCTTAACATCTAAGCAACAGTGAAGTTCTGGGTCCATTATGGATCTCATGGCACCAAACCAACTGACACTGAAGGCAAGTTAATATACTCCAGCGAGATCACCTGTGGGTCAAAGATGGCCCAGAGAATCTTGGAAAATCCATTTATGTTGAGCAAAGCTCTGAATCACCTTCAATCAGGCTGTCAAATACAGAAAAATTTGGTCTTGTAGTAGTATTTCCCAGGGTAACTTAAGCAACAAACTTACACCAGAGGAAGAATTAAAGAGGGAGCAATCTAGTATTATCAACAAAAACAACAAAGTTAACCCTAATTTAGTACATCCCAGAGTCCACTGGATGTATAATAATTTAGTAATGGGGTATATGACAGAGGTTTCTTTGATGATAATGAATTCTGGCTGTGATTCTGTTACCAAGTTGCCAAAAAATGGTATACTAACTGAACTGCCAAATGGCAGATTAAGAAAATTAATGTATTCCGATGGTCTGTCCATGAAAGGAAAATGTATACAGACAAATTAAGAACATTTTACCAAGATCTGAGATTCAAACAATGGAACAATTGTTTTAACACTGTTAGAATGACCCCAACTGTTAGTTTGTCTATGAATGTATACATATATATAAATTCATACACACACATTATTTCATACTTAAAAAGACTGAGGCAGTTCTGCTATATATAGTTAGCTACAATATCCAAGATAAAACAATTCCTACTCAAAAAATTACATGAACACACGAGATAAGTTCTTATCATAAATGCTCTCATGAGGCTATCTAGTATAGCTCATATTTCCTGGTTCTAACGCTCAAAACACAGGAATTCCACTCTAAGAGATAATTTGCCCCTCAATCCCCACATACAAAGTGTAGTCTAAACAAACAAAATGGTAATAAAAAATTGAAAAGGAAGATATAAAAAGAACTCAATAGCAGGATTCTGACTACCTCTGAAGACCACACACTATCATTATTCCTGATTGTCTTAAATACAACAATCCAACATGCCCCAAGATGGAAATTTGGCATCGTAGGGAAAACACTGGCTACGACTGTCAGAACTAAGTTCGTAATCTTAAACATAATTTATGCCATTTGCCAGTCACAAAGACATTTACTGAACAGAATTTTTGAGCCATCTGTAAAATTAAAATGATTGAATCAATTTGAAAAGCGATCTTCATGATGAAGAAATTAGGACTCTAGGTATGAAAAGCACGTTTCTTTTTTGTTAATAAATTCAAAGGAGAGAAACATTCTGATATATACAGATAAAAACATGGCTAACAAGAAAGAGGGTAACCAGCAAGTACTACCTGGATGTGTAATGTCAGGAGGAAAGGAAGAATAAAATTCAGGTAATTAATAGATTTAGCAAAGTAAAGTACATGAAAGGAAGAAATGTTTGATATGTCTAAATATCAATGCCTTAGATCAGAGTAAGAAAAAAAGTCATTCATTGTTTGTGTACACAGATTAGATATCTAAAGAGATACTTGGTGGGCAGGGGCTTGGGATGGAGGGCGCAAATTGGAATGTTCAGCTTTTAAAGCAAAGACTGTACATGAAGACATATTTTAAGTACAGTGAAGATTGTCTTGTGTTACTTTATATCCCACCATAAACCTACCCCACCCTCAGACTAAGAGGGTATCCAACGCTGAATAAATGCTGAAAATATTTAGTAGTTAAAGAAAAAAGAGAAGGATCTTAAAGGTATATATGGGAAGCTTTTGGAAGAGGTAGAGAATCCAGTGGCTTATATATTCTCTTCTATTTGATTTCAACTAGCAAGAGACTAAAATTGATGTTTATCTTCAAAGTCTTAGTTTTAAACTGACAAGGGCACAAAAAAAGTGAAATTAAAATAATTTTAACAAAAGGGAAAGCATTTGACAGTGTTTAAAAGACAGACAAATCAAGCAAAACTGAATGTGGCTTAAGGTAAAAAATACAACTAGGTATTAAACAATTTGTAAAACCTTACAAAGAAAATTTAACTTTCAAGAAAAATTAGGTAGATTTCCTTCTGGCAGTGACAGGTCCTGAGGGAAAAAACATAACCTCTACAAGACCAAGCACAGCTCAAGGGTCAGGGCCCCATCCTAGTCATCTTTTTATTATTCAATATCTACCACAGCGGCTGGGCAAACAACAGGCATCAATAAATGTTTACTGACTGAATGTGTATTATAAGGTATCATCAGTATAACCGATATAGCTCAAATCTAATCATGAAAGCTTCGTTAAAGTAGGATAAAAAGAGCACAATCAGTGGTATTCCAGAAGGTAGGCCTAAATCCAATCATATTTTCTAATCTCAACCAGTGGCTATAAAGACTTTCTGAGCTTCTTTTTAAAGCAATGAAACTCTTTCCAAAAGAAACCCCATGCAGTACTTCAATACAGAATAAAGATGCCACTGGCTAGACCAAAGTCAATGGGAACTCCAACAGCCTCCCCTAAGCCAGCCCCCAAGGTGTCTCTGTGGAACCTACTGGAAAAACTACTGCTCATCTTAAAAATGTGATAGAAAGCATACTCATTCAGTTCTGAGGTCATCACACCTAGAAAATTATCAGTACTGTGAAGAACAAATCCTAAGTAATGTTGCAAATTTAAATAAAGAAAAAATTTCAACAAAGAGGAGATTCTATCACTTAGAAAAATGAAAACCACACTTATAAATGTGGGGGAGGGGCAGAAAACAAAAAAACTTAGGCCACAGTAGTTAAAATACAAAAAACATCATCTCATTAAAAAACATTAAACATATTCACACAAATGTAATTACGACCATGAAGTAAACTGCTCGACAGGTATAACTGTTCAATAGGTGTTTTCGAAGAGTCCCAATTTCACACTGTATAGAAAAATCGCACCAGAACTGTAGAGATGTGCTCCACTATTGAAATAGCATGTAGGCACGGCTTCACTTAACACAGTAATGCAAGAGTAACCGCCAAGATCAGGACCTTCTGCCACTTTCAGAGTTGTTTTCTGCCCCTACAACTGATCCCTAACACTATTACAAGTTCCCAAGTAAGTAAAAGAAGGGCAGAGGCTCCACTGAGTATCTCCTACAGGCCTGATAGTGGTATTACCTAGGATATTTACTCTGCTCACAAGATGGGTAGTAGAAGACATAATTACTGGACAGCACGAAGTCTAGAAGCAAGCAGCAGGGCACTAAAATAGTGAGAGTTTACACAACAAAAGCTTGTTAAATTAAGTAGTATGTGGTACAAATGCAATTTTTACAGCAAAGGTTGAGGAAGAAGATATACTAGTGAGAATGACATGAAGCAGATCACAAAATAAGGCCACCTTCAAAATATTATAAACTATAGAATCATTCTGATCTTCAAGTTTGGATTTATAGAGGTTTCTGTATAAAGCATTAATACCTAATCACGAGTTTCCTTTAGTGTGAACCTTTTTGCATTTGAAGGTATTTTCTTTGCCAGGAATGCTTGCCTCCCCTGGCTCATCACTTGGCTAGGTTCTTCAATGTCAGGTATTAGCTCATGTATCCTTTCCTTAGAGGCTTTCCTTGATGTCCTACCTGAAGCATCCCATCTGTTATTCTCCAGTACAGTACCCTGTTTATCTCCTTCATAGACAAGTAAGATGATTAAGGGTTAGTGTAACTGCTGTCTCAGCAAAGGCAGGAACTGTAGTTGTCTTGTTCACCTTTACCCAAAGACTAAGAAAGTTCCTGGTACAAACAGGTGAACAATAAATATTTGTTTAAAGAATAAAAAATTACTATACCAAATTTACATAAATACATACACATACACACAAATATAGGAAAATGGGGAGTACACGATAGAAAACCACCAAATGTTGAAAGTATTGAAAAATGATACCTGTAGAGATAGGTGAATATGATTTCAAAGAACAATTACCAAAGATAGCTTCAAAAATATGAAAATTTATGAAAAGACGACCAGGAGTGGTTATTTTCCATTTCTACTAAGATGCAAACAAAAAGAAATGTTTAAACTGCAATGAGTCAATATTAGATGTCATAATTATTTGCTGCAGAATGAACTACCAACAGCGTTTCGGAAATCTCCTCTCACTACAGAGTATGAAATATGGTCACAACCACAAAACCAGGATCAGTTAAGGACAGCTCAGACTATAGGTAACTTATAAGCTAAAAAACTTGCTAAATAAATGGCTTTTCCCCCAATTTTTAAAATTCTGAATTCATAATTATGTGTAGAATAACAATCAATTTATAAATTGAATACAACATACTTTAAAAACAGATGGCCCGTATCTGCTGATCGTACCTCTGCATCACTTTTCTAGGTATTTTGCAGAAACAATTACATTTACAAAACGTCCATTTCATAATACAATCTGGTAACTAAACCAAATCAAGCTACTCGAAGAGCAGAAGGTCTGCTGTTGAAATATTTTAAAATACCTTTTGAAAAATGGGTATTTAAAGATTCGCTTTTTAAAAAAGGGATATGTATATGGAAGTAATTCCAGCATATCCCTGAAAATAATTATACTGCCACCTATGCATTTTTTATGAGGTGGAAGGATAAATCAACAGACTGCTAGATTACACAAGTCAATTATTCCTGTTGAAACTTGGGCGTAAGACAAAGGGACTTTCTCCATATGAATTCTTACTGTACCCCAGAATTAACTGGTGCCAGCAGTATCAGTGCAACTATTACTGGTGATGATGTCATGCTATGCTGTTTTGATTATGAGGATAAAAATGGGAATGGAAAGAAGAGGCTTGGAAAGGTTTTCAGTATGGTTTCCTCATAATAAGATTTAGCAGTTAAAAACAAACAAACAAACAAACAAACAAAAAACACAAAAAGAATGACTGTTTAAGCCCCACTGAACACATTAAGGTCAAGGATTTCAAAAGTTAATCCACTTTTCTTCCCCCAAGAGTTTATTTTTGGTAAAAGGCAGAAAAATTAGTTTTTCTACAAGGAAAATCTGCTTCTAAATAATTTGAAAATCTTGATATATATTATATATTAAAAAAGACACACAAAAATAACAGAGAAGTGGGAATAACAGATTAGGTACTGTAACTTTATAAAGGTTTGCCTAGATCAAGAAGCAGCGCACACACACCTCATCTATGCAAACTAAAAATGTATATAAACAGCACAATACTGTGATACTGGATCATGATACATTACCTGTACACATAACTACTACTGTTATTAATAAACCTTTGGGACACTCAATTTTATGCCCAATAAGACATCATTAAGTCTTTAAAATCTTCTCTTCCTCTTTAATGGGAGAGTATTTCTAGACACTAATTTTCCCATCTAATATTCAAATATAGGAAACAGATTCCACAAGGTGCTTTAATTGATGAGACCTCAAGTGCTGTTTTCTCTCTTGAACTTTTGGATAGTAAATAGTCCATAGGGGCCACACACAATACTATGACAGAAGAGTTGTTACATTAAGTCTTTTCATGGGACTTGATTGGTGAAGCTTTATGACATGCTTGAGCAACGCACTGAAGGGGATCCCATCTGAGTTAATACTTTGTCCAACCACTGTAGAGGTCCATTCAGATGAAGTTCAATCCAGCAAGGAGTACTTGTTACCGTCTGCCTTCTGTTTAAAAGAATACAGGAAAATGGTTATGAAATTCAAGTCCACAGGCAGGGAAAATGGCTATGTTTAGGTACACTGCATTAAAAATTTAGAGAAATTAAAAGGTTGTGTATATAATTTTGGACACGATTATTTCAAAAAATGGCTGATCCTCAAAGTACTTCTGATGATCTGGTTTTAGAAGTGATTTACAAGAACATTTTTTTCTCATCAAACTAAAATTAATAAGGTGATCTTATTATTCACCATCATCCAAAATGGAACACCTGAGAGAGAATGTAGATACTATTAATATCAGGCCAGGGCCAGACGTGGTGGCTCACAACTGTAATCAAAGTACTTTGGGAGGACGAGGCGGGCGGATCACAAGGTCAAGAGACTAAGACCATCCTGGCCAACATGGTGAAATCCCGTCTTTACTAAAAATACAAAAATTAGCTGGGCATGGTGGCGCGTGCCTGTAGTCTACTCAGCTACTCAGGCGGCTGAGACAGGACAGTCACTTGAACCTAGGAGGCAGAGGTTGCAGTGAGCCGAGATCATGCCCCTGCACTTTAGCCTGGAGACAGAGCGAGACTTCGTCTTGAGGGGTAAAAAAAAAAAAAAAAAAATCAGGCCAAAAGGAGAGGCGTGAATAAGGATTGTCCAAGCAAACGAAGACATACAGTCACTGTACTTATCAAAACAACCACAGAATAGTAGATACTCAAACATCAAATGGAATCTAAATAAAAGTATACCAAAGCAAAAACAAAATTTTGGCCCAAGCTAAACCCATACCACAGAGTGTTAAAAGCTGGAATTCAACTTTCCCTGCCAAAGCCAATGAACACTCCTCTTAGCAACACCATTCGGGCTGTTCATAGTGCTTCAACAAAAGGGGCAACTCTATGGGAATTACAAATTATTCAAACACATCCTGTCACTTCCATCCATTGATTTTAGTTCCATCTTATTTGCTATACAGAATAAGTCAATAAATCCACTTGCTTCTATAAACTAACAGCCCTTCAAATATAAGAAAAGCCCATTATCAACTCTTCATCTCCAAGCAACACATGTTCAATGTAATTTAAAACTGTACTTCCAAGGATGTCATTTTCTGAGGCAGATGGCATCAGTGCCCCACTATACCCTTCAGATTTTTCAGTGTGCTCTAGGCAACTTCCAAATGCAGGTATCTTCATTTCTGTGCCCAGGAACTTCTCTGATATACCAAAAAAGGCTAGAGGTGCCAGGAAATTAACATCCCCAGGAGAAGCCCTCAACCAAGGAAACAGAAATTGACATTTACATGCCCCGCAGTTCTGCTCCCCTGGGGAGGATAATTCTGTAGACTGTTTACTATTTCCCAAAGTTTCCCCAAGGGTGTCAGTTCTAGTGACCCACCCACTGTGGTAGGTGGCTTAACAATGGTCCTGGCTGCCCTTTTCTCCCCTGTCCCACTTCCCTTTCAGGAATAAGTCATAATCCAGGTCACTCAAGGGGAGTAGGTTTAAAAAGGCTGCCACACAGATATATTTCTTGATTAAATATGAATTCTTCATACATCTAAATTCCCTGTTTACTACATTTCCTAATTTTTAAGCTAACAACCAAGATGGCATTAAAGAAATTTAAAAAACATAGTTTTAGAAACCTAAATATTAAGTCTATTTCCTCAGCTCCAGAATGATTAAAGACAGTAAGTCCCTGGTAGCTACCCACATATCCACAGATAGATGGGTATTTGCCACTTTGATTTGTAAATGTTAGAGGAAACCACTTGATCTTCCAAAGTCAGATGTACCTGACTCCCAAGACTCACAAAAACATACTGCGTATTACTGCTTCTGTAATTACAGATTTTACTTTATCTCTGAGTTAAAGAATAGCAGAGTCCACAGTGAATGAAGAAGGGCAGTATCTTTACCAAGTAAAACTGCTCTTAGCAGAAGATCTATAGATACACATGGAATTCTCTCTGTAAGTCACTCTTATTTCCACTAAATTCCTATCATATTTTGCCTTATTCTAACCTTTTGAAGAAAAAAGTCTGACCTGAAATCTTATTAGACAATATAATTGAAATCCAATTTTGCTATCAACTCAAGTCTAAAGCTTTAAGAAAACGGCATTCACCATTCTCTACAGGTAACAACATCTCAAAAGGGTAATAATCAAAACAGAACTACAGCAAAATCATAAAATGACTCTACCAATATAACTCAGAAAAATTAGTGACAAGTCTTCATTTTGATATAAATACATAACATATATTTTAAAATGTATTCAACAAGTACACCTCACTCTCAAAGTCAGATTTCTGACAAAACTTAAGTTAGACAACCAAGTTCAAAACAAATCAATTTGGAAGAGACCAAATTGCCAGAAGCAGCAGGAATACAATCACTATATTACATGAAGATTTCTTAAGCAAGCATACGGAGAAAGCAATACAAATTGAAGACTAAGTATTTTATTTTACTTAATTCCTACTCTTAAATATGGTAAAGAAGTCTTCCCTCTCTTTGATGTGAAATCCAATCTACTGTTTATCAATAATCTATTTTATCCACTGATGACAAATTAGTTTTTGTAAAACTTAAATATATAATTGTTACTACTATCCTTATAGAAGAGGTTAAGAGTCCAGGGGAACTATCTTCCAATCCCATCTCAACCACTTATAATGTAACCTTGGGTAAATTACCAGCTTTCTATGCCTATTTACAAATATGTATTAGTTTGAACCATTTGTTACCTGCAAGGATGGCAATTTCATATATTTCAACCTTACAAAGAATGAATTGACAACAGAAATAGTAATTTTTAGATACTACACTTAAAACAGCACAATGCCTGTCACATTAGCAAGTATTCCTCCTATTTCTGAATGAAGTTCCTCCTCTTAACCTACATTCAGTTTGTCTTAATTTATTTGTCCAGCCTTATTTTTTCTATTCTCCAAACTGAATTGCTATGCTATCCTCAAGATTATCACTTCCCAACTCTGCCCACCCCATTTATGACTACTGAAATCCAACGCATCTTTTACAACTGGATCCTGTGCCATCAAGTTTTTCTTGAGCACTGTGTGCAAACATATCTCCTTCCATAAACTAACATAACTCTTCATATACACCCCTTTTATGGTATTTAACACTCTGCATTATCTTAAAATGCATGCCCGTGCATGTTTTAATGATATCTTCCATGATGGCAGCTCAGTAATTTGCAATAGTTTTTAATTTGGAGGCCTCCAACCTTATTTTACATAAAGATCAGCTGACTCTAACCTCAATGAAAATAGATACAAATGAACTCCAGAATATGCAAAAACGGAATGAAACATAATTACATTGTGGAAATTTAAGAACCAAATATGTATTTCATACCGGTATTCTGCTCCCCACCCTTTCACAAAACTCATTCTTATGGTGCACATTCTAGTTAGCTGGTAGACGGCTTCAAAACCCTGATTAACAGACTGAGCCAGAAGAGCAGCAAATTCCTGGTTGTTGAAGATCTTCAGATTACAGCCTATGATTAAAAAAGGTAAAAGAAACTGTCAAAAGAGTATCACTACTGAAAATTTTAAAAGGGTTACAAGTTTTAGAATATGAGCATGCAATCATCTACCAATTCCTAAGATTAGCAACTAGAAAAACTAAGCAAGTTGACATGATAGGTTTATTTACATTATTGAATGCATACCTGGTGGAATTTTACACACTGTTGCAGGGTGCCAACCGTATCTCTGATTACAATTGGGGCTCTGCACAAAGATTGCACTATCACTTAGGCACTCAGCAAAAACTTCCCCACCTATGTAATATAAGCGCACTCCTCTTCCTGAAACAAAATACAAAGGAGATCAGTTTTGTAACATTTACTATTTCCGTGTGACTTTAGAAGCATTTTCTTAGGAAAATTCTAAAATGATATAAGGTATTTCGAGGATCTTTTTCACAGATAATGTCTTTCTGAAGTCTAACTTTAAATATACTACTGTATATTTCTCCAAGAATACTATTTCACCAAGAATACTATATATTTCTCCAAGAATATTCTAGGTTTTATTGATTTTAAAATACATGTGTATCGAAAGTATTTAAACAATGTAGAAAAAGTACACAGATAGTAAAATAGTTTCATACAAATGGTATGTATTATTTTAAAATAAGTAAAAGATTGAGTTAATTTTTGAAGGAATTCACTGTTTGGAGAAATATATCTTCGTTACAACTGTATTTTCTTAAAGATCCCACTAACGTTAAGAAAAAAGATACAAAAACATCAAGAGGTTAAGAGTCATTTCCCATTTTGAAAACTATATATTACGGTGGAAACCAAGCCTCTAGATGTATAAGCATGATTAAGTGAGAAAAAATTCTACTGGGAGATTTTTAATATACTTCTTTCAGAGTATGACAGATCACAGATGCAAAATAATATGAGATATAAGAATTTAAAAAAAAAAAATTGTGAGAGGCAGAATTCTAACACGGCACCTAAGAGTCTCAGCCCTGAGATGCACATACATTCTCTATTAATCAAACACTAGGTGCTGCTGTTAAGGAATTTTTCAGATGTAATTAAGGCAGCAGATCAGTTAACCTTAAGAAAAGGAGATTATATTTGGTGGGCCTGACTCAATCAGGCAATCCTTTAAAAGGGACTAGACTGTCATAGGGTAGTGATGCAAAGCATGAGAAGTATTCAACACAAGAGGCATTCTCCATCGCTGACTTTGAAGATGGATGGCACCACGTGACAAGGAATTCAGGTGGCATCTAGGAGCTGAATTCTGCCACAACCATGTGGGCTTAGAAGAGGACCTCAAGCTCCAGATAAGAACACAGGCCAGCTAATATCTCAATCTTCGCCTTGTTAAACCTTGAAAAGACCGCCTAACCCATGACTGGACTCCCGACCCATAGAAACTGTGAGGTAAAAAATTGGTGTTTTAGGCCACTGAGTTTGCGGTAATTTGTTACACAGTAAAGAAAACTAATAAAACAACTAACATTCCAGATTTAATAAATACAGAACCTGGTACGCTGGTTCTGTTAAGACTATGGAATATTTGTAAAATAGTTATGCATGTGGTCATTGGAAAAACATTAAGTCCAAAAGTAGAGATTTTTCAGGCTATATTCCCTTATCAAAATCACCTATAAAACTAGAAATCAAAAATTTAAAAAAATCTAATAATGACAGCAATCTAAAACTTTGGAGGGAGAAGAGAATAGGGCAGGAAAAAACCCATTAAATTTTTTTGCAGAACCCCAAATAAGACACAAAAACAAAAAACTATTTTAGTTAAAGCACCTACAGTGCCACTGGGTATCTTAATAAGATTATCCAAATTTATACATCAAGCAAGATTTGAGAACTTCCACATGGAACCAAGTAATAGATCTTCTAGTCATTATCATTTTGCAGTATCAAAATCAGCCTTTGATAACCAGCATTACTTCTCACAGGAGGTGATGGTTAATCAGAAAAAAAAACCAGAAGCAAACTATTGTTAAAATAAGTTACTTTAAGGTGATGAGAATGATGTTCAATTATGAATGGCTCTCACACTTTTTCACTTCATTGTTAAGGAAATACTGAGCACCCCAAAGAGCTTTTGTTTATGTGAATATTATAGAAAATGACCATATTAGATATAAAAACTGAGATTTAAAAAACTCATTTAAAAATCAAATAATAAATCCATTACATATTAACATAAACAATGTTTATGAAAAACAACTGTATTTCCAAAGCAGAAAAAAACAGTGGCCACATTTCACCCTTTTGCAAATCTCTTTAATGTCTAGTGTAACACAATTGGAGTCTCACTATCAAATCTACATTTCATCTCCTGCAAAATCATACGCATGTAGGCTCTAGAATACTCCACTGTGCACTCATGAGAGAATGAGAGTAAAAATGGCAAACAGCATCTCGGTACTACTGTGAAAATAGCTTTGACCTCACAAACTAGCTGAAAGGGTTTCTGGGACTACCCGAAGTCCGCAGACCACATTTTGAGATGTCCCTGAATTATATTTTGAACTATATTAAACGCAGTTCTTGTTTTAGATATCTCATTTCAGATGAACAGCAAGCAGATTTCATTTAATATATAAACTCACCAAAGGGGAAAAAACCTGGAAGCTATATAAAGGAACTGAAAACAAAAACAAAAACAAAAACATACCTATATGCCTTCTTGTCATTTCTACTGTGGCATTTCGGTTAACATTGGAGAGTAAACCTAAGCAGAACCTCTCTGAATTTGATGGATCTGTAAAGCCATCTACAGTGAGTGAGGGTTGTGATGCATGGAAGGTTTCTCCAACCCTCTGATTTAATTCATAATATGCTATTGAACACCAAAATGCAGGTTCTGAGTAAGTAACTGGCTGTAAGTCTGAAAAAGAAAAAAATAAAAATAAAAAATAAATAAAAGGAAGAAATGTGTGAACAATTCAAGCCAAAATTAGACTGAATATAATCATCTTTACATGCTCTATGCCAGCCTGCACTGGCAAAAGCTCAGGAAGTAGACATAATCGGTTTCCATAGATCATACCAGATTTTCAATATTTTTCACCCAAAACTCCAGTTTCATATATCATACCAGATTTTTTCAAATTTCCCCCATGTCATTAAATCACTTTTTGTTGGATTCTTTGTTTTACCAGTAGTTTTAGTCTAGCTCCTGTTCAAATACAAAACAATCATAGGCAAAGTCAGTCAACTTGCCATACTTGGTGCATTTCTAAAGCACATAAAAAAGCTAACGTGGGGTAAGATAAAGCCGATGCAAAGATTAACGAGTCAAAAGCCACACAAAGAAAAATAGACATAATAAAAGGATACAAAATATAACATATTTTTACATTTGTCTATTTTAACATCAAATTCTTGGTGAGATACCCTAGCTACAAAAAGAAAATCCACTCACACATGAGAACCAGAAAGCAGTAACACACAAAGATCATGCAAGTGGAAACAGACCATAGAGTCAAAAGACTACTTATTTCACTGGAAAACTATGTATTTAGCTTCTGCAATTTTGACTAAAACATAGGAATACTGCAAAAGAAAAAAACGTCATAATTGTGTAAAATAAATTCCAAACATATAACAACCCAAGAGAAATTGTGAAATAGCAGGGTAAAATGAGGGCAAAAATAATAATAGTAATACAGAAATGTATATATAGTCATCCCTTGTCATTTGCAGGGGATTGGTTCTAGGACCGGCTCCTCCTAACTAAAAACCCTCAGATGTTCAAGTCCCTGACATAAAAGGGCATAGTATTTGCATGTAACTTAAATTCACGTCATCCTGTATACTTTAAATCATCTCTAGATTACTTATAATACCTAACAATGTAAATACTATACAAATAGTTGTTATACTGTATTTTAAAATTTGGGCCCAGCACGGTGGCTCACGTCTGTAATCCCAGCACTTTAAGAGGACGAGGTGGGTGGATCGTTTGAGGCCAGGAGTTTGAGACCAGCCTGGGCAACATAGTGAAACCCCGTTTCTACTAAAAATACAAAAATTAGCTGGGTGTGGCAGCATGCACCTGTAGTCCCAGCTACTCAGGAGGCTGAGGCAGAGAACTGCTTGAACCCAGGAGACAGAGGTTGCAGTGAGCCAAGATCGCGCCACTGCACTCTAGCCTGGGCGACAGAGCGAGACTCTGTCTCAAAAAATAAATAAAATTAAATAAACAAAATTTGTATTAGTTTTTATTGTTATATTGTTATTTTCATTTTTTCCCGAGTATTTTCAGTCTGCAGTTGGTTGAATCTGTAGGTTGAACTCATGGTTATGAAGGGACCATACACATACACATTTGTACATATACACGCACACTCTCATATATATATAACCCCCATACTACATATACATATTTATGTCAATGTGTATATATGTGTAATACCATACCTGTTAATTGCTACATCATAAAACATAACCATAAAAATCTAGCCATAATAGGTTACATAATTTTCTATGAGGAATACGATTTCAATAATAAAAAGATTATACCTATTTCTTATGAGTGTCAGCAGAAAATACTTTTAATAATTTTGAGGGATGGCATCAATATTCTTTTTAAAAAGCACTATTGTAAACCACACACATAATTATTTGGTTATTCATTAGGATCCTTTTCTCCGATATATAAAAAATAACTCCTAGAGAAGATTTTTATTATTAAGTAGGTGATACAGTATAAACATGATGAGGGGAACGTATTTGCAACTTACCCAAGCTATGATTAACAGGGGAAAGAGTAGTAGGAGATAGTTCTGCTGGAGAGCCTAAAACAAAAGGATTTAATTTAAAAATAAATGAAGTATTTCCAGAACTTCTGATCAAGTAATCATAAAACTGGTTTTATCTGGTAATAATTATCAACAATAATACAAAGATAATTTAAATACCAAGAATTCAGGATATATAGTGCTTAAATTTAATTTGTGGGGGGTGGGTGGGAGAAAAGGTGGGGGGTTCCTGTATAAAAGGTGCAACAGTTTTGGCTTGCAGCCCACCAGTTCATCTTCCCAAAGATACTTAATGTTGACAGTTCCTTAGGTATCTTTCCAAAATATTCTATGAACCACATAAGCAAATACATTTTTGTTCTGTGTCCTTTCTTTTCATACACAAGTGGTAACCATTTTTGATCTTCTATATTATTCTACCAGATTGTTCACAATGTGTTATTAGTCATATAACATTGGGATCCCATATTGATGGATATTCAGGCTATTTTCAATCTTTTGCTACAAGAACCAACGCTTTAAGATTGCAATAACTAATCTTGACCATTCTGCATGCTTCCAATCACATCTGAAGGATACATTCTTAAAGAAACTGCCAGGTCGAAAGGTTTGTGCACTTGCAATTTTGATAGATTTGGGTAAAATTATCATTCATCAAGGTTGTACCAGTTTACATTCCCAGTCAGAACATAGTAAAGGGATGCCTGTGGTGTTATTGCTTCTAGATGAAAACATGGTCACGAGTACAGTTTTAATTTTGAGTAGCTTTACACATGTTTACACTGTATTTCCTTTCCGTAATAGCCTATTCTTTTTTTTTTCTGTGATGTTGATCATTTTCTTATTGATCATTCGAAAGCTCTTTATATATATTAGGGATACAAGACTTCTTATGGTATGAGTTACAAATATTTAGTCATTGGTCTTATGACTCTTAATCCTAATTTTGATCATGTAGCACTAAAAAAAAAACCCTTCTACATGATTTATCAATCATCTTTGGGTTACTGTCACACTTTGGGATAAAACAGTGATGACGGTGGGTATCTTACTCTTGACTTTAGAGTAATGTTTCTACCATTTTTCCCATTAAGCATGGCATTGGCTTTGAGGCTGACAGCAATGAAATACTTATTTAGGATTTTTGCATCAATAGTCTCAAGCAATATGAGCCTGAAAATTTACATGAGTGCTATGTTTGTAAGGCTTTGTGGTCAATGTTATTACAATCTAGCAATTTTATCCTCTGAAAAGGTTTAAACAGTATTATAACAGCATATTCTTCAAAAGTTTGGTAGAATTCTTCTGTGAAATCATTTATAGTTAGTAACTTTCTAGGGTTTACTATGAGACATTATTCTATGAAGGGTGACTTGTTCAGATAGCTCTATTTTCTGGAGTCAGTTTCGGTAAATTACACTTTCTTAGAAAATGATGTTTTTTCTTTTGGGTAAACAGGCTAAATCTAATCAAGAAAGTAAGGGGGCACAAATATACAAAATAAGAACCACCAGAGACAACAGATGAAAAATCAAGGTGCGACTAGTCTGCTCAATTCCATGCAACTCAATTTTAAAACACATTTGCTGTAAGCGTTGTTAAATAATCTTATTAAAAATATAAAAAATGTTTTATGATCATCATTCTCTACACGTTTAGGGAAAGTTACCTAAAAGAGCATGACCCAAGCTTCAAATGTATATCAAGAGCATAACTGTAGAATAAGATAGGTCAGGCCAGGCACAGTGGCTCACGCCTGTAATCCCAGCACTTTGGGAGACTGAGGTGGGTGGATCACAAGGTCAGGAGTTTGAGACCAGCCTGGCCAACACAGTGAAACCCCTGAAAACACACTGAAAACACAAAACTTAGTCGGGCGTGGTGGTGCACACCTGTAATCCCAGCTACTCGGAAGGCTAAGGCAGAAGAATCGCTTGAATCCAGGAGGTGGAGGTTGCAGTGAGCTGAGGATATCCCACTGCACTCCAGCCTGGGCAACAGAGCGAGACTCTGTCTCAAGAGAAAAAAAAAAAAAAGAGTAACATAGGTCAGACTGTCTTACACACCTCCTCCCTACCACACACCATTATAACCATGACATAAAATACCAGGCAATAAAGGTGAAACAGCAGCCCTAGATAAATAAATGAATCAGAAACAGAGAAGAGATGCTTATTTTTTACAAGACAGAACAGTCTTCCACAACATAATTATGCTCCTTTTTTCTCAGTTTGAAAAATCTGTTGGCAAGTCACAACAGGTACAACTAAAAAAGGTCAAAATATATTTGGAACAATAAGCTAAAATTCACTGCTATTTCCTGAAGCCAATATAAAATAAACAAAGCCACTACTAGAAATGGAGGAAACTGCACATTATTAATATCTTTTAACTGTTTACTCCTCTATTAAACACTTAGAAATGACCAGTAGGATCATTTAAATTAACAGGCGTTCAGTCAGATGGGATAAGTTAGAATTACAGATTACAAAAAAGACAAATTTTACAAACTTAAAATAAGCTAGCAATTAATAGAAGCCTTTAAAAAAAATTTTTAAAAAAACCCAGAGGCAAGTAACTAATGATTAGCCTATGACTTATTCATACATAAATGCTGTTACTGAAACCTCGCCGACCACAGGCCTTCCACTTAGGAGAAATATAAATATCCTATTTGAGATCCACTGTGAATTAGCAGTGTCTACTTACAGCTAAACCATCCAGAGAAATCCCTGTGCATGTATCTTCGCATACAAATTTACAGATATTTGTGGGATACATTTGTCAAACCTTTGACAAATTAACAAATGTCAAATGAAATGTGTTAAACTTTTATAAGTGCCAAAATACCCTCTCAAAAATGTTTCATCTCATCAAGAATTTAAAAGCTAGTGTTTCTTCACACTGTGTCACTACATGTTGACGTCTGCCAATATGATAGGTTTTAAGGGAGCAATTTTTTAATTTCTTGTTTTTGTTGTAAATAGTGTATTCCTGTTCTTTTAGCCAATTCTAATAACTATCTTTTTCTTCTTGATTTGTAAGTTTTTAAACTTAAAAATCAGTTCTTTGACTTGTCATCTATTTGCAAATACCCAGGATTTTTTTTAAAAAATCTGTTATATCTTTTAAGGTGACATTAAATTGTTTTAATTTTTAAAATATACTATTTTTTTAGAGTAGTTTCAAGATCACGGCAAAACTGAACAGAAGTTTCGTACAAAGAGCTCCACATGACCCCTGCCCTGCTTCCCCAAATTCCCTATCAACATCCGCAAACCACAATGGTCCATTTGTTATAATAATGAACCTACACCACATTATTACCAAAAGTCCATAATTTACATTAGGGCTCACTATGTTATACATTTTCTGGGTTTTGACAAACGTATAATGATGTGTATCCATTTACAGTATCAAACAGAGTAGTTTTACTGCCCTGTAAATGCCCTGTGCTCCACCTAGTCCTCTTTCCCTCCCACAAAGCCTCAGTAACCACTTATCTTTCTACTGTCTCCATAGTTCTGCCTTCTCCAGAATGTCATATAGTAAGTCTTCATTTAACATCTTCCACAGGTTTTTTGGAAACCGACTTAAGCAAGATAACTACAACAAAACCAAATTTCCCCAATCATCAACATTGTAATGAAATGACATTACTTGAGGACCTATTGTACATTACTTGGATGTATCAGTTTATTTATCTAGTCACCTATTAAAGACATCTTGGTTGCTTCCAAGTGTTGGAAATTATAAATAAAGCTACTATGAACATCCATCTGCAGGTTTTTGTGTAGACCTAAGTTTTCAATTCATTTGGGTAAATACCAAGGAGAAGCAAGACTGCTAAACCATATGGTAAGAATATGGTTAGTTTTGTAAGAAATCACCAAACTATCTTCCAAAGTGGCTATACCATTTTTCATTCTGACCAGCAATAAATGAGTGTGCCTGTTGCTCCCCATCCTCACCACACCAGCACTGATGAACTCCCTCAGCTTTTGTTTGTCTGAGAAATTTTTTATT